>NW_020954571.1:7413229-7551160 GCF_900497805.2 Vombatus ursinus | reverse complement strand
CGTTGCAGAGAGACAGTATTCAGCCTAATAAAAACTGAATTACCCTGTTCAAAAGAGGAATGGCCTGTCTTGGGGGAAATGGGTTCCACCTTATAGCAGGTTTCCAAGTGGAGGCTAGATAACTACTAAATGATAGTGTGGAAGGGGTTCTTGGGTATAAGTTGAACTAGATGTTCTGAAATCCCATAGTAATACACTTAATGCACAGCTATCATTCTATCCATATACTTTCAACAGCTGTGCATTGCCTAATGAATTTAAAAAACCCTCTTGACTAGCATTGAAGGCCCTACATGATGTGGCACCAAATGTGCCCTTCTAACCTTATCTCAGACTTTTCCCCTTTAGGTAGTCTACTTATCAACCAAACTATCACTTTTCATTCCATGATATTATTCTATTCTTTCCCATCTCTGTCCTGCGCACATCTTCCTGCATACCTGGAACAAGCTCCAAACTTCCCCTTCCCTCCCCCAACTATTTCCATCCATTGAAGTTTCTCCTTTCCTTCAAAGTCCACCTCTGATACTAGCTCCTCCATGAAGCCTCCCTTGACAGCTCTTCACCTGCTCCATCCAAGCCAAATGGAAGAGATTTTTTCCTTCTCAATTTTCTCCTAGTACTTTGCCTGGACCATTACTTTGTATTTTCTTTCCCCTGTACCAGAGTATTTGCCCTCCTTCCTCTTCCCCATCCCCTCCCAATTAGATTGTAAGCTCCTAGAGAATAGGGCTTAGGTCATATTTATTTTTATACCACCAGTGCTGAGCACAGGGTTTCACATACAACACACCCTTAATATATATGGTTCAAATACTTTGTCATATATATGATATGTGTATATATATGTATATATTCCTTTCTGTCATTAACCTCCACAGGGCATACATAGGTGTTGCTTCAGTCAAACTGGGACCTGCTAAAGACCTTAGGTTTTTTTTTTTTTTTGGAAGACTTTAGTTTTAAAAGGCCACTGTCTTCCACCACATCTGGGGTCATCTCCAGTCATCCTGATGTGTATCTGGCCACTGGACCCAAATCACTCCAGAGGAAAAAGTGAGGCTGGTGACTTTGCACAGCCCTCCCTCACTTCAATCCAAATCACTTGCAAGTCATGGCATCACCTTCCTGATGTCGTGGTCCTCTTCGAGAATGAAGGATAAACAACAACAACCCTGTGAAGGTATATGTCCAGGAGTGCTATTGCTGGGTCAGAGTGTAAACAGTGTAGTGATCTTTCTCACATGATTCCAAACTATCTTCCAAAATGGTCGAACTGACCCATAGCTCCACCAGTAGTACATCAGTGTTTATGTCTTCCTGAAGTCTCTCCGTTATTCCTATGTCATCATTTTTGCCTTTTTTTGGTTTGAGGTAAAATTCAAATAGTTTTAATTTGTATTTTTCTTATGATTTGGAACATTTAAAAATATGATTGTTGATCATTTGCATTTCTTCTCCTGAACACTGCTTATTCATATGCCTTGGCAATTTTTCTATCAGAGGAATATAGATCTGTGCCCATTTCTTAATGTTTTAGATATTAAGTTTTTATCAGAGATATGACACATGCTTTTCCTACTCTATCTTTTTCTACTTCTCTTCTTACTCTACTTGTACTCTGCTTGTGCAAAAGCTTTACAATTTTATGGCATTAAAAGTCTGTTTTGTCTCTCATGATGACTTTTGTCCCTCGTTTGATTGACTTCTCATCACAGCTGTGAAATGGACCTCCCTTCATTCTCTTCTTTTTTTTGTGTGTGTGTGTGAGATGCAAACTTTTATTTAGGTTTGGTATTCATTTGGGGCTTATAAGGTATATGATGTTCATCTACACCTATTTCCTACCAAGTTGCTTTCGAGTTTTCCAAATGCTTTCATTGAATAAGCTATCCTACCCCCAGCAGTTTATATTGCTGAGCTTATCAAACACTAGATCTATTGTGTTCAATTGCTTCTGACCCTTGCTTTCCCTGTTGTATTGATTTACTTTCCATTAAAAAAAACAACAAAATACCAGTACCAAATAATTTTAGTTATTACTGTTTTGTAATATAGTTTGAGAACAGGTAATGCCATGCCCCTTCATTTCTATTTTTTTTCACCCATAATTTCACCTTTAGATACTAGAACTTTCCTTCCTTCATATGAATTTTGTTATTATTTAACCTGGCTATCTCTCTATATATACATGTGTATATGTAATATATATATATGTATACATCTATACACACACACACACATATATATGTATATATAGTTACTACAGAGTGACTCCTTGGTAATTTGATTGGTATGGTAATGTGTAAGTATTGTTGTTGAGTTGTTTTTCAGTTGTGTTCTACTTTTCATGACCTCATTTAGGGTTTTCTTGGCAAAGATACTGGAGTAGTTTACCATTTCCTTCTCCAGCTCATTTTTACAGATGAGGAAACTAAGGCACACAAGGTTAAGTGACTTGCCCAGGGTCACACAGCTAGTAAGTGTCTGAGGCTGCATTTGAAATCAGATCTTCCTGACTCCAGGCTTGGTACTCTATTCACTATGCCACCTAGCTGTAATACTGTCCCGTTTTATAACTGCATGAACCCAGCCATGAACAATGAGTATCTCCCCAAATATTATCTTCCTTTATTTCCAGATTTTTGTAGGATAACTGACAGATATTTTATAAATTTTGCAATTGCTTCTTTTTCTACAACTTTCTCTTGTTTTTATAAATGCTGTAAAGAAAAACTGATGATTTCTGTGGATTTATTTTATATCCTACTACTTTTCTGAAGCAGCTAACCATCTTTGTTAGTTTTTTCACTGATCTATTTTTTTTACAAATGTGGAAAATGACACCCCAAAAGGGTAAATGACTTGCCCAAATTCACCCAGGTAAGAAATGGGAAAACCAGCAATTTGAAGTCAGGTCTTCTGACTCTTCAAATCCAGTGCCCTTTCCACTAGAATCATGACTTTTGTTTTCCTTTCTGGCAATATGGGGAACCACTGAAAGATTTTTAGCAAGGGGGTAATAAGATCAATGATGTGTTTTAGCAAGATGAATCTGTTGGTGGTGTGAAGATGGATCGCAGCAGGGAGAGAGCAGTTGAAACTCTTTATTTATCACGATTATTGTATATGTGCCTAGTACTGCTCTATCTGCCATGCAGTGCATTAAGAGAGACAGAGTGTGAACACTGTATCTATTGTGTACTGTAGTATAACTGGTTTCCCGGCAGTTCTTATCAAAGAAGGAGTCCTTCTTTCAGGAATTTATGTTCTTGGGTTTATCAAAGACCAGATTAGTGCTTTCCTTTGCTGTTTCTTGCTTACCTAGTCTGTTTCATTGATCTACTTTTCTGTTTTTTTAACCAGAAGCAAATAGTTTTGATAGCTTTATGGTATAGTTTGAGACCTGGTAATGCTATGCCTTAATTCCCTCATGAGAGTATAGACTTTTATTCCTCCAAATAAATTTTATTATTGTTCTATCATGTACAGTGGAAAGAGCACTGGGTCTGGAGTCAGAGGACTTGGGTTCAAATTTTGCCTCTGATGCTTAATATCTATGTGACTTTAGGCAAGTCATTTTAGCTCCTCAGGACTCCAAGTTTCCTCACCTGTTAAATGAAAAGGCGAAACTAGGTATACTTTGGGGTTCTGTCCTGTTATAGATCTATGATTTTATGGTCCCAGGATCCTACAAAGCATCTTTTTGATAATCTGCTTGACATAACATTGAATTGGTAATTAATTAGAAGTAGTATTGCCATTTTTATTATATTGGCATGTGGCATGGCCTAACTCTGAGCTGCAAATAGCTCTAAAATTATTTCCATAAAGTGCTTTGTATTGATATTTACTTAAATCTTTCATGTCTTGATAGATTATCTCCTAGAAAAATACATATACATATATGCCAATGTATATATATACACATATATTGTGAATGAAATTTTTTGTAATTCTTACTTGCTTTTGTTAGTACAATATAGAAATACTGATGATTTTTGTGCACTTATTTTGTATCCTACTAATTTACTGAAGCTGGTAATTATTTTGATTAGGTCCTTCTCTGATCTCTCATTTTACAGATGAAAAAATTGAGACCCAGGAAGAAGTGATTTGATGAGGAGTCAGGATTTGAACTCAGGTTCTTTGACTCTCCAAATCCAGTGCTCTACTAAACACACTGGAGTTAAGACCTTTTTTCCTTTCTTTCTTTTTTTTTTTTTCTGGAGGCAATGGGGAATTGCTAGAGGTTTCTTTTCTTTCTTTCTTTCTTTTTTTTTAAAGCAAGGAGGTAACATGATTGATGATACTTTTAGGAAGATGAATGCAGTGGTGGTGTGAAGAATTGATTGCAGTGGAGAGACGTGAATAAGGTAGTGAGACCAGTTTGATATTCCCCCTCTAAGTGATCAGTTATCTGTTATCCTCTTTGTGTCTAGGCAACGTGCTATTTGCCATGGAGTGCATAGAGTAAGAATATAAATAGAATGTCTTTGGTTCCTTGGAAGAACAGAACTGGTGTTCAAATTAGTATTAAATAAAGTTTGTGGATGAGAGGTAACATGGCCTTCCTAATCTGGGGATTTGGCTTCTCATTGGTCCACAACCCGATTAGCAAATAACAAAGAGAAAGGAAAGGAAGCGTTTCTCCTGCCCCTCCCTGCAGTGAGTGAGGAACGGGGCTACTGGGAGAGGAAAAGAACTACAGGGTTCGAGTTAGAAAATTAAAGTTGTTTGCTGTGACTTGATGGCTTAATCAGCCGATCAATACTGTTCACAGGGCAGAAGGAGTGAAAGAGCTGCAGGTAGTGATGAAAAATGCATGAGGGAACAAGGGAGACCTGGGAGCAGAAAATTAAAAAGTTGGCCCCTTACATTTGTCCAATATTGGCCAAGAAATTAAACTGGTACTAGGGGAGAGAAGGGGCACTCAGAGGAGCTGACTGCAACACGGACTGCACACACTGGGGCAGGTCCTCTTATGAGGCATAAAGTCAGTAATTAAGCTGCTTTTCTCCACTAAAGATGGATCCAACAACCGTTGGCATTGCTAAGTAACAAAAAAACAAGGACTGCAGGTCTCACAGAGGCTGGGTGAAAACTGAATAGGAAGTATTTTGGAGAAGGCACCGGATGGCCCCACAGACTCGAAGGACAACTTGTAATGGTGGCTAGAAATTGGAGAGACAGGTAAATGATGGATTTACCCATCCAATGGAACATGGCTTCACAATCTGAGGTCCTTCAACTTGTTTTTTCTTTTGGTAACGATTTCAACATAGTTGGTTTCCTGTGTAATCCGATGTATTTTATTTTATGCATTTAAAAATGGTATTCTGAGAAGAGATCCATGGGCTTCCCTAGACTGCCAAGGAGGTCAGTGATACAAAAAAGGTTAAGAACTTGCAAAAGAACCTCAATTAACCAGAACAATAAATTCAAATTGAGGTTTTACTGAATTCAGAGCTCTCTGAGCAGCGGGATTTTGAGAATATATAATACACATAGCTGTTTTGTGTTTTACCCTCAAGGACATTTCAACTAAAAAAGATCCATGTTGATTAGAAAAATAAAGTCCTACTAGGTACAGAGAACACTGTGTTAGGCACTGGGGGATATATAACATTTAGCTAAGGCATGGTTCCTCTATCCTCGTGGAAGAGCTAATATAATTTCCTTACAGGGAAGTGAAAAAACAGATTATTCAAAATCCAAAATCATGACATACTGTTCTATTCAAAACAATGCCTCTGACACTCAGGAGCTCATGAAATCTCAGCACCTTCTGGTTGGAAGGGACCTCATGGGTTATTTAGTCCAATCTGACCTTGACCAAGAATCCCCTCTTCAATACACCTGACAAGCAGCCCTCCAGCTTTTGCTTGAAGACTGCCAGTGAGGGGAAACGTCTTATTTCCCACAGCAGACCATTGTGGCCAGCTTGAATTGTGAGGTAATTTTTTTTCTCATCAAGTCTAACTTTGTCTTTTGGGAATTTCCACCAACATTGCTTCTAATTTTCCCTTTTACTAAGGTAGGCAACACCCTACTCAATGGATGCTGGAGCTCACTGAAGCAGTATGGGGTAGTGCTACATGGAGTCAGGGAGAACTAGCCTAGAGTCCTGCTTCCAACTATCTGTGGGACCACAGACAGGTCATTTAACCTTTTTGAGCCTCACTTTCCCCACATTAAAATGGGAATTATATCTGAAGTACTTGCCTTCAACGGTGGTTGTGATAATGAGATGAGGTAAAATATATAAAATACTTCGTAAAACTTTAAATGCTATAGAAACGTCAGCTATTATTAAATGTAGGATTCTGGAATTTGGAAGGCAACATGGTATAATCAAAAGATCATTAGATTTGGAGTTACTAAGACCTAGGTTCAAATCCTGGCTCTGTACTTTACTCTCTGTGTAACTCTGACCAACTCATTTAATTTGAATAGGTGATCTTTGTTTGGCTCCTTGGCCCCAATATGACCATAAGTAAATAGCTTCAACTCCCCTGGGCCTCAGTTTCCTTATTAGTAAAGTTGAGATAATATTTGCCCTATTAACCTTGCAGAATTAAGTGAGATCAAGTGAGATCAAGTGAGATCTCAGAAATAATAGTATTCTGAAAGTTCCAATTGTTGTTGTTTCAGTCCTGTCCAACTCTTTGTGACCCCTATTTGGGGTTTTCTTGACAAAGATACTGGAGAGATTTGCCATTTCCTTCTCCAGCTCATGTTACAGATGAGGAAACTGAGGCAGACAGGGTCAAGTGATTTGCCCAGGGTCACACAGTGAGTAAATGTTTGAGACTGGATTTGAACTCAGGTTGTCCTGACTCCAGGGCCAGCACTCTATCCACCATGCCACCCAGTTGCAAGCAACTGTACAAATGGAAGGTGTATGATATTGTTACCTTTAATTTGCATGTTTTTAAAATGATATTCAACACAGCAGTTTATTCCAATGTATAGCAGGAGTGAGTTCCAACCCCCTCCAACTCAATTAATGAAATTAACTAATGAGTCCAGAATGTAATCATAAAGTGTAAAGTGGGTATTAAGTTTTCCTATAACACCACAATAAAGGTGTCAATAAGTCTTTAATCAACTTGAGAGGATTATAGAGCCTTGGCCATTGGAAATCTCACGTATTGGCTGAGAGAAATCAGTCCCACCTCTTTGGCCTATATATAAAAACATGAAGACATTCAGCAGTTTTGGATTTTGGAGGCAGATGTGTACCACAGGGCAACAAAAGGGGTGGGGGCGTGGTTTTCTCTCCTCTTCTCCCCCCTACCCCCCCACTGGCCATACCGCTGGGAGCTGCTAGTTACTGCAGTCTATCAAGTCAGGAGTAGACACATACAGACAACCAACATTAGACAGTCAGTCAACAAACATTGGGGCAGCTAGGTTGTGCTAGTCAGGAATACCCAAGTTCAAGTCTGGCCTCAGACATTTAGAGCTGTGTGACACTAGACAAGTCATTTAACCCTGTCTGCCTCAGTTTCCTCATCTGTAAAACGAGCTGGAGAAGGAAATGGCAAACCACTCCAGCATCTCTGCTGAGAAAACCCCAAATGGGGTCACAAAGAATCTGAAACAAACGAAACTGACTGGACAACAATAAATGTTAAGTGCTTATCATGTGCTAGGCTTTGTGTTAGGACCTGGGGAAACAGATACAAAAGCAAGACAGTCCCTGCCTTCAAGGAGTTTATATTCTAAGCTAAAATAGGGGCCATTTGCTGTGAGCTCCCTCTTCTCCACTCTACATCTCAAAACCTTTTGACATGATCTCTTGTTCTCTCTGCCTTTACTCTAGTTTCTGATGGAGTGATGGCCCTTGGCCTTGCCAAGACTAACTCCTCTTTGTACACCCTTGATCCCATGCCCTTTGGCACATTGCCCGTATACTCTCTCTCCTTTCTCTCCAATCTTCAATCTTTTTTGTACTAGCTCAATTCTTGTTGCTTCCAAATATGACCAGGTAACCTTTAGTATTTAAAAAAAAATAGGTTTCAAATTAAATTAAAGATTTCAAGTTAAACCAGAATACCTATCTTACCCTATGGTTAAACGCTGATTTCTGGGCCCTAGACCAAAATTTTTATCAAGTATCTCTGTACCTTTGACTAATTTTAAAACAGATCTCTGTTCCAATGACCATGTCATGATGTCCCAAGCTGCTCACCATCCTGGTCGCCCATTCTGGAGCCACTCTGGTTTTTTTTTTAATTCTAAACCTAAAAAACACCAAATAAAATGGCATTTCCATATATATAGTATATGGAACTTACTTGTACAAATACCCACTTGTGTATTTCTTATAGGAAAACATAAACTCTGTGAAGTCAGGGACTATTTTGTTTCTGTATCCCTATCACCCCCATAGTGCCTGCTACACAGCAAGTGCTGAAGGGACGCCTGTTGAGTATTTCTGCCGGACCACTCTCATTCTCTGTGGCTCCCATCAATACAGTGTTTTGAGGCTTTTCTACAATTTCCCAATTAGATGGCAAGGTGGAGCAGTAGATAGAGCACTGGGTCTGGAGTCAGAAAGGCCTGAGTGCAGATGTGACCTCAGGTACTTACTATGTGCACGACTCTGGGCAAGTCGCTTAACCTCTAGTCTTGGTTTCCTCAGCTATAAAATGGGGATAACAAGAGCACCTACCTCTAAGGGCTGTTGTGAGGATAAAATGAGACAACATTTGTACAGAACTTAGTATAGTGCCGGCACATAGTAGGTACTATATAAATGTTGGCTATTATTAACTACCCATTACTGAAAACCTAGAAATTAAAAAAAAATGCTAACTCAAACCATGACTTAGAACAATGCAAGTGTCTCCTAATCAAATCCACACTCTTTTGTACACAAACATCGTCTTGAACTTTGCAGGCTCCACAACTAATGGAAAGAAATGGGAATGTGAGCAAATTAACGGTGGCCTTTTGGCAATCATTAATTTAACCAACTGCCCTTTGGAAATGAAAGGCCATTGCCTGTTAGCTTTAGGGGCATCGAGTCAGAGTCAAATACCAAAAGGGCACCTCCAGAAAGGGAATGGTTTTCTAATAAAGACCCAAGATAGCAAGTACTCACAGATATGCAGATAGAATCATGAAAATGGGGCTATTGCATAGATTTTGATGTACTCTAGAGAAACAATGCCTTCATTTTCTAAATGATCTTTCATGATTTGTTCCGAGAGCTTCGTGATTCAATGCCTAAAGCAGATTCAAGGCCACCTGACTCCATTTGCAAGGCTGAGTCCTACAGCTGTGGCTCCATGAGCCTTATCGAATTCCTTTTCAGTTACATATAAGCATAGATTCCATTTTTTTTGGGGGGGGAGAGAGGTAATTTAATTAGTGTAGAAACTTCTCTTGATGATACAACTGGCAGTTTGTTTGTAACTTATACTGTTAGAGAATTGCTTAGAGTCACTGAGAGTTGTGACTCTCAGGTTAAGTGACTTGCCCAGGGATACAGAGAAAGAATATTTTAGAAAAGGCCTTGGACCCAGGTCCTTCCTGTCTTCAAGTCTAGCCTTCTATCCACTATACCATATGGATCTCTCCTAGATTCTTTCATGTTAGGATAAACACCCAGTGCTCAGTAAAAGACTCTGCACTCCTAGATGGTTAATAAATTCATGGTGAGACTTGGCAGGCTCACATCCATGCACCAAAACAAAGCCTTTTTTTTTCTTCCACCTAACAGTAAAGATAATTGTCCTGTTTCCATCAAGATGGCAAAAAGAATGATATAAATTCAGTTTCCCAGTAGAACTCTTCTGAGTGAAAGCACAAAACCATACAAAAGACAGCTAATCTGTAGCAGAAATTTCAAACCCATTTAACACAGATAGGCTGAAGCCACTATTTATCAAAAAGCTACTAATGATGTGCTTCACCTGAGATGGGTCCATGAACTTTATAAGTTTTTATTACCTAAAAAAAGGGTAGGGGCAAACTTGGGACTAACGATGTATCTTCAAAGCCACTTTCCAAGATTCCTCACTCTCAACTCTGAGTTAAAAGGAAAAGGCTGCACAGTATGTATGACCTCTAAGGTGATTGAGCTCTAGGTTCTATAAATGCTAAGGGAGTAGGGAGGAAAGCTGACTACATGGGAAAATGAAGCTTCCTAATTATTCACAGGCCAGTTAGACTGACTGCATGACAACTTCTTCCCAATAAAATGACTCTGCTTACTCTCATCTCTGATGTATATATTGTGCAGTCCTGAATGGGCTCTGCATACCCAATATCAGCTGGAGTAGACACTGGTGAGAGAGCAGGTGAAATTGTAACTGTCGAAGGCAGGACAATTAAAAAGCCCTGAAATAGCCAGCACAATGAAGAATAAGAGGCTCCGACAAGAAAGGTGAGTTATAACAGTTTGTCCTCCCTTCTCCAGACCTGATGGCTCAAAATGATGTCTCCGAAGTCTGGCAAGATTCGCCGACCTCTGGTGGATCCTGGTGGATGAAGCTGTCATCTTTTCTCTCAGCTCCAGTGACCTTAAAAAGGTGTCCAATAGAGCATCATGGCCTATATTTTAACACAACAAATGCACTGGAGAGTTTGCACATTAACACTGAAAGATCAACATCTGAAGTCTGGGTCTTACACATTAGTGGTGCAATACATAAAAGAATCACTCAACGTTGAGAGCCAAATCCTTGTTTAGCTTAAAGAGAGTCTGGATATCTTCTCCTAGACCCATTTCTCTATTTTATCCTTGTCACCTCACTGAATACTAGTCACATAACAAATATTTACAGGCTCCATCTTTTTGTAAACCATACTGAGGCCTACAGAGAGTCTGTCTAAATAAAACAAGGTCTAGGCCCTAAATGATCACACACATAGTCTTAGAGCTGGAAGGATCTGGAGAAGTCATCTAGTATAACCCTCTCATTTTTTAGATGACTGGGACCCACTTTTTTGAGCAACATTTCACACAGTACAATGTCATAACTGATGAATTGACAAACACTTGAAATTTGTATACCAGCATTTGATTTGGACTAAATGTCCATTTTGTTAGAATACATGATCAATGAGTATTCTTACAGAGCTTATAAGACAAATTTAGTATTTGAGCATTTCTAAATGCTTTTGAAAATGCTGGTTTCATAAGGGAGCTGGAGTTACACAAAACATCCCCTACCTTTTTTTTTAAATGATAAAACTGGCTTAAAATAATCCTTTACATGCTTGGATGTGGAGGCACTAGCATTCACATAGTGTTCTAAGGCTTTCAAAGCACTTTACAAATATTAGATGATTTTATTCTCACAACAATCCTGGGAGATCAGAGCTATTATTCTGCCCATTTAACAGATGAGGACACAGAGGCAGGCAGAGGTTAATTGATTTGCCCATGATCACATACCTAGTTAAGTATCTGAAGCTAGATCTGAACTCAAACCTTTTTGACCCCAGGTCCAGTGCCCTAATCACTCCACCACCTTGTAGTGTATGAAACAACAGTAACAACCACTAATGGTCTGCTAAGTGTGTTCAGAGTACATCCATGGATCCTCAGTGACCACTTCCATGTAGTTTTCCCCTATTCCTCTGCTAAACAGTCTCCATGGCCTTTCTGAAACACAGGGCTATGTTTAGCAACTAAGGATGAAATTCATCCATCCATCCAATAAACATTTTTAAAGCACCTACGTGAGGAAGACCATGCTAGGTACTAGCAGAGATAAAAAGTTTAAATAAGATATAGTTCCTAATACACCATAATCATTGGTGGCATATATCCATACATATACACATCCATACATATACCCACACATATATTGCTATAACGGTAACAAGGACTTAACATACTTTTTGGGGTCTACAACTGATTTTATCCACGAAAGAAAGTTTTAATGAGCAAACTTCTTCTACCAGTTAAAATCCACAAGTGTCCTGCAACTTAGAGTCCTTTTTTCTTTTTGCTATTTTTGGTGAGGCAATTGGGGTTAAGTGACTTGCCCAGGGTCACACACAGCTAGCAAGTGTCATGTGTCTGAGACTGGATTTGAACTTATGTCCTCTTGACTCCAAGGCCAGAGCTCTACCCACTGCTCCACCTAGCTGACCCTTGCAACTTAAAGTCTTAACGAGTTGCCCAGGAGGGAAACTGAGATGTTCAGTGCCTGGGGGCCACATGGCCAGTACATGTCATAGACAGGACCAGAATTCAGGTTATCAGACTCTAAGGCTGGGCCACTACCTCCAGGCACCTCCTATGTGCTAGGGTACTGTGCTAAGAGTGTAACAAATATGATCTCATTTGATGCACTGATATAGGTTATACATATGCAATCATGTTAAACACATTTCCACAACAGTCATGTTGTAAAATGAGAAACAGAATGAAATGGAAAAAAATCACACACAAAAAAATCCCAAAACAAAAAAAAAGTTAAAATAGTATGCTTTGCAGATACTTATCTTAATATCCCTTTTATCTACTTGCTCATTTTAGATGCAAAGTGATAAAATTCACATAGCAACTACCACGCTCTTTTGAGTGTTTCAGAATACTCTGCATTCTGCTTAGAACTCTCTAACGGAGTTATGTGTTACTTAGTATAATAGTTAGTTGTGTATATATCATATCTACCTACTAGACTATAAGGTCTCTGAGGGGAGTGCATGTGACTATATGAAGTTTATCTAATCTAAGCTTGGCATCCCATCCCTTTAGCACCATGGACAGCAGTCTGCACACAATGAGCTTAGTTACACTGATGTAGACAGAGACTAGACTGCAAATCAGGAAGATTTGGTTTTGAATTCTGCCTCTGACATTTACTGGTGGTGTGACCATAAGCAAATCAATTAAAACTCTCTGAAATTGTTTCCTCCTCTATGAAATGGGGATAATCTCTATCTTACTTGACTAATACGCCTTTTGTGAGGCTTATATGAAATAATGTAAAGCTCTTTGTAAACCTCAAAGTATGTATGTTGGGTATTGGTATTAATCATTTATAACTGTTCCATAAGATAAGTTGTAGAAGATGCCAATTTGTATTGGTAGAGGGAGTTTCCTCACTAAAAGTTCCCTATTCCAATGGAATTAGAGGTCTAAACAAAAAAAAAAGAAGAAGAAAGAAAGAAAGAAAAAGAAAAGAGCCTGCTGAATTGAATACATCATCTTTTCAAGAAGGAGAGTAAAAAGGCAGTTGGATTTGGAGTAAAGGATCTGAGTTTAAATCCTGGCCCTGCTGTTTCCAAGGCAATAAACAAGGAGACCTTGGGTAATTCATTTAATCCCTCTGGGCTTCCTTCTCCTCAGTAAAGTGAGCACGCTGGCTGTAAGAACCTCAAAGTCCCTCTTTCACTTCTAAGTCTATGATGATATTATGATCCATTGTTTATTGAAAAGGAACTATTGCTCGCAATACAGGCTGCTTTATAATAGCTTATAAAACTATCTTCCATTCCCATCAAGGTCTTTACTAGATCATTCATTTTTAATTTTAGTGTAATTAGTTACTAGTTTGAAACTTTTGCACTTAACTAATAGCTTTAAATTTCATTTTAGAATGCCTTTTGGGACCAACATCAGGCTATCACAAGTTAGCCAGATTTGTGGATACTTCTCAGACATTTCCTAACTGGTTAATAATGTATATTCCTTCCCCCCCCCCCTTTTTTTTATTACAGTTTGAGTAAAAAGAAACATCTGTATGTTTTTCTCAAAAAGTACAAGTCATCATCTTTCAAGTGGCCACATGTCTTAGAAATTTTATGTTTGCTAAAACTGCCCTCTTTTCTCTAAGCCACACTGATACGTATCTGTAACAAGATTTAAAAAAAAGTGAACATTACTTTAGGGTTCTTCTGTTTTGTTTCTAAAAACAGAGAAAAGCTCATATGTTAAACGAAATGGAATGTATAAGGCACTGCAAAAAAAACAAGATAGAAATCTTCATCTTGAATACAAAGAGTTTATTGCTTATAAAAATAAGTTATTTAACAATGTAGATTTCTGGCACCATGTGTGAAGTTCTCATTAAAATGACAATAGCTCCTGAAAATGACTTACGAGACTGATCCAGAAGGATGAGCTCATCACTAACAAAAACAGAAGAACATGCTGCATTACTTTCTTATATTATGTACACAAAAAGTCTTCTTTTCCTTCTGTGCACCAGCTGAAGTATAAAATTAGTCCCCATCAACCACAGAGACAACCTGGTATCCAACAGCACTGGTTGAGCCTTAATACACAGGCATGCACTGTTTACTAAAGGAAAAGAATGACTGTACTGATGTTGAGAAGTGAGTTAAGTACTGAGCAATCAATATTACTGAGGTTGATCTGGAAAAGTTTTGGGTGCTGGGTTTATTTTTCCACTTGCTTGTCATCCTGAGGGTCTGAAAGCAGGGCTGGGCAGGGTTACTGTCTGCAGGTGTCATGGAAGGCTTCGAGGGTTCGGAAATCCCTCCATGTGGGAGGAAGGCCATCTTGCAAAAACTTTCCGCAGCGCTGGCATGGAGCCTGGAACAGCTTTATGTAACTTCTTAACCAGGTCTAAAAAGAGAAGTGTACAGAGAAATGAAAGAAACTGGATCTGGATGCTTCCAATGTCATCCTTCCTGTCAAGCATAATGATGCTGAGGGCAGAGAACTTAAGTTGGCTTTAACCCAAAAAGATATCCTGTGATTGTATAGAAAGAGAAGCATGCAGAAAACCACAAGGTCACAATATTGCTGATTTTCAGTTCTGTTAGAATCCCCTCACTTCCCCCAAACTAAGGACCCTGTGGATAGTCAGTAGTGCTGGAAGAAAAACAAGATGACAAACAAAGCAGGTGTTCTCTCTTAGGGTTTATAATGATCCAAGGTCTCATGTATCATCAGGGGCCCTACATAACCACAGTTTATTTCCAGAGCTCTATATCTTTGTAATGTAGGCAATGACTCCCTTTTTCTTCTACTGTGCCCACAAGTGGTCCCAGGCCTTCAAAAGGAAGTCTTTGAATAAATTAAGACTTTGGAATTCTCCCAAAGAGGTCAACATACCCTTCTTTCTAATGTAATTTCAGAGGTCACATTAGCCTCTGTGGCCAAAATAAGACCTAAAACACTGAAGGCATGGCTACCCTGATGCCACCAAATAAGGTGATAAGAGGCAACTACTAATACATTTAAGTGTTCATGAATACAGCTCTCTCCACTGGGTTCCTCCAAGCATCATAAATAAGGATGAGAATTGTATAACTCAATTCTAAGTTCAAGGAGATTCACTATTTAAAAAAAAAAAAATCCAGGCAAGCGAGTTCTTGCTGTGAAGGGTGCACATGAATATCGTCATTTCAAGTCCTATTGAATTAAGTCGATATGAGAAAATTGTTCTCTGAAGTGGAGGTCAGCTGAGTTTATTGATACAAATCCTTCCATCTTCATCACTGCCTCCTCTAGAGGGGTAAAGCTTGGATAGTCAATAGCTCTCCTTCAAAAGGACTAGATCTTTGGAGATCAGCAGCAGACATGGGAAGAAGGACAAACTGAACTGTCCTGTTCAATTGCTAAACATTTGCTTCAGTCTGAGGAAGCTTATCTTCCCTCACTGTAAAAATTACATTTTCTAAAAGCCCAAAGGCAGGTCACTCAAGGGAAACAGTGAACTTAGACAAACCAGGCTTAAGGTTATCACTCACATCCGTCCAAAATGAAGTTTTCAGTTCAGACTGTCAACTCTCTGCTTTAGTCAATTGATTAAAGGAGGCTGTGACTTTAAACATACCACTGGTTTCCAAACCTTAATTTCAAGCACAAATTTTTATATGAAATGGACAAAAACTATCCCACCCAGCTGCCAGCATTTACTTAGAGATGAAGAACCTCATTCAGAGGTAAGTCCTTATCTGTTGATAAGAGCTTGGATTATGTTCTTTTAGAGCCAACTTCTCTAATATAAAGAGAAAAAAGAACTTAACTGTGCTTAAAGATGGGGCCAGATGCTGTGGGAGTGAGGCCGTGCCAACAAGATGTTAGAACAACTGGTCAATTCAGTCAAAATATCAGTCAAACCAGTTGCTTAACATTATATAAGCCAAACAGTAGGTACTTAAACATTTAGCCCATCAAATGGTTGTTTCATAGCCTAAGTTTTGATTCTTTATAAAATAAAGGCTTACAATATTCATGGGAAGTTAGAAGTTAGTGTCTTGGAAAAATCTATCCTAATTCTCTCTCTTATTCAGCAATTATGGGAAAGACCTGGAAGTTGTACAGGTAATGGTTTCTCATTATTGGTAAATGAGAGGCCCCATTTTCTGGTTTGAGACTCACAAGTCATGTGAAGACAGAAGGAGGCTGCAAGAGCTACCTTTCAAGCTACTCTCTTATTACTATTGTTGTTGTTATCAATCTGGAGGTGTCAGTGGAAGGAATTTTATGCTAAGGCCACTTACCATGAAGGACCTGACCACAACATCTGGCATCTGGGGCAACTGATAGTGGAGGAGGGCAGTAGTGGCATGATCTGTCACCTGAGTAAAAGAAAAAAATGTGAGTTAAGGGCCACCCTAAACGAAATCAGGAGAAAAAAATATATAAAGTTAATTTTTAATATAGCAGCATTTCAGGTAGTGAATATAGGCAAGGGTTAGGTAATTAAATGTATTTCAGATGGTTTCCCTTTGTGACATAATATTCTGCAAATTGCTACCCTGTTCTTTACCTAATAAAGACCTATGTATTACAGTGCAGTTTTCTTAATTCACCTAAGACACTGGCAAGATTCCTCCTCCTGAAATGGGAAGACTCTTGATATATTTATATCATGTTCAACTTACCGACCTTCTGGGATTCCAAATGAATACATTCACTGAAATTGAACTGTTACCAAAATACAGACTACCTGGAAATCGTGACCAAAAAACAGACTACCAAAATAAAGTCACTTGAAAAAGCGAGGCTAGCACTCCTGGCAACTAGCTAAAGCATAAAAGCCCACCCTTTATATCCTGCTGATTAGCTGGCTGAGAGGGTGAAGAAGTAGAAAAGGTGACTGGTGCAGTGGAAAAAAGATGCTGATAGATGACTCTTGAAACCTGGGATCCTGTTAACCAACTAGCTGCTTGAACTTAGGCAGGCAAATTCTTTACCTAACTAGCCTGGGTTTCAATTTTTCAGCTTTCCTCAGTTCATCACTGCTTAGGAGAGCCAAGGTCTTAGGATCAGAGACTCTCAGGTTTGCAAGGTCATCCAGTCTGTTTTTGAGAGGAGGAGCCCAGAGGCTCTGAGAGATGAGGTGACTGAGGCTCCCCAGACAAGAAGCAGCAGTCAATAGGGAGCTTTAGCTTTGTCTCCAAGTTGAGTGTTCTCCAACCCTGCCTCTCTTTCCGGCCAAGTTCTCTCCTATAAATGATATGTTGGGAGATCTGCAAGCAAATACTCTATCAAGCCACACTATAATTCAGAAGAAAACTTGGAACTGACTAGAAAGATCTTCCTCTAGACTGCTCAGCACAGTTACTAGGGCTCTGTTTCAACCTGCAGAGTTCAAGCAGTGCAGCTGGTGTTTCTGATGCTGGCCAGCAGATGGGTCAGCAGGCTGACCAAATTTAGTGCTTTTCTCTTCTCTAAAAGCTTAATTTGAAAGAATTTCCCTTTATTTGCTCAGATGACAGCTTTTTTCAGGGCTGGAGAGCTAGTTAATTGCTTTCATTTCCCATCTAGTCAGTTACAGTCATATTTTAATAGGAGAAAACAAAGCTGACTAATTTTCTGTATTCCTTCCATACTCCCACCCTCAATTAGTTCTTGGATTCCTAGCCCACAGCCCAGAGACAAAATGTCCACTGGATTTCAGATACATTCTTAACCAAGGTCTTCTTCTTAAACATCAAATGTCTTTTTTTTCATTTTATACTTTTCAGTAACAAGGTTGATTCTAATTTTGCACCCAAGACAAAGGAAAACACGCCTGAGAGTTGGGTGGGGGATGGGAAAACAAATGCTATTAACTAATTCAAATTCATTTCAGCATCAGCACATAGATGCGGGTTCTATTA
The DNA here is from genome assembly GCF_900497805.2 of Vombatus ursinus. NCBI lineage: Eukaryota > Metazoa > Chordata > Mammalia > Diprotodontia > Vombatidae > Vombatus > Vombatus ursinus. Next base: position 7,533,106 of record NW_020954571.1, on the reverse strand, counting down.
TAACAGGAAGCTAATGAAATTCCACGAGCAGATAAAAGGTGCCAGGGTAGTGGAAGAGCACTTAGGTTCTGAACAAAAAGGAGGTGATTCATTGCCCAGGTAAGTGCCGGGAAGGATAGCAATGCCTCTAAAAGATCAAAGTGGGAGCCAAACATAAGGGAAGGCTGGAGAGGGAAGGAAGGAGGGAGGGACAAATGGAACAGTGACAACAGACTAGGTTGAACCCAGCAAAGAAGAGAGTAAGAAAGAAAGAATGAGAGAGCAGAAAATGACTTGGAGGGCACCCAGTGAGGGTGGGGACGGCAGAAAGAACGGCCTGTTCTGAACAGCAGGGTCAATACATGAGGCTTTACTAATGGCAGGATCATTTCACTCCTTAGCTAAGAAAAGCCTGCAGACTCTATGTCTCATTTGGGGATATATTTTCTCCCCTTGCTTCTCAGTGGGAATTGTCAGATAGTTTATTTTGTGTAAAGGGTGACATCTTCCATGTCACACAGCCAACAGATAGACTTTGCTTTATAAACTGTACCTTCATAGTGTCTAACATGGCATAGGCCCCTATTTAACCAAGATTAGTCCCTTCCTCTTTTCAAACGGGTTGTCCATGGCACTGTCCTGGAGAACCACAAACTGATTAGAGTGCTTTAGCTCAGGTCTAGAGACTGCAAAAGTGAGATAGAAAGCTGAGCTGCCACCCAGCATATTTGAGAGTGAGAGGAGTTGGTCAAAATTCCATTCTACAGATGAGGAGATTATGACTGGGAGTTAAGGAACATGCCCCCAGGTCACACAGATGCAATAGGGGCTGGTGGGCATGGCAAGAGAAGAGGCCACCTATATATAGTTCCTCTTCAACACCTCAGTTGGTAAGCAGGGCCTTCCTGGAAGGCCTCAAACTCAACAGGCTCCAGACTGAGTTCATCATTTTTCCCAAACCCTCCCCTCTTCTTAACTTCCCTACTTATAGTAGGGGCATCCTCTTCCTCCTCCTCATCCTTTCCATCATTCTCAACACTTCTATCATTCCTAGCCCTCATTCCACTGCCCCAATACATCTCGAATCCATCTCTTCTCTTCAGCCATAGGGCCACCATTCTGGTTCAGGCAGACCATTCATTTCCTGCCACAGCCTTTGGTCCCCCTGCCTCCAGTCTCTTTCCTTCACACAGCTGCCAAACTGATTCTCTTAAAACACAGGTCTCATTCAAAAAGTTCAAGTGGCTCCCTACTGTCTCTAGGATAAAATACAAATGTATTTCTTTGACTTTTAAAGCCTTTCACAGTCCAGTTATGGCCTACCTGTTCAGGTTTACACCACATCATATTCTGCATACTCTACTTTGAAGTCAAACTGACTTGTTTGTTCTTCTTAGTACATGACCTTCCATCCCCCAGTTCTGGACAGCACATGCTGTCCTCAATGCACTCCTTCCTCAACCCTACTCCATAGAATCACTTAAAGGCCTCCTCCTATAGGAGGCCTATTTGGATTCCCTCCAGTTCTTAGTGTCCTTTCCTTAGAAAGTATTTTGTATTTAATTTTTTATGTACATGTTGTTTCCCAACATAATATAAGCTCCTTGAGGGCAGGAACTTTTATTTTTAATCTTTGTATCCTCAGTACCTAGCACAGAGCCTGGTACATAGTAAGCATCTAATACATGTTTGATAAATGAATACTATAACCCAGGGAAGAAATAGCCTTTACAGCTAGTCATGGCAGGTCCAGGACTAGATGCTATGTTTCTTGTTTATCATTCCAGTGATCTACTGACTACATCATACTGCCTCAAATGAAAAAGGAAGAAAAGCACGTTTAAATAAGCATCAGCATTGTTCAGTCAAATGTGCACATGTCAGTTATACTAATGCTATAGCACAGCACCCAAGGGGATGGGGACCCTCCATAGCCACCATCACAGATCTGCAGGTAGAGACTTAGTCCCTCCTTGTATGAGCATCTCATCCTAACTTCTGGGGTTCATTAAGCAGATCTGAGTTCAGCAGGATGAACTTTCTTGTAGCCTAATTCTTAAAAGTTATTTCTTTTTCCCTGGAGATTGATAGAGTTTTCTTCATCTCTAGTGTTCAGGAAAACCAAAGAGAGGGAAGACATACACAGAAAGTCAATTGTGCGAGAGGCAGGGAGAGAGGAGGAATAAAGAGAATGCCTCATAATGGCAGCCACCAGCTGTTGTCATTTTATTTATTTTTTACCTTTCAGAAGAACAGACTTTTTTTAAAAATCAATTCTGCATTATCGAGTTGTCGTCATTTTAAAAAAGCAAGACCCTATGCAGTTCATAAACTGGGATGGCTGTGCAGACACCAATCATGCAATGGACTGGAACGGGATCCAGAATTCTGGACAACCATGCTTATTTTCTGACACGCAACCTTGCAAATAACAGAGCATTTTACACAGCAATGCCTGTACCTCTCCTTTTCACTTATGCATGTCTTAATCCCTTCTCTTATTTACATAATGCTTTATGGCATAGAAATCACTTTCCTTACAACAGCTCTATGAGAAAGGAAGTAGCAGGAATCACAGTATTTAGTATGCTTGCTTTACAGTTGTGGAAACTAGGGTTCAGAGAGGTTCAGCAGCTTCTCCTGTTCACACAGTCTCAGACTTGCTTTCCTAGCCAGTGCAGATTTTTTTATAGCAGAGATCTTAAGAATGACAGAATGGGCTCATCTGCAGGAGTCAAGCTGATTCATAGCAGATCTCGAATTTTTCACATACAGATAGGGAACAGATAGTATTACTGTTGGCATATCGGAGGGCCCATGATCTCCTTGGTGTCTGAATGTCTTCCAGTGGTACTACACCTCCCTACACGGCGCAGTCCTTACCCTTGTCCTCCTGTGAATCCTCCACAGAGACTTACCCCAAGCCCTGGAAGCCTTCCTGGTTCTTTCCTGCTTTGGTGGAGGCCCCTGCAATGCTCAAGCTGTCTGTCTGTTCTTTGTGGCCTGCCTTCTCCTCTGCCACTTCTTGACCCGGGCTGTTGTTGGTAGCACTACAGGCCACTGTATACCTGCCAGCCAACTCTCTTTGTGTCGCTTACAATACCTATTCTTCCGAGGTGTCAAAATAAAGACCCCATCAGGCATTTCAAGCTTTTCACATGCTAGTCCCTTCCTCCCTTTCCAATCTTACACTTGGCCCCCTTCCACACGCTCTTAGGTCCAGCCTCACACATGATGTCCCACTTTCCATCTCCACATCTTTCCTCCCTTCCAACCTCTGTCTCTTGGAGTCCACAGTTTCTTTTAAGACTCATTCAGTTCAAGCATCACCTTCTGCAGGAGGCCTTACCTGGTTCCCCCAGATGCTAGTGCCTTTCCCTCTGAGACAACATTCCATTCATTTTCTATGTATCTTGTAGGTACCAATGGGTAAGTACACAGTTCTCACTTTTGCAAATTCAACTTTAAGTAAAGAATTCAAAATCCGCATTCCAAAAAACCCACCTATGTTAATTGTACTGTACAGTACTGTGCTCTCCCTCTCTCTCCATTCCTGTCCCTAGGCTTGGAGCTCCAGGCCTCCTACCACCCCCACCAAAAAACCCCTCCCAAAAATACTCCAAAGCCCTCCAAGTGAAAGCAGAAGAATGGAGGCAATGTGCTGGACCAGGGGCTTGGCTTTAGACATCCAGCCCTGAGAGACCTTTGCTCTGCTCCAGCTACCCCTCCCCTAGTCCAGCTCTCCTCTGCACTAGGGTACCTCCTGTCTGGCCCTGGTCCTCTCCTGTCTGTGTACATGTCCATCTACCCCCCCCCCACCCCATGCCCACCCTGTATCTGGCCCTGACTGAAAAATTGAGCTCTTCTTCCAGGCAGCAGCATGAGATCACTGAGAAACATGGATATGGACTATGTGTGTTTTGCTTGACTATGTATATTTGTTACAAGGGTTTGTTTTTATTTTTTCTTTTAATGAGTTATGGTTTGGGGCAACAGGTGCACTCTCACTATTTCTTAATTTGTCTTGGGGATCAGCCAAGGATAAATAAGGGGATAGTGAGAGAGTATTGTCACTTCCAATACAAAGACCTTCACCCTTCTCTCTCGTTTATTGTCCCACCAACCACCTGGGCACCCAGCCTCAATAACTTGGGAGTCAGCTGCCTTTTCTCTTGTTCTCACCCCTACAAGGGAGTGGTTGCCAAATTCTTTTGATTCTACATCCATAATCTTTCTCATATCTCCTTGCATATGGTAATTAGCCTTAATTGAACTGATGATCTGTTTTTTCTTCTACATTGCAATGACTGTTTTGACCACTAGTGGGTAGTAGCATGACCCTGGGCTGTGGCTGAATGAGTTATGAATTGAGCTTGGAAAATCCTGTTTCAACAATTACATTATGCCTTTGCCTTCTTTCTTTCTTAAAGTAACAATGATGTATACTATCTGTGACGAATGCAGCTAACAGAAAAGTAAAGCTTTCCTTTATAAAATCAAGAGAAAGAGTGGCTCCTACATATTAAAGATAGGTCTTGTAAGATTAAGAAATAGGGAAAGTTAAGTATCCAAGTGTTTATTTCTTATTGAAGGGAAGTACGGTAGGCAACCAGAATCTGTTTGCCCTCCATACTCTAGCTGTCTAAAGAACACAGACAAAAGCTGGCTTTTTACACTGACCCTATTTTTGGAGAGAGTGCCCAACATAGAGGGCAGCATGCATTACAGGAAAGTGTTCTAGACTAAGTCAGAAGAACTGGTTTTGCTATTAGCTAGCTGTATGACCACAAGAAAATCATTTAAACTTTCTGAGCCACAATTCGCTTCTCTGTAAAATGGGGCAAGAAAATCTGCCTATCCTCAACAGGGACTGTGGGGAGCAAATGAGAGAGAAGAGAGAACAGATATTAAAACAACGAAAACCAAAGTGTGCTATACAAAATGCACTGGTGCTCTGTGCATCACCAGCTCTAGGAAAGCACACCAGTCTGGGCCCTGCTCTGCTCCTGAGGAGCTATAGGACTTTGGGCATGCATGCACTTCCCTGGTCTGAGTTTCCACACTTGCAAAAAGAGAGAACTGGAAAGGAAGTGAAGGACTTTAAAGCTCCCAGTTTTAAGGTTCTAAATGAATGTCAAGCAGGTGTCACCTGATTACCTCAAGGCAATAGGTACCTTGACCACATTTATTTACTTTCTCGCTGAGGAGAGGAGAATATGGCGTGGCCTGCAGGATTACCAGGCCCTATCAGGTATCTCCAACCAAGAAAGCATGAAGAGGCTGCCTGCTCTAGTCTAAACGGACTTGTTCGCACTAATTTGTATTGGTACAAGCTCTTGGGAAACTCCTGTTTCCTTAATCCCTACTTCCATCCTTCACCTAGTGAAATTGAGAGTATTTCTTCTTCGAAAAGATCAAAAGATCCCAGGAAGGTAAGGGGGGTGGCTGGGTACTGCCTGTACTCTGGGACCCTCATGTGATGCTCTGATATTGTTTTCTATTTCTCCAAGGGTTCTGTGCCATCTGACTGCTGGGGCTTTTTGTGTGGATGGAAGGTTATAAACAGCTCAGAGGATTCTGATATGAACCATGGAAATTACTGACCCAGTATGGTTCTTTGTGTAGGAAATCTGTATGCTCCCCTACCATTTCAATGGATTTCATGAGCTCTAACTGCAGCTAGTAGGCAGCAAGGCCAAACATTTGCTACCGGTCTGCACCTTATGTTGTTCCCTCATTCAGGGAAATAAAAATTAACTTGCGCAGAGTCCTTCCTCTAATGCTACCTAGGGATTTAGGCTTCTCCTAAGAATTTAATAACTGAGGATCAGATCACCCCACCCTTGCCCCAAGAGTTCTCCCTCATCCTACCTCTTGCATTCCACCTCTTGGTTATGGGAACAGTGATCAAGTGAACACTACTAGAAAGGTCATGACAATCCAGTCACCATCCTGGATTGGGATTCCCCCCACCACAACTCTCTTCCCTGGCTCCAATTCCTTACTTGTTCTGTTTCCCTTCTTTTAGAATGTAAGCCCTTGAGAGCAGGAACTGTCTCCCTTTTACATCTGTGTCCCCAGCACTCAGCACAGCATACGTAAGTGTTTGTTCACTGGTTCATTCATTCATACCTTCATTTATGAAATCAGAATTTGAAGGGGAAGGGACTTCAGGTACCATTGAGTTCAACCTCTTTAGGGTGAAGCTATTTGCCCAAGGCCACAAAGGAAGTAAGGCTATAGTAGGGATGGAGAGTAAGTGTGTACTGATCTGCCCAAGGTCAAATATTTTGGTGGTGCAGGGGCAGAAAGAGTGCTGGAGACCTGGTTTTCAATCCCATTTGCAAGACCTGCTAGCTGTGTTGGCCCTGGTCAAGTCAATCTATGAGCTTCAGTTTTATAATTTATAAAATGGGGATAAAAATAGCTATATTGTCTAACTCATAGGATAGTTACATAAATAAAAGGAGATACATTTTTATAAATCACTACATAAGGGCCTCTTATCAGAACCATTATTATTCTTTTTTGACTGGATGTGTGATTTCCATCAGTGTAAGGAGCTAAGAGTGAGGAAACCTGTACCAATATAGCTCAGCTGCTAACCTGTAACTTAAAATCTTAGAGAGTTGCCTGGGTCACTGAGAAGTTAAGTGATTGGCCCAGGGTCACACGGCAGCATGTATCAGAAGCAGTCTCCTGTCTGTGAGGCCAGCTCTCTATTCCATGATGCCTCTCTGCCAGCAATGAATATTAAGTGGGAGGACCAGGACTCAAATCTAAACCTTCTCTCTGACTTCATCCAGATCCCGTTATATATCTGTCAGTTATATCACTCTAGCTCACTGACAATCCTGGAATCCAAGATTTGAACCTATGAGACTAAGTGTTCACATAAGAAATGATCACTGCTGGCTATGCTGCTCTAGGGACACGTCCTCTTATTAGGAAGATTGCTCAAAAGAAGTTAGCATGAGAAGGGACCTTAAGGATCATCTTCTCACAAATCCCCAGAAGTACAGATTCCAAATGTCTTTCTGGTTCTGAGAAATAAAGTTATTTCAAATTTCAAAAACTCATTAGTTACACATGAAAGTAATGTTTTTAGAGTAAGATAAAAAGCAGGACAGATAGCTTTCTTTCTAAAAATGTGTTAAAAGTATGAAGGAATAGAAAGAAGAGGTTCCTTGTATTATTATTATTATTATTTTTCTATTATGCAGAGCTAGACTCTAATCCATTTCCTAGATCTGTACTCCACAGGTTAAGCAAGCCTAGAAAGCCTAAACTGGAAACATCTAAGCCTATGGGGGGGGTAGGGATTACCTCAAGAAAATCAATATTGCCTCTTCTGCTTGATGAAGGAGCAGTTTGCAAGGGCTCTGAAGGACTTGTAACTTATCTACCTCAGTCAAAAAAATGCTGCTATGAGATGGGACCGAAAGATTGCGATTTTCTATCAGTGTGGGAGTTTAAGAAGGGAGAAAGGAACAGAGATACTGTTCTTAGGCAGAAGAGGAGGTCAGCAAAGTATGGTGGAAAAAGCATGAAACTGGGGTCAGAGCACCACGGTTCAAAAATCCTGTGTCACCCTGGGCAAGGGAAGAGATCTCTTAGGCCCCTTCCAACTCAAATTCCTATGAGCTTATTGATTGCCTGTGCACTACAAAGTGGAAAGGTGCTCAAAGGCTCGAGCTGCCTCACTGATCTAAATTCATGCTGGGAATTTCCCCAACACAATCACAGTCACAGAATATATCAGCCCCTCTCCAGGAGGCTCCTGTTGAGAACCTACTTTCCTCATAAGAAGAGATTAATGGATTAACTGGTCAGTCATCTAAAAGAGAGATTGGGATGTAGGGCAGTTTTGACGTTGGGGAGGTCTAGAAAGGTCGGAATCGCAGGAAACTGGCCAGGGAGGCAGTACAGGAAATAGCCCTAGCTGGACGGGGAGGGGGGGAAGAGAAGAGGGGGATAGTCCTGAGGATGTTAGGGGTAGAGGCAAAGGGTAGAACAAAGCTAGAGTTATTTAGGATTGGTCTGTGAATCCCACAAGTTCTTGAGGAATCCTTGAGGAATTAAAGAATTAAGATGATTTAGCCAACTTTAAAAAAAAGTCTTTGCTGTTTGGAACTATTTCTTAATGGTAAAACACCAGATTCAACTGCAGGTTGCCAAGAAAATAAAAAAGGTGAAGACACCTGAACTGGTCTATACTCATTTGGAACAATATTATTTTCAGTAGAAACATCTGGATAGTCAGAGAACATCTAAAGACATATCAAGGTTCTCAGGAAAATATGGAGACAACCATGTCCAGAAGTTCCCAAACTTATTTGGTCTGTCCCCTTTAAAAAAAAAAAAATTACTCAGCCCTGCCCTGGTGTTAGGTTAAGTTAACCCTTATTTTTACTGAATACTCCCCAACTGCACCGGAGGCTTCTACTGCTCTTCTGGATCATTCCAGCACCCTCCCAAAAGGGTGGTATCACCCACTTTGGGAACCTATGAATTGCATACCATAGAAGAATGAACCAGAGACTATATACAATCCAGCTGTTCAGGAGAAAGGCAATTATGATTGATGTCAGCAGAGAGAGCCCTAGAGACCTAGGTTTCAGTCTTAGCTCTGCCATTAATTAGCTGTGTATCCCTAGGGAAATAATTCCCAGACCTCAGTTTCCTCATCTATAAAATGAGGGAGTTGGAACAAATTCTAAGCTCTCTTTAAACTAGAGGATTCTATGACCTACAGTCTAAATTCATGCAGTGAGTCAGCACTAGAATAACAGCCAAATTGAATACTAAGCAGGTTCAGAGGGAGAATTTCAGAGCTATGGCCTTTCTCCTCATGGTGACCAGAGGATCTATAGTTTCTCTGGCCTAGGCTCTTTTTCTGCTCACTGTTTTGAAGGAGCTGCTCTCTTCCCATCCCTCCACCGCAGAATAGGTCACCATTCCTGTCTTGGGGGTTTACATAAGTCCTTAAGAAGAAAGAGACTATAGAAATGAAAAATTACTACTCCATTACTTTTCTAATGCCAGAAACCCACAAACCACTTTCAATGCAATTCATAATGCCTCTAAAAGACAAAGCAGGATGGGACTCAAATAGGCATCACCAAGGGCAATTCCATTACGTTCTAGTAAGGGTGGTAACAGCCAAGCACCTTCTACTCAGATAGAAACCCTCTGGCTGCTAAGGAAGCCTGGGAGAGGAAAGGGACCTTAGATGAAACACAGGCATCAAAAACAGAAAAAAAAAAGAAAAAAACAAAAACAAAACAAAACCAACCCAAAAAACAGGGGACAGGTGGAATGGATGTTAAGAATCAATCACTGATTAATCTTTTTCTGGTTTTAGATGCTTAAAGTAGTTGGCAAATGGGAAGGGGGGGTAGTGGAAAAGGGGATAGGGGTTTCAGAAGTACATCTAAATGTGTCTAATAAAAGACAAGATGAAATGCTGAAACATTTCAACTGTCTGGGCAGTAGCATACTGATCCTAGTTGGCAGCAATCAGCTGTAGGGGCCCCCAGAGCTGAAGTTTAACAAGGCTCATACGTTCTGCTTACCCAGCTTATCTGATATAGACAAACCAATGGCCCAGGGAGGGGCCGACCTTCATTCAGGATGACCCTGGAAATGCCCATCTTTTCTCTTTCGCCAAATGCCATCAATACCCCAATATTTATCTCCTGCATGCATTCATCCTGCGTGGTCACTTATTCAGAGATTATTGACAGGAATACATTTTCATATATTAGGCTGATCACTTGTCCTTGCACTGGTGAAACTGCTTCCTGGGCTTCACTGGGTACAAAAACCCTACAACTCTACAAATACACGAAACTTCTGAAGCAAGAATTCAATGCCTGGTAAACAAATGTACACACAACCATCAATGATATATAACTGCCTTTCTTCCTTAGAAAACAACAAAAGGTTTTGTTGCTTTGTAGAGACTACCCTCACTCAGATTAAGTTTCCCAGACTATTCCTTGCTAGGCTTTTTCTGGCAAGATTTGGGGAAATTGTATAATAATGGTCTTGTATAAATAGCTTGCTGGATAAAAGAGAACTATGATTTACTATAAAGTCTGAGCACTGACACATAAAACCTACCTCTTAGCCTCTTAAAACTCTTCATTTATGGTTTTTGAAGTGAATTCCTAAAAAGGAAGCCATGGAACTGGCGGAAGGAGAGCCTAAGTATAATTATCACAACTAGTCAGGTTGTGAAGTCTAAGGGAATGGTTTTACTTAACACTTACTAGCATTTACGTTGCTCCCAAATGCCACACAATGAGCATACACATCTATATACACAGAGATGGTGCACTCCTAACTTTGTGATTAGAGGGATATCATGGTATGCAGGCATGGTCTCCTTATGTGAGGAGCCATGATGTGCACAGTTTACAACTGAACAATTCCATTTAGGAATATTGAATTCTTACTAACACACTTTATGCCACTATTAACCTACTACAAACCACCAGCAAACTTTCAGGATGTCATGTATACCAGTGGCGAGTTGCAGTTAAGTGCTTGGTACTCGGAGGTATCTCAAATACAGCCAGGTAAAATGTAAGCAACTTTCAAGCCGAGACCCAGCTTGAGGTCTGGAAGAAAGGGTGTAACAGCACTGCTGAATGAGCAAATTCAGGGCAAAATAGTTACAACCTATAGGTTTGTCAACCAAATGGTTAAGCATAGATCTGCCACTAAGGATCACAGAATGTCCGATCCCGTCCTAAAAATCAACCCTGGAATCTGTCTGGCCCATTCAGAACCTATTCTTTGATTGGATTTGGGGTGTGCCACTTGATACTTTTGTTTTATTTTTGTAAAAAGCTACCATCCAGAGTTCACTCTTCGAATTTCATAGAAGATAAAACGAAGGTCCAAAAGGAGAGGCATGCCCAAGATAGTGGCAGAAGTAAAACTGTAACCCTGGGCTCCTTCAGGTATACAATGCTGCCAGGAAAATGACTGACTTGTTGCCATATAAAGAACTAGCTGACCCAAAGGCTATTTTTTGGTTTCACTTCTAAGTAAAAAAAAAAAGCGAAGAGAACTGTGTGCTGATCCTTATGATCCCGCCTTTCAATTCTCTGCCTGGCTACCCGGCGTTCTACACACCTGGCCTCTTTTCTTCAGACATCCAGCCAAGATTTAACACAGTCAGGAACTCTAGATTCACTCTCAATCTTCCTAAGTTACCGTATAAAAATTCACACTGTGTTGAAATGAGAGGGTTAAAGATCAAAACAGTCACTGCACCTGCAGAGTTTAAATGTCAGAAAAATATGAACATACTAAAACCATTCATGGCTCTTTGTGTCCTGCCCTTTCAGATAGACACCCCCCACCCCTCCCCTTATTTCGGAGTTCCATTCTCTGAATCCATCCCGCTGTAGCTATGCTGGCTATAAAAAGCTTCTTCACCCCAGGACGAAGTTCAAGAAGTCCCCAGGGGACCACAGTAAATGATGAGACCTGTTAGCAGTAATGGGTCCGCTGAGAGCAGTCCCCAGCTCTAATCCACTTAGACACACTTAGGTAAGGGGTCTAATACGGAGGACAGCAAAGGCTTGGGGATGGTGTCAAAGCTTGAAATAAAAAGGAAGAGCAAATTTCAGCTTTCTTTGTCAGGGTTAGCTGCAGAATCACAAGATCCTGGTCGTGCCTCTCTGACACAGACCACAGGCCCTGGGAGATTCTGACAGGTGTGTACTTGTTTTGTCAGTCCTTGATGCAATCCTTGTGGCATTCATTGGAGTTTAGGAACCTGGGCTGGTTCTGCCAGGCAATTCCCCTGTCCTTCACCCTCACATTGAAGGAAAAGACCTTGAAGGGCTCCCTGCCATCTTAGCACGCTGGGGCCCTTTCTGTGGTGGCTTACTGCAACTATTTGTGGGCAGGAAAACACATGCAACAGTAATTGCTACCACATAATGAGTGCCAAAGGAAGGAAGCCCTAGGGGTTTTTAACACCGAAGCAATGCGGAATCAAAATTTCTCCAATGGTATTACTTTAGCTGTTGCTGCTAGTAAGTAAGTTATTCTCAGCTTAGTGGAGGTAGAGAATTACAGTATCTCCCCACTACTAACCATTAGGAAGTTGGGGAACCATCTTCTCGCTTAAATGCAAGTATGACCATAGTAACACATTCATGAAACTCCTTTATATCAAGGATAAAGTAGTATCTGTTCCCACAAACCTTCCTGAATAATATTATTAACTGAACTTACTACAAATTACTATACACAAGTGGGCAGGAAAAAAAAAAAGATAAAAGCCTGAAAAGGAATATTTGAATTGACTAGTAAGAAAGTGTTACTACAGACAGAACTATTATATTATAAAACAGTATTCTCCAGGTGGATGAGAAGAACAATATTACTTGATGCAAGAGTAAAGTGGACAGCTGGTTGTGGCAGGCCGCCAGTCAATCCTAAAAAGGATAGGGCTAGTTAGGTTTGTAACCAACACCCATCTTTCACTATTTTTACCCTGAAATCATGTTGGGTAAATGGCAGGAGTAAACTTTATGGAAGACTACACCAAAAAGCAAGGCCACACTTTCAAACTACATATCCAGTACTGGTTGTGTTTTAGCTTTTAACAGAAAGTAGAAGGTGGCTGGTTGGTTGAGCGAAACAGTGGGAAGTTGCAACTTCTGGCCATTAGCCTAGCCATTCTAATTACATTAATTAAGATGGCTACTATTAAATAAAGATATGGCCATTTCTACACTATTTCCTCATCAATGTTACGTATTGTATCGCTATACAAACATCTTCAGGAAGAACACACCATGTTATGTGAAAATATATTTCATTACAAAATCCAAACCCTTTCCATGGCAATAATTAGTTCAAAGCTTTATTGATAAAGGATTATTAAGGTTAACTCTGTACTGGATGACTTTCCACTATGTTCTTATCTACTTGACACAGCAAAGAAAATATCTCACTAGAGAAAAGAGAAGATTCTTTAATCCACTAATTCTTACCTATCTCAAGAGAAAAGAGGACTTCAATGGCATCTGCTTTAGTATTTGACACAAATATTCTATAGCCTACACCCAAAGAGCTGACCTTTTATCTTTCTGATTCTAATATCAGAGGTAAGATTATTATATTTTAAATTACATGTACAATACAGAGGGGGAATTTGTAATTTTTAGTGTCAATGCATAAATATATGACCAGATGATACTTATTCCATTCCCTCAGATCCATACATTTTCATCCTCTGAGCTTCAGCTTCCAATCTGTTAGTTAAATTGCAAGCAAGGAAACAATAGGAACTCCTAAATCCCTTCAAATGGATAGCTAATCTTCTTTTCTTTTTAATGGACATCTAACCTTAAACTCTAGGTCAATTTGAACTGATTGATTCCCCCTCTCCACTTTTTCTTTTTTTCTTTTTTGTGAGGCAATTGGGGTTCTTGCCCAGAGTCACACAGCTAGTGAATGTTATGTGTCTGAGGCCGGATCTGAACTTAGGTCCTCCTGACTCCAGGGCCAGTGCTCTATCCACTGCGCCACCTAGCTGCCCCGCCCTCTCCATTTTTAAACAAAGTGTTAGACACTTTATTTTTAGGGCATGTGAAATAAAAACACAACAGAGTCTATCCAACTCTATGCTTTATACATTGTACAACTTTCTAGTAAATTGCTTCCATCTTGCATTCAAAAATGTTCATAAGGCAGAGCATTTTAAAAAATGTATGTAAAGGCAATGATGTGCTTGAGTAAAGGGTATTTGCATGAAAATTGGACCATTACTAAAATACTAGGTTATTGGTCCATGGTGCTTATTGCCATAAGTGAAGTGAACATCTACTTTCTGTAGAACTAGAAGCTCGCAATTAACTGCAACACTACAGAGTACAGAAATTGTAAGACCAGTTAAAAAAATAAAAGGGACTCTGCTTTAACAAAGGAAGCAATAGATAATGAGGCAGAATTCCCTCTCCCTAGAATGTTTTTCACAAACTACTTGGGAGAAAATTACAAGACAAGACTGCAAGGAAGAAGTGTATATTTAAGACCAAGAATTTGTGCATGCTAAACAAGTGAATTTCTCCCCTAGGTATGGTCACTTAGATAAGGAGGTTAAGATTAAGTACTTGGCTCACTGCAATAAAGACCAAATTAGAATATACTGTGATCCTCTAAAACTCTAGATGGTAAGGAGTCTATTTTCTTCATTACATGACTGGTTATCTCCATTGGTTAGGTCGTGGTGGTAAAGAGGTCATGATCATGGTTTGGATTGTCCCCTCCTCCCTAGTTAGTTTTGATCTATTTCACATCTATGCCAACTGTGTTGTCTTTGGTCATGACGGGAATCACTAACGAAAATGTTGAGAATCAGTGTAGCTCCACCATTACTACTGATTAAGCTAAAAGTATCTTTTTGTACACCATGACTAGTATATTAGTACTAATATCTTCAGACAGTACACATCACTTGATGATAACCAAACACCTTTGTTAGAAGCATTTTTAGTTATAAATTAAAGTCAACTATTATCTGCATTATGAAAGGAGAGCAAAGTTTGGTAAGGATATGTTAGAAAAAAGAGAAAATATGCTGTTTCTTAATTAGTACGAGGAAGTTGGCTCCAAACACTATTGTGGGGGTTGTGGATAACGAATAGCTGGGCAAAAGGTTAGTGAATGGGTAGAAACTCTTCTTTGAGGGAGGGGGAAAGGAGAACCAGGATTCTCTCAGGCTAGCTAGGCAGGGCTATGGGAAAAGCTCTCAGGCATATGAGCATGAAAAATGCTTACCATAGTTCAATCAATTCTGAAGCATTTATTAAGCAGCCAGCCCTAATTCTGGCCTCACTGGACCCCTCCATCACTCTGCAATCCAGCTAAACCTTCCTTCTTTCTGTTGCTCATAGAAAATAGTACATTTTGGGGGCAGCTAGATGGCGCAGTGGATAGAGCACCGGCCCTGAAGTCAGGAGGACCTGAGTTCAAATCTGGTATCAGACCAAACACTTGACATGTACTAGCTGTGTGACCTTGGGCAAGTCACTTAACCCCGATTGCCTCAAAAAAAAAAAATAGTACATTTTCATCACCACAGCTTTGGACTGGCTATCTGCAATGCCTGGAACATAGTCCCCAAGGAGTCCCCCTTTTCCTTTAAGATGCCCCTCAGGCATCATCTTCCACCTGAGGGTTTTCCTGATTCCCCCAAGTGGGAGTGGAATCCCTCCAAAACTACGTTCCAAAAAAAAAATAAAATAAAATAAAAAATAAAAAAATAAAAAGAGGCAGCTAAGTGGCGCAGTGAATAGAGCTCTGGCCTTGGAGTCAAGAAGACTTGAGTTCAAATCCAGCCTTAGACACTTAACACTTACTAGCTATGTGACCCTGGGCAAGTCACTTAACCCCAATTGCCCCTCTAAAAATCAAAAGCAAAACAAAACAAAAAAAGAAACCAAAAAAACCTACCTTCCACGTGTGTGTATATGTATTTATTAACGTTATACTTATTTTATATGTACATATTTTATATGTGCTTGTTATCCCTCCAATGGAATGTAAGCTCATTGAGGGTAGGGATTGTTTCGTTCTTGATACTAGAATACCCATTGGCTAAAAGAGAGCTTGGCATATAACCAGTACTTAATAAATACTTGCTGATTAACTGACTTAGTACCTAGCAGAATGCTTTGTAAGTAGTAGGGTACTTGCATAGAGAGGATAACTGAACCCGTGGGAGCTGATGAGGTTACTGAGAGAGAGGGTATAGAAAGGTATAAGGTAGCTTAGTGAGAGCGTAGAGGTACATAAGCAGGGGGGTGGAACATCATGTATAATGATCTATAAAAGAAGACTGAAAAGAAGCAACCAGACAGCCAGGAAAACTATAAAAGAGTAATGTCCCCAAAACCCAGAGAGGAGACAGTACCCAGGAAGAGAAGGTGGTTAGCAGTGTCCAATGCTACCAAAAGGTCAAGAAGAATGATGACTAAGAAAAGGTCATTGTATCGGGTAATTAAGGAGATCACTAGCTATTCTGGAGAGATCTTTATATTCAGTAGTCATGTAATAAACACTATTTTGACTATTAGACATCAGAATCTCTCTATAGGTAATAGAAAACACTGGATCTGGAGTCAGGAAGACCTGAGATCAAATCTAGCCTCAGACACTTACAAGCTATATGATCCTGGGCAAATCACTTAACCTGTCTGCTTTAGTTTCCTTAACTATAAAATGAGGATAATAGTACCTCTTACCTGCCAGGGCTGTTGTGAGGATCGAATGAGATAATGATTGTAAAGTGCTTAGCACAGTGCCTGGCACATGGTAAGGGCTATGTAAATGCTAGTTATTATTATTACTAAAAATTCATTAAGATCTGAAACTCAAATAGCAAAGCCTTCAAAGTCTCTCAAATTTCTTAAACAAGAAACAAAAAGCAAAACTTACCTTTTGGAACACCTGATAGTTGGACTTAGACCATATGTCAAGCTGAAAAAAAAATAAAAAATTATTAATATCGATGCTGTAATCTGCTGCATCTGTTACTTGACTTGAAAAATCAGAAATCCAAATGATCAAATCATTTAAATAGGGGACCAGGCAATTTAACTCAACAGAAAAAAGCCCTCAACAGGAATGTAAGGAGCTTGAATTCTAGATTCAACTTTGCCACTAAACTGCTGAGACATCTTGGACAAGTCACTTTCTAGGCTTTCCCCACGAGACCAGATGTTTTTTAAGATGCCTTCTAGCTCTAGGCTTTACAATTCTATGAATTACCCCCATTACCTACAATGAAGATTTAGGTTTTGTTTTTTAAAAAGAACAATTTAGACCTGAGCTATTCTTTAGCCTGGTATTAGAACAATTTTTTCTTCCAAGGTAGAAATGACTTGGGGATACAACTCTCTCATTTTACATCTGAGAAAACTGAGGGAACAGTCAGTGAATCAGTCAACAAGCATTTAAGTGCCAAGCACTGTGCTAAGTGCTGGGAAGACAAATGTAAGCAAAAAGACAGTTTCTGCCCTCAAGGAGCTTACATTCTAAGGAGGGAGACAATACATAAAAGAAAGATGAAAAAGGAATAGGGAGAATATACCGCACAAGGGACATGATGGCCCTGAGGGTAGAGGGTACAACTGAGGTGTGAATTTCAGGGCCGAAGTCATTTTCCAGGATGAAGAGGTTTCTGGGGCATGATAGAACAGCCAAAGGGGTGCGGCCTGATAGGAAATGAAAAGATAGCCGGACTGGGGGTATTCCTTAAATGGAGAAGGGAAGTCATTTATCCCAGGACTCCTAAGTACCAATTCAGTACTCTTCTACTAGCCCATGATGCCACACAAAATACTTTCCTAACCTAATTTTAACCAAATGTTTTTGAGTTCTGTGTCACAGCCAATAAATACCCTGTCCCTGTCTCAAGTATGAGAGTTTGGGACAAATTAAGTAAGGCAGAAAAATTACAACAGTATAGTGTTGGGAAGTAGCTCATGGATGCTGCAGATTAAAAGAGGAAGCCAGCAATGTGTCCCTTGGGTACTAAAAAAATCTCCTTTAATATGAATTCAAGATTATAGTAAATTGAAACACCTGGTCAACGAGCCTCTTGGAACTTGTTGTTGGGGTTTACCAATGGTCAAGACGGAAATGGGAGACATGGATGCTTTGCATTGAGTTGTGCTATTGATTCTGGAGCACAAGTGAGGCCAAGAAGGATTCAGGTGGGAAAAAAAGCATTTAGAATACACGAAGCAGAAAAGATGTTTTTAGAAAAGCCTTTTGGCACTCCCTCAAATCACTCCTTGATTTTCACATCTGTGAAATGAATGGTCTGGATGAGATAATTTCTGAGGACCAGTTAAAGTCTAAAAATTCTCTAATTTAATAGTATGGTTCTTTAGTTTAATATCTTAACTTTCATGCAGAAAAGTGAGATTTGGGGAAGAAAAACACTTTGCTGCTCCAAATGTAAAAAACATTCTTCTGTTCCATTTTACCATTCTAGATATTCCAATAGTGAAAAGTATTCTTATAGACACAGAAAAATCGCATTCCTAAAGAGACTGACTCTACAGTAAAATTCCATACACAAGCAGTTTCTCCATAGGGGTACCAATAGGAAATGAGAGGAACATATTTCCACCTTCTGCCTCTCCTTCCCCACGTTCCACCCCAAAATCTGAGATCTAAGGTGGGGCCTGATAATCAGGTCAAGGTCAGAGCACTAATTAAAAGTAGTGTGGATCTGAATGGCTGCTAGGCTAACTCTTCATGCAGGTAGGGCACATGGGTAACTCTGTGGTATGATTCCACAACATGCTGACAGATTTGCCTCTTCAAAAACCATTCCTCCACTTGTCTGCTCTAATATTTGAAATTCTTTCCATTAAAATCATTCCTTTGAGTTAAGGAATTGTGTGTGAAGAGGGTCTCTGATAACATAACTGTATTAGGGAGAGGCAGGATGAAGCAAGATGGAACAAGGTATTCTAAGACTCTAAGCTATTAGCATTCACTAAAACACTATTATGGGGTTCATTTATTAGCTTATCTAGCTGTTCCTCCAGAAATGGATCCTGAGGGAAAGTTAAAGAGGACAAGTTTGACTCATTTCTAAAACATGGTACACTCACTACAGGAAGACTCAGGTGGAATGCCAACTTGAGGATCCTCAGGTACCTAGAGGAAGGGAACTATGAAAAGAGAAGGGATGTGCTAGTGGGGGTGGAGTACCTGGGACAACAGAGACACCAAAATACTTAAATATTTTGCAGGGGAAAGCTCAGATCTCTTTTGAAGGGAATAAGCAGGTCCCTAGAATTTCACTGTTAACATATTTGACAACTTGCATGTGTCCTTTAAGGGGAGGGAACTTCAATGCCCTGTAAAGGTGAAATCTTTAGGTAACAGGTACAAAACGCAATCCCTATATTATCTCTATATTATCAATTCCACTGAAGTAAACAGCCATTTATGTGGAAGCCATGAACAAGAGATCAGATGGATGCAGCAGCCTCACCCAGGGCCCCTGGCATACAAAAATTATTCAGGGATTGCAGGATGAGTAAGAATTTTTTTGCATCTTTTATTTCTACCAAAATCATTGTCAAGAAGACAATGAGATATCTAGATTTTAAAACTAACTTTTTGAAAAAAGTAACATGAATGTTCCTATACTAGGAAACTAAACTTAACCTTTCATTTTAAGCCCATGGCTTTTTTCTAGCTAAAATTCTCTATTATTTATTTCTCCCTGCTTGTCAACATGCACAAAAGACTAAGACACAAAAGAGAGGTAGTCAAGAAAAAAGCAAAGAAAGGAACATAGGCACCAACACAAAAATACAAAAGGAAGTATTAAATTCTACATCTAAGAATTGAGAAAGTGGTTTAATTAAAATAATACCCACTAGAAAGAAATATTCTTAGACAATTCAGAGGTGGTCTTCCCTGCCTAAATGAGACCTTAAAAAACAATCCATACATATTCAATGGTAGACCATTGTTCCCCAACAGAAGTTTAAATATATCATTCAAGACTCAAAGGACTGCCAAAGATATTTGGGCCAGAAAGATTTAAAATAACATGGTCTATTTACCTGGCTCATATTGGTTAGAATGGGATCCAGTGACAACGGATTTCTCTATTTTACAATGAATGCATAGCAGGTGGTTTACATTGGATTTTCTGCTGTATGCCAAAGACAGAAATCTAAATGAGGGTCTGGAGTCAGTGTCCTTCCTTTCTTCAGGGCCAGAAAGATTTCTGAAAATTCATTTCAGAGATTCTGTGCTGGTACCACTGATTAATTTATTAGCTTGAGCTTCTCAGCTATAAGGGCATGGCGGCCACTTTTTTACTGGTTCCAAAATTCACGGATAAAACATTCTCTGATGTTGGAGACTGCAAATTTTTGGTTTAGTGAATGAAAACACTTTGAACTACAGTTCTAGGAAAAAGAAGTGAAGTGCCCTAAGCAGACAGCTCAGGGATATTAGGAAGACTTAAAAATGGAGAACCCAACATTATGGCCATTGGTAGCCAAATTTGTAATCTGAACTCTCGGGAATGGAATTATATATAGTACTATACAGCATAAGGAAATTTGAGGATTATGAATGGGCTATTTCTTAAACTGAAAATAAACTCCAAAGATCATCAATTACTTTTAAAAAAATCTGTTCTTATTGTGTAAATCGAAACCCCAAAGCACCTTTCTTTTTCATGTGGGAAGTCACTACTACACAGGGGAAACTGGACAAACAAAAACAACAACAAAAAAAACAAACAAACCAAAAAAACCCCATTCATTCAATGGATTTGTTCTCTCAAAAGAGAGAGTTCAAGATGTAGTGAAATTCCCGAAAATGAGATGCCACCAAGTATTCTAAGGACCCATGGAAATTGCCACCCACTCTATAGCATCATCCCTTAAGACTTTCAAGTCTTTCCATTTGCTCTGAAGCTGTACTGTCTATGTATATGTATTGTCTCCCTCAATTTCTATCTGTATACTCAGTACTTAGCACAGTGCCAGGCACATAGTAAACACCAAATAAATACTTTTCAAGTCATTAATTTTTTTCATTTTTTTCATTCATTCACTAAATTTTCTAATTTAAAGTGCATACTTGGGAGAATCTCTACTGCCCTGCAAGTCAAAGAATTTGAGGCTGAAAGGAACCTTTGAAATCATCAGGGGTTGGGAACCTGTGGCCTCAAGTGCCACATGTGGTTTCGTAGATCCTTGGGTGCGGCCTTTTGACTGAGTCCAAGTTTTACAGAACAAATCCTTTTATTAAGGGGATTTGTTCTGTGAAGTTTAGATTCAGTTAAAGAGCCACACATAAGGACTTATAGGCCTTGAGGCCGCAGATTCCCCACCCCTGATCTAGTTCAACCCCTTCATCTTAGAGATGAAGAAATGGAGACCCAACAGGTTAGGTAACTTAAA
Organism: Vombatus ursinus; assembly: GCF_900497805.2. NCBI lineage: Eukaryota > Metazoa > Chordata > Mammalia > Diprotodontia > Vombatidae > Vombatus > Vombatus ursinus. The sequence goes on along the minus strand of NW_020954571.1, from coordinate 7,512,143 downwards.
ATCACAAACAAAGTTAAGATCCAGATCTGGGATCCATACTCAGGTCCTTGGATTCCAAATCCACTGCTCTTTCTAAAATATTTCATGGTGTTTATGTGTATAAGTTTAACTTATATTACTGCTGAAAATTTAGGGGACTATTCAAGATTTCGTTTGCTTGTTCAATTAGGAAAAAACCACATAAGGCAGTAGATGTCAACAGCCAAAAGTTAGTCACAAGTGGCTCTTCATAAGAAACTTATTATCCCCCAAGGAAATTTCAACTTTCAAAGCCTATATTTAGTGTACAAAAAAAAGTCAACAGGTGATAAAAGCTTAGGTTTGTTGCAGGGCTAAAAACAGCAATGGTAGTCAATTTTTTCAAGCTCTAGGGTGACTTAAGTTTCCAAAATAAGAAACTCATATTCAGGCATCTTATATGCCTGTCCACCCTCCCCCAGTAAAATAAAAAAGGTGGCAGTAATAGTATTAAAGAATGCATTGTTACAGGTCTATTATTCTTCAACTTTTCACTTTCAATCAAGACACACATTTGTAACTAAAAAAACCCAAAAACCTGCTGAAAGCACAATTTCAGGGCATCTTCTGAATGTGAATTAAATTGGGATTTTTCCCTCCTCTCATCCCCCCTTCGCATTCACCTCCTTCAACTACCCATCCCCCATCTACCCCTCAACTGTAGGTAACAAAACGCCATTTTCTGAAGGTCGTCAGAATGATTTCAAAGGCGATAACAAATCAAAATGTTCCCTGCATCTAATATCAAACAAGGCTAGTGCCAACATTTATTAGAGAAATCAGATTCAAGCCTTTCCCCTCCCCCTCGACCCAAACACACACACATCCAACTTTGAAGTGCAAAGAATACAAGGATCAGAAATTACCCTAGAGACAGTTCTAGCAGTCTTTGAAGGTTTCCTTTGATACAACCATTTCTTTTCCTCTCTTACACTAGGAGGCTAAAAGCTGTCTTTTTTTTTTATTGATATGGGGTAATTAATGAAGCTATAGCATTAACATAACCCAAATCCCCTAATAAGATAAATTCAATGGAGACACTTATGTTTCTTTAGTTTTATATCTAACTGCTGCAAAATTAGGACTCTGGCCAGATATTCACCTTAAGTACCCAACATTAAATATGCCACGTCACAGCTCAACCTGTTTCTACGATTACAGAAAAGTAGTGGGTCAGCACATCACCAAAAATCCTAGTGCATTTGTTTTGATGATTAGAATTAGATTAAGCAAGAGGCTTAAAGCTTCTATTATTATTTCTGCAAAGTGATAGCTCTGGTGGCCACCTGTATTCTAGGATTCTTCTGAGGAATATATAAGTTAGATCTGGAAAATAGGAATGGTGCCTAGTTATCATGTTAGCAAAAGAGCTAATTAAAATGTATTGGTATGTGATGGATGTGACAGATTAGGAATAAACTCAACTGCAGCAAAATTGGTGTCCAACATTCCTACTGTATATATAAGGCAATATCCTTGGTGAGTTTATTTGTGGTGCCATTTGATATATAAGAGGTGACCAGGAAGGGAGGATTTGGAGACTATAATAGGTCAAGATCAGTTGAAAAGAACAGAGATGTTCTAAAAAAGAGAATATTTGGCAAGGGTTGGGGTAGGTATTACAGATAATGAATATTTATTTTCCACTATGTGAAGGTTTGCAATGTGGAAGAAGGAGTCTTTGTTCTGCTTAGCCCTGCAGAGAATCAAAGGGGAGAAATTGAAGAAAGACACATTTCAGCTCAATACAAGGAAATATTTCCCCAAAGTTAGAGTTGTCCAAAGTGGAATGGGCTGCTTCTGGAGGTAGTGAGTTCCTCATCACTGGAGGTCTTCAATTGGAAGTTGGCTGACCATTTGTCACATTACAGAGAAATTTCCTATTTAGCTACAGGTTAGACTGGATGTCCGCTCTGGTTCCTTCCAGCTCTAGGATTCTGTGATATTGCTGGGTTTTTCAGCAATGGCAACTACTAAAATAGCACCTGCGTAGTCAGTCAAAAGCAAACTCGTATCTTTTTAAACAGCAAATTGATTGTGCAAGCAACAATTTGTCTATCCACTCCCCACCTCAGACCACACGTTCTACCCCAGTTCCTTCAAAATGTTGCCTTATCATTTAGAATGTGCCAGATCTTTCAATACATGAATTTACTTGAACATACACATATATAAATATATGTGTGTGAAATCCAAAAAACAGACCATTAATAATGTCTGCTTGAATTTTATTTTTATCCACAGCTTAAACTTGGTGACTATAAAGTGCTTGGAAAGGGAAGAAACTAAACAAGTCAGCTATAATTAGATCTTGGGCAGACTGGTCACTTAAGAGCTCTCTACCACGTTTGGCTAATGCAACTTTAAAATAATGTACTAATTCAGGTCTGTCTGTTTTGCTATTTCTAGGTCTGGGTCCTGGTTATCATTTAGGCCCACAGATATGGTTGACATCTATTTATGTAAAAGAGGGTAGGAGCCAGGTTTAGTAACCACATTTGTGACTCAGTATAGTAGGACTCAGGTCTCAGAATGTTGAAATATAAACCCATTTTCCAGTCCTCCTTCCGGAGGTCTTTGAAAAACTTTTTTTTAATTTGGAACTATGCCCAAAGGGCTATTAAAAATGTGCGTACCCTTTGACCTAGCAATGGCACTTCTAGGGCTATATCCCAAAGAGATCATACAAATGGGAAAAGGACCTACATGTACAAAAATATTCATAGCAGCTCTTTTTGTGGTGGCAAAGAATTGGAAATTGAGAGGATGCCTATCAACTGGGGAACGGTTGAGCAAGTTGTGGTATATGAACGTGATGGAATACTATTGTGCTATAAGAAATGATGAACAGGCTGACTTCAGAAAAACCTGGAAAGACTTATATGGTCTGAGGCTGAGTGAAGTGAGCAGAACCAAGAAAATGTTGTATACAATAACAGTCACATTGTGTAATGACTAATATTGATAAACTTAACCCTTCCTGGCAATACAAGGATCTAAGACATCTCCAGAGGCCTTGTGATGGAAAATGCTATCCACGTCCAAAGAAAGAACTATGGAAGTTGAATTGATATTTTTTTTTTCTCTTCTGTTGAGTTTTGTTTCCTCTTTCTGATGGTTCCTCCTATTGGTTTTAATTTTTACTTACAACATCATTAATGTGAAAATATGTTTAATATGAATGTAAATGTATAGCCTATATCAGATTGTGCGCCATCTTGGGGAGGGTGGTGGGGAGGAAGGGGAAGAAAAATTTTAAACTCAAAAGCATATGGAAGTGATTATTGATAAATCAAAATAAATTAATAAAAAAAACTTTTTTTAGTTGACATCTTTTGTTTTTATACACTGTCATTTTCAAATCTCTCTCTCTTTTTTCCCATCCTCAAAAAAAGAAGAAAAGAGGAGAGGGGGGAAAAAAGCAGTTTGGCAAAAGTCATCAACACAAACCAAATCTGCTGGGATATGCAATGTTTCCCTTCCATAGCACTCACTTCTACAAAGAATGGAGAAGGGTGCAGTTTCTTCTGTCTTCTTTGGGCTCAAGGTCGATCATTAAATTACATAATATTCAAGTTCTTGTGGTTGCTGTTGATGTTCTTCCCATTTACATAGTTGTAATCATTGTGTATATTGTTTTCCTGGTTCTACAACAATTGGCATCTGTTAATTTAAGCCTTCCCTGTGCTTCTCTGTATTTTTCATATTCATCATTTTGTACGGTACAGTAATATTCCATTACATTCAAGTACCATATTTTATTTAGCTATTCCTTAAATGAAAGGCATTTATTTTATTTCCATTTCTTTGCAACTACAAAAAGTGCTGCTTTCATTATGTTGGTGTATATATTAGACCTTGCTGTCTTTGATGACTTTAGAACATACACCTAGCAGTGTGACTTCTGAGGCAAAAGGTATGGCCATCTTAGTCACTTTCTTGGCATAATTTCCAATTCTGTAACTCTCAGAGCTTGTGACAGATAGCCTTTTATTTAGAGTTGACACGAAACTTAGGTTGTTGCTTGATTTACCTACAACTCCTCACGTGTAAAATGAGGGGGCTGGGCTAAATGATCTCTAAACTTCTTTCTGGCTCTAACATTTTATACTTTACGATCAATCCTCTCTAATTTCTACTTCATCACCTTTCTATTTCCTTCTGTGATTCTCACCTTTATAAAGAACTACTTCAGAAGAGGGAAGGTAATAGAGTATAAAGCCCTTGAGAGTCAGAGTGTCCTGGCTGCACCGTTTACTAGTCCTGTGACTTTACTAGCTCAGTAGATTAACCTCTGTGTGGGGGCCTCAGTTTCCTTATCTGTAAAATGGAGTTAATAACATGTGTACTGATTACCTTACAAAGCTGTTTGGTGATTAAATAACAATGACTATGAAAATGTTTAATAAACAGTAAAATGCTAAACAAAAGTATTATATTATCATTTTGGCATAGTTTTCTCATTCCCTTCTTTAAATTTACTTCTAAACAACTTCTTCAAGCTTAGAATAAAGGACAACAGTATCACATCCTCTTGATACACAAAACTTTTTCTGCCAAAAAATAATCCTTTGTCTTTTTGACATTCATTTCCTTTTCTTTATGCTATTTTGTTTCTGCACTGGTTAAAACTAGACACTTCAAACAGCTCCACTGATCTGCTACTGGTGAAATAAATGTATTAGAAATTGATGATATCTACACTCTGATGCTATGATTGTACCCATACAATTCAACTTGCCACATAATTATTCATTTATCAACTGTTTCTATGTAAATAGATGGATTACAGGATTTAATACTAGAAAGGTCCTTAGAGACCCTTTTTTCTTGTTGTTCCCAATCTATTGGACCAGAACAGAGGTGCTACCAAGTTATTGCAGAAGGTCCAAGGATCCATATGCACACAAAACACTGTCATTTGAGTCTTCAGCTACAACAAAACATGCAGTATCACTCTATACTGAGCAAAAATACCTTATGTAGAATGAATCAATTATATATTTTACTTATGCATTATTTTTCAAATGAATGCTTTTGTGATTAATAAAATATAAACATTTAAAAGCATTACTGAATCCGAAGTAGCTCTTTATCATCATGAAGTCTCTCAGTCAACAGTAGTTATAATTGTCGGGGTCCAAGAATTTTTTTTTGGGGGGGGCGCGCTAGTGGTTAAAATGAGTCTTTACACTCAAAAAGGCTGATAATCACTGACCTAATTCAACTAGAGGGTTTATCCGACTTGCCCATGTCAGCAGCAGAGCTTATCTTCACACTCAGGTCTTCTGACCTGAAATCTTTTGACTTTCGATGCTTCAACTCCACCAACTTCCAAGTTGCTGAGCTGCTTCTGAGGCACCCCAAGAGTACTCACAAACAGTTTGATCTCTCAGGGAGCTTTAAGCCCCTCACCATTTCCTAAATTTGGGCTGTTTTGACAACACATTTGTAAACCAACCGCATATTACCTTGTAATCATGCATACCGCTAGTTTTATTTGACTTCTCTATTGCTATTTAACTTTCCAGATGCTTATATCTTAACTCCCCAGCTAGACCATACTGACCATAACTTTTATAAGGACCGGAACTGTGTCTCACACTAGTTGTGAATTTGTAATAATGATATATGGAGATACACACAAACCACAGAATAGAATCTGCACATCCAAATGGGTGTTGTCCTTCAAAGAAACCACTTTGTGAGAGTATTCAGTTACTTATTCCAATGTTTCTGCTGGCATTAAAAACCCCCACCACATTTGGAATGTCTCTTCTAAAACTCAGCAAAGTCTTTCCCATAACCATGCTTTGGATCCAAACCAGCACGACACCACTTAATCACTGGTCTGAAAGGACTTATGGCAGTTCCAAAATTCAAAATCCACCCACAAAAGACAAAGATTGCCACCATTAAAAATATTAAAAAGAACCTGATATAGGTTCTGAGGGCGAAGAGAAAGGAAGGAGTTCATTAAATATCTTGAGCAATGATAGAATCCTGGAAATAAGTGGCTCTAGAAGACACACACACACACACACAGAGATTTATGTGTGTATACATATGTATGTGTGTCACTATCTCATATCCTTACCTCTTTTACAACAAACTGCTGTGCATTAAGTTATAGTTATTAGGTTTTTTTTTTAGATATCCTATCCTCATTATAACATGGCCTTTGGGTGCTGAATGCTTGGCTAGCTCTAATGAACTTATTACTTTAATGGGAATCATTATAAGAGGAAGAAGCTATAAAGCTCATGAGAGAGAGGGGGCAAGTGTTAGAAAGTGACCAGCACAAGTTGGGCTAGTGTCTCAAAAGGGGGTGGTGGTGGTAATTTCACTCTGGAAAAAAAAAAAGAAAAATAAAAAGCATGTAAGGTCCACCTTCTGATGCGTTCCATTGAACTATTTGGAGTAGATGCAGTCAAAAGAAATTAGGGATTCAAGGTGGGTGAATTTTTCATACATAATGCACTCTGAGAAATGAGTTCTCTTTCTTAAATAACAGCTGTTCAGTGTGTGCTATTATTACTGATATGCAACATCCTCAGGGCTACTTTATTTCAGAGAAGAAAGATCTTCAAATTGTGCTTAAAATTAACCCCCAATTTCCTTATGATACTGGCAAAAGCAAAAGGCTGAACCATAGGCTATTAATGTGCAGCCAGGCTAGGGAAAAAAAATCTGTTTCCTCAGAAGACATGTTTAATGAGGCAACTGGGGTCTAAGGTGATAAATCAGAAATTCAACTAAGGGCATAGGGTTTAAAGAAAAGCAGAAGCTTGAGGATGAAAAACCCAAGTAGAGGGTGTAAAATGTAAAGCCACACACTTTACAAAAATATCAGCATTGGCTGCTCATCATTTTATTTGGAATCCACTACATTTTTCTGGGCTGAACAAAAATATTATTATGTGTGTGAGTATATAAAAACCTTCCCTCCCCCCCAAAAAAACCAAAGTCCAACACCCTACCTTTCCATCTTCTGTGTATACATTTTCGTTGTATCCTTTCACAATTGTTCGATCAATGAAGAGGCTCCTCATGACCACAATGACTTTCAGTACCTTTCCTAAAGTAACCTATCAAAATGAGGGGAAGAACAGAAGATTTAACATTTAATTACATGAACAATAATACCACTACTACCACCACTGCCATCACCACCACCATTATGATCACCACCACCATTATGATCACCACCTCACATTTATATAATGCAAAGGTTGCCTCAGTTAATCACAGAGTTCAGAATGTCTCTTTTAGAAAACAGGATAAGTTAATGCTCTATGCACCTACTTAATCTCTGACAGTAGCACTGAGGGAGGTTTTATGAGATAATTCCACAGCTGTCTTTCTTGACATCGCCCTAAAAAGCCCAGGGATAGCAGAAAATTCCCTTTGTAACTGCTTTTGGATCAATCACCCACTAGTTCAGAGAAACACATTTTGAACCTATTTATATTTTCTGCTTGTATAACCTTTCAGCGGAAGGAGTCCCATATGTTTACTACCTACTGTGTAAAGTAATTCTTCCTTTCATCTGCCCTAAAATTACCTTATTCAAGCATCAAGGGGGGCGCTAGAATTCTGGGGCTCCAAGATGCAGTGAGCATGTCTGTTGTTCCCTTTGACCAGCCTGTCCAGATTATAATGGCTGCCAGGAGAGAGAGGTGGGCATATGTACACTCAGGGACACATGGCAAGCATAAGGTAGGGAATATTAAACAGATCTTGTAGTTGAACTATACATTTATAAGAAAAGCTGGTCAGGATGGACATGAAATTTCTAAAAATGAACCCAAAGGTAAAACAGAAACAGCTGATTTTTGCGTTCATTACAAAATTGCATCCTGAGAAATACCCATAAATCCTTTTACATTTTCAGTTGTGCTACAACCTAAGGGTGGGCAGGGAGTGAAAAAGAGGACCAAGGAAAAAGAAATGCAGCCATGTGTCGCAGGGAAAAAGTAAACGAATATTTGCTGGAAGAGAAAGTGACAAGTATAAAATCAGTTCTCAGTATTTAGGTGAAATACTTTGGGTGCCCTTGTACTAACTCTTTAATAATCTTCCTAATGAACCATTTATTATTCCTATTTCATGGATGAGACAACTGAGGCAAAATCATTACCTAACACAAAATACAACTAAGTGGCAAAACCCTAATGTTAAGTTACTCTTCTACATACTACTCTAACCATTAAATAGGCTTTTCCAATGAAGCATAAGAACAGTGTTTAATTGGAGGAAGATAAGAAGTACTTTGGGTATAATTTGGTTAGGATCTAGGTGAAGACAATAGCTTAAAACACAACTCAACCACCTCTAGTTTCCACACTACAGGCAGTTAGGTAGTACAGAGAATACAGTGCTGGCTGGCTAGGTCTGGAGTCAGGAAGATTTGAGTTCAAGTCCAGCCTCAGACACTAGCTGTATGACCTTGGGCAAGTCACTTAACCTCTGCTTGCTTCACTAATTTTTGCATTTAAGACAGGAATGATAACAGCACCTACCAAATAAGGTTATCATGAGGATAAAATCAGAAAATATTTGTTAAAAAATTTTTTTTGGTAAAGATATTTGCAAACTCTAAATCACTATATAAATACTACCTATTGTTACTACTACAACTTTCCTGTGGATCTGTCCTGGGCCCTCTTTTCTCCTCCCTCTATACTATTTCATTTAGTGATCTCATCAGCTCCCATTGATGCACTTATCATCTTTATGTTGGTGATTCTCAAATCTATTTATCCAGTCCAAACCCCTCAGTTGGCCTCCAATCCTGCATCTCAGATATCTTGAAGTAAGTAGATGTCCCATACACATCTTAAATTCACTATGTCCTAAACTGAGCTCCTTATCTTTCCCCCAAACAATTCCTCCTTCCTGACGTCTCTATTATTTCTGAGGGGATTGCCATCCTCCATTCCTCACTATCTCTCACTCCCACATGCAATCTGCAGTCAAGGCCTGCCTTTTTTGCCACCCTGGTACCGGTCCTCATCACCTCAGACCTGGTTGATCTGCCTGCCACAAATCTCTTTCCACTCTAGTCTATCTTCCACTCAGCTATCAAAGTGATATTCCTGAAGTATAGTTCTAACCATGTCACCCCAAGTCCCTACTCCATAAACTCCAGTGGTTCCCTACCACCTCCCAGACCAAATATAAAATCCTATTTGATGTCTGAAGCCTTTCTCTCCACTCTCACCTTTCCAGCCTTCTTACACCATATATACCCCTCCCCTTTTCCTCACCTCCAAACATACTCCAGTGATCAGTGACATTGGCCTCTTTATTGTTCCTCAAAGAAGACACTCCATTTACTAACTTCAGGTATTTTCACTGGCTATTCCCCATGCCTGGCACATTCTGTTCTCTCTCCTCATCTCTGCCTCCTGGCTTCAAATCCTGGCTACAAGAAGCCTTTCCCAACTTCTCAAATCTAGTGCCTCTGTTGATTATTTTCTATTTATTTTGTACACCGTTTGTTGTACAGTTGTTTGCATGTGGTTTCTCCTATTAAACTGTGAGCTCCTCGAGGGCAGAGGCTGTCTTTTATTTTTCTTTGTACTCTTAGCCTTAGCACAGGGCATGGTGCTTAAATGTCTATTGACTGATGGAGGTTTTCCCTGATTTCAAGGCCAGTTCTCTATCCACTAGGCTAGGAGCCCCTCAAATATTAAAAAGGAACCAGAAGAAGAAAGTCTCTAGACATTGAGTGAGGTTTATGAAAACACACTGTGGAGGTTTATGAAAAGACACAGGTAAGGATCACACAGGATTAGAAATCACAAACAGATCACAAATAGCACCACTGGAAGAAAAGCTCAGATCAATGAGATGTTGCATCCACTGAAACCTACTGACTGTATCCCCTCAACACTGAGGCAGCACTTTGAGTGTTTCTATACTATTTTTTGTACCTATTACCTCAAATATCTTATGTAACCAGAAATCACTTCTTCAATATGACAGTTAAGTCAAGAAGATACTAAGATCAGTGATTCTGCCTTTGAAGTAGATACTAGCTATTAACAAAATAGGGAATAATATTGTAGTTTAGTAGGTTCAGTAATAACTACTTGACTCTATTGCCCTTCACCACCTGAAAATGGATGTCAAACCTCCCTCCCTCCTTCAGGGCAAACCTTTGCAGAATCACGTTTGACTTCTCTTTACCAGCGAACACAGGGACCAGAGACATAGCTTCTACAAGCCAACAACATCTGACTATCCTTTTATGGAGCTGATAAACAGTGCCAATCAGTAGAAGTTCCAAGTTTTAAAGTTGGAATTTGATAGAAATAAACAAAAAAGTGTTCCATGAAATTTTAAATGTCTCTTTTACTATCTAACACTGAAATAGAAAGATGAACGGATGCATTCTAGGGAAAGTTTGGTAGCTGAAGGTAATCAATGTGAAACAAACAGGTTATCTTGGTCTTTGAACCTCTAGGAATATTTGCTAAGGTCATACATAAAGTAATGTCTAGTTTATAAAGTGTTTTTTCCTACATCAACTATGTGAGATAGGTGGTACAAATAGTATTATGCCCATTTTATAGATGAGGAAATTGAGGAAAGATTGTTTATTTTAGTCAGCCTAGAGCAGTAGTTCTTAATCCTGGGGTCCATAAATTTTGTTTAAAACAAATTTAATAACTATTTCAATAAAACTGCTTTCTTTTACAATTCTATTTGTTTTATTTTATGCATTTAAAGATTATTCTGAGAAAGGGTCCATAGGCTTTACAAGACTACCAAATGAGTTCATAACATAAAAAAAGATTTGAGGCAGGGAATCTTGATTTTCTACATAGGGTGGGGAAAAGGAGGACAATTTAAACTAAATTTCAGATCAAAAGATACTCTCAGTTTTTTTTAAACTGGTACTTTTTATGTGCCTTTTTTTTTAGTCAACAAAAATCTACTTCTCTCCTTTCCACTCCACATCTACCCCACTGAGAAAGAAGGAAAACAAGCAAACAAACAAAAAAAAACCCCCTCTTATTACAATATGTATAGTCAAGCAAAACAAATTTCCTCACTGGTCATTAAAAAAAAAAAGGCTCATTTTGCCCTCTGAGTCCTTCACCTCACTATTAGAAGGAGAGTAGTATACTTCATCACGAGTCTTCTGAATCCTGGTTGGTCATTATACTGATTAAAGCTATTTGTCTTTATAAAATTGTTGCTTTTAGTATAAGCTGTTTTCCTGGTTCTGCTCACTTCACTCAGCATCAGTTCATATAAGTCATCCTAGTTTTTCTGTGAAACAATTTCTTTTATAGTTTCTTATATCACACTAATATTCCATTGCATTTCTATACCATGACTTGTTCAGCCATTCTCTGATAGGTTCCCTCTCAGTTTCCAATTCTTTGCCTATTCAAAAAGAGAGAGAAGTACTGTTGCACATCCTTAGAGTTTGTTTTGCTTAGGACTAATTCCTCCCTTAATCAACACTTCTTCCTACATTCCCCTTTCTCTTTTCTCTCCTATTACTATTTCCCTGTTAAGTGAAATGTATTTCTGTACCCCACTGTACATATTCTTCCCTCCTTTGACCAGTTCAGATGAGAATGAGGTTCAAATGGCAGCAGCTTGCCCCATACCTTCTTCTTTGTTTGGATAGACTTCTATTTGTACACCCCTATTATGTGACATTTTCCCAGATGTTCCTCTCCTTTACCCCAACTAATATAATTCTCTTCCCCTCCTTTTCTAGTCTTCTTTTAATATGATCAGGACATAAGAGCACAACTTCCTGGCCCTCTCTAAGTCAACTCCTTCCATGACCTTTGATGTAGAGAGAGTTCAGAAGCAATACATGTATTACCTCCCCCATATTCAAATGTACATAATTTATTCTTGTTTAGTTTCTTAAAGATTACATTCTGTTTTGCTGAATTATTCTCAGTTGTAAGCCGGTATCCTCTGCTTTCTAGAACATCATAATCTAACTTCTCCATTCCTTTGAAGTGATGATTGCTAAACAGTGTGTGATTTTCACTATGGCTCCTTGGTACTTCAACTCTGTCTTTTTGGATGCCTCCATTACTTTTTCTTTGACTGGAAGCTCTAGATTTTGGCTATAATGTTCCTGAGAGTTTTCACTTGAAGATTTCTTTTAGGAAGTGAATGGTGAATATGTTCTATTTCTATTCTGCCTTCTGGTTCTAAGAGATCTAAGCAGTTTTTTGATTTCTTGAAATAAGATGTCTACGTTCTTTTTGTTTATGCCTTTCAGGTAGTCTAATCTCTCTGATCTGTTTTCTAAGTCAGTTGTTTTGCTAGAATATACTTTGCATTTTTTTCTTCCCTACCCCCCAGAATTTTGACTTTGTTTTAATCTTTCTTGTTGTCTCATGAAGTCATCAGCTTCTAATTGGGCAAAGTTTTGTTCCTCTTCTGCCAAGCTTTTAATTTCTTTTTTTCTTCTATAACTCTCACCTCTTTTCTAATTTTTTTTTCTCTAGTGTTCTCTTTTCATTTAGAAAGTTTTAATGCTTTTTAAAAAACTTACAGCATCTCTTTCAGGAATTCTATTTGAATTTGTGCTCAAGCTGTGTTTTTCTTTGAGGCTTTGCTTATAGATGTTTGAGACATTTCCTTCTTCTGTGTTTGTGTCTTAAGCATCCCTGTCACCATAACAGCTTTTTATGGTGGGATTCTTTTTTTGTTTATTTATTCTTTCAGCCTACTTCCTGACTTGGGACTTACATTAGGGATAGGATCTATACAATTCTAGAGGGATGTCTGAGCTGGTCATGTTGCTGCTTTCTTGGAGTATTAAATATTGTGTTTTTCCAACATCTCAGGGACAGCCCAGGCTGGGGACCTGCAAGCTTCCAGGGTTCCCAAAATGGTCTGATCCAAAGCAAAGTATGATTGCTGCCCCCTGGCTGGAGCTCTGCAAGTTCCTGACCTGGGTGGGTTTGGGTCTGCACAATAGGCCTGTGGACTTGTTCCATCTGGAGTTTCAACACACAGCTGCTGCACTTGGTCACTATCAGCCAGCTCTATCAGAAAGCCGTGCTGGTTCAGAGTAACAGAATTGTAGGCTTCTCTCTGGTCTGGGATTTCTGCCCTAGTTTGTCCTCCTGCAGGCTTCAGACTGGGCTAGAAGCTGTATCTGAGATCTCACCCTGTTCCTGGGGTTTGTGCTACAAAGTTGCTGCTTGCTTCTGAATGTGCTTCCTGTTCAGTGTATAGCCTAGTGCAATGAACTGACTGCTCTTTGCCTTTGAATGCTACCCTTAGGTGCAGGTCTCCTCCTCAGTCCACTCTGGATCTATAGAAAGATAGTATTTCGCACCTCTTCTTGCACCTTATTGATATCTTCTATACTTTATCATGCTGGCTCCAAATATACATTTGACAAGCTTACATATTCCTTTGGAAACTTCTGCAGTAGTATTCACATTACTGCCTTTATTCTTTATTCACATGCTACTGAATGAAGCTGGAGAATAACATGAAACCTTGCAGACTCATACCACTACAAATTTATATGACATAATCTCAAATGGGCTGTCCCTTCAGCAAGACAATCCTTTTATGCCTCCCTAATCAATTTACTAGCCCACTCACCATAGTGGCTCTTCCAAACATTTCCATTTCTTCTCAAATCTCCCCTGGCTTCTTTCCTCTCTACCACCCTCTCAGTTGAGAATCTTGCCAATATTTCAGTTAAAAAATTGAGATTCTCTGAAAACTCCATCGCATCCCTGCCTCCTCATCTCAAATCACTCAGATGCCTTCTACTACTATCTCTTCCTTCAACCCTGACTTGCATGAAGAGGTGGCCCTTCTCCTTGCCAAGACAAACCTTTCTACATGTATAAGTGATCCTGTTAGAACCTGTCTTCCCCAGCAGATTGATTCCTCCGTCATTCCTACTCTCTCACTAATCTTCAATTTCTCTATCAGCTGCTTCCCAACGGCCTACACACATACTCATGTCTACTTCATCCTCAAAAAACTCTTACCGAATGTATCTAACTCTGCTATTGTCCTATCTTTTTCACACTATCTGAAATCACTATCTACAATCTGACTACACTCATCAGCTTCCCAATTAAGATCATAGCCTAGGTTCAGCTTCATCTCTTCACTCTCAAATGCCCCTTATCCAATCAGTTTGACAAGTCTTGAAGATTCTGTCTTCATAACACCTCCCATATATGCCCCTTTCTTTCCTCCAGTCCTGCGCCTATCCTAGTATAGGCCCTCATCGCCTCATATCTGGACAATCATAATAGTCTTTTATTAGTTGGTCTCTTTGCCTCAAAAGTTTTCCTCCATTCCAGTCCATCCTCTATTCAACTGTCAAACTGGTCTTTCTTTTAATATGTGGGTCAGATCATGTCATCTCCCTTTCAATAAACTACAGTGGCAGCCTACTGCCTCAAGAATCAAACGTAAAACCCTATGTTTGGCTTTTAAGGAATGTGATAACTTGCTCTCCTTCCTACCATTCCAGTCTTCATTTTACCTCATTCCCTCCCATGTACTCTGAGACTGGTGACTGGCCTTCTTACTATTAATTGCACAATTACTCCAGCTCTTGGCTCCATGCATTCTCACTGGCTATCCTTCATGCCTTGAATTCTCCCCCTCTTCATCTTTCCATTCTTGCTTCTCTAGTTTTCTTAAGGTCCCAGGTCCCAATTAGAATTCCCCCTTTCACAGGAAGCTTTTTTCTGATTCCTTTAAATGCTAGTAGCTTCCCTCTTTAGATTAAATTAGATTTACCTTCTGTTTATCTAATATGTATATATTTGTTTGCACATTGCTCCCTCCATTAAACTGTGAGCTCCCTGAAAGCAGGGGCTGTTTTTTTGTATTCCTTAGAAATCCCAGTACTTATTACAGTGTTAGTATATAAGAAACATTTAATAAAAATGCTTGCTGACTTGACAAGTACCTTGAGGACTGAAATAATAATAATAACAACAGCTGATACTTAAATATCCTTGGGAAGTTTGCAAAGCACTATGCATAAATTTCTTTTTCATACTATATCAATAATGTTCAGCAAAAGGACAGGCATAAGATCATGGATTTTAGAGTAGGAAGAGACTTTTCATTTGAGGAAATTCTGGTTAAATAGTTTTCCCAAGGTCTTTCACACGTGGAAACAAGAATTAAACCCAGGTTCACTGATTGCAAATCCAACACTCTACTACAGCATATCACACAAAGTAGTTATATTCTCTTCCCTATTTAGATGGAGCTTTGTGATCTCACAGACATGAGTACTCTCTTCAATGGTATAGAATGCAACTTATCCATGCCTCTTCCCATTCCATGACTCCTATTCACAACCTCCTATAAATTTTCCTCAGTGGATCCATGAAAATACTGGCAGTCTGGCTTCTTTGAGGTTGAACCATGCTTCACATAAGACTGGCTTTTTTGATCTCACATGTCTGTTATGGCATCTCTCATAACACTCCTCCTGTGCAATCCCTTACTAAGAATTCAATGAAGCTTATTCACCACTATGTGCCACTTTATCACCCTTCGGAGTCAGTGGAGTCCCATGACTTGCATTTAATACAGCATCACTGAAGAATATCAATCAATGTTAAAAAGATAAGTCTTTGTTTCTGGAAGAAGTTTGAGTCATTAAAATGACTGTACAACTTCCCAGAGACAAACTAGCCTCCCTTCCTCCCTTCTCCCCTTCCTGTTCAATTTAGAGCCTAGATAATTGCATATCCACAGGGTCTAAGATTTATGGAATGATAAACTAACTCTATGGGTTGTCCATCCAATTACATATCACAGTCTGGAAAACAGCCTTGCTTTATCCACTTGGTCTTCTGATGTGAATCATTAAGACGACTCTTAAATGACTACTGATTTTATTTCGGAGGCTCTTTTAAGTCCTAGAGCTTGATACAATCAACAGAATGTCATCTACAAATAAGACTATCCGAAAAACCTCACTATCTATGTTGTTGTTATTGCTCAGTCTGAAATGACTGAAATATTGGGTCTGACTCTTTGGGACCCCATTTGGGGTTTTCTTGGCAAAGATACTGGAGTGGTTTGCCATTCCTTCTCCAGATAATTTTACAGATGAGGAAACTGAAGCAAAGAGGGTTAAGTGACTTGCCCAGGGTCAGTGTCTGAGGCCAGATCTAAACTTAGGAAGTTGAGTCTTCCTGACTCTGGGCCTGGCACTTTATCCACTGTGCCACCTAGTTGCCCCTTTTACATTTGAATTCTCTGCTGTGTGCTGGGCTTTCTTCATGACAGTGGCACACACCTTGGAATACAATATTTTTTTTTCTGTTTTATGGCTCACTGAACACAAATGATCAGGGTCATGGAATGAAGTTTTCTCTATTGTTACCTCTTTCAAGGAATCTTGCTTGACTTTGGGATTTATAATGGAAACAAGTAACAGGAAAATGATGGAAAATTATGTATATAGCACTGTCTTATAAAAGAGCAAAAGGAGTACTGATAAAACAAGTTTTACGTAAAGTATACAGAGAGACCCAACTAAGCCAGGTCATCCTGAGAACATCTAAAGAAGAAACTGAAATGAGGACAACAAATGAGAGATGAAAAAGACTCCAAGGGGATATTCTGTTCCACAGAATATGTACACACACATACATACACACAGATTTATGCATGTATTTTTTTGTTAAATACATACACACATATATGTAATCAATAAAAAATACTGTATTCTTGACAATCTTCAGTCTGTTGTTTGACTATAAAAATACGGTCTGTTGTAGAACATCATCTGCAAAACCTGCCTGTTTCTTGCTCATACCTTCATTCAGGATACTCTCAATGCATGTGTAGATAATTTTTATAAAGATTTTATAGATATGGGAAAATAGGACCATCACAGAATCTAGAGCTAGAAGGGACCTCTCAAAGACTATCTAGTTCAATACTCTTATTTTCCAAATGATGAAACTCAGGCCACCCAGAGATTGACTTGGTCAAGATAACAAAAGTAGTGTCAAAGTCAGGACAGGTTAGAAATTATTGATATTTTCTCAGTAAAAATACAGTCTGTGCTTTCCCCCTAAAGGTTTAGTATTTTCCACTCTTTTAGATATCTTGAGAATCAATCCTTCAATTCCCCTACCCTTCTGTCACCTCCAATATCAACCTCCTTAATGCATGGCTGGTCAAGTCCAGCTGCTCCATCTTTGCTTTCTGTAGGGCCATTTGTATTTCCTCACACAGAACAACGAGGACTAATATTAAAGTCTAAGATGTGATAGCTGTATTGTCACTGAGGGAAAAAAAGGTTCAAAACAGATATCCCTACAGACCTTTTACATTTTTCATCCTTTTGTTCTTCTAGCTTTATTCTTAAGTGTCTTCAGGGTGATTTAACTTAGTTGGGTTTTATCAAGCTTTCTTTAAATGTATTTTCGTTTTTATTGCTTCTTGTTATTTTGAGGCAATATTGCCTATAATTTTCTATCTTGCTCCTTAAGATTTGACAAATAAACATATTCTAAACTGATACAGTTCCTGGCTGTCATCTCCCTCTGCTTGGCAAGATGATAAAGTATCTGTTTTTGGAAGCAATTTCTGTGCTTTTTTTTGTCTTCTCATTGTAGCCAATGATTTACATTCTTTAAGAAATAGTGAAAGCATTGATATCTGTTCTTTTATCCATTTCCCATTCTCTGAGTAAAAAGTTTGTTTAAAAAGGCTACAGTTTTCTATACTGTCAATTGCCGTATCTCATAAATTTTATTCTTTCTTCTAAATGGTATTGATTTTCATATTTGTTCTATGCCTATGTTGGATTGAAGTCACCAAATATTAAAGTATATGACAATTTAATTTGGAAGGTCTTTTTAGAATTCTTCTACTTTCTTATCCTCTGTAACACATGTTGACACATAAACTGCAATTATCCTTTCTGACAATTATCAATTCAATTCTGGCTCATTCTCTGCTCTGTTTCACACTTCACACTGCTAAGGATGTCTCCACTCTGAGGCTGACTCAATGATTAGTGAGAGATGATTACAGAGTCTTTGGATATGGAACTACCATATCATGAGAAGTCCCAACCAGGCTGCTTACTTCACTTCCAGCTCAATCTCTACTCTGCTTTACCATCACAGTTGCCCCTGTGAACATGGCCTTCATCCCTCACCCCACTTCTAGCTCTCCTGTGTAATCTACCTATATTAGAAAATAAGTTTATTAAGTATAGGGACCAAATCGTTTTCTTGTTTCTGTATCCTTAGCATTTAGCACTGTGTCTGGCTCAGAGTAAGCATTTTTTAAAATGTTCTATCAAACTGTTGTAATGGCTGCCTTTCTACAAATGCTTGAAATAAGCACCTCAGGACCAGATAACCAAATGTCTCACGAAACAACACTTCTTGTTGCCTTTGATAAAAACCCATTTTGCCAACTCTTTATATTCTCCTCCAAGGAGAACCTGTGAGCCAGCCTTCCATTTACTTGCAATTCTCATTTGTCTTCTGCCTTCATTTATAGAAAGAATATTGAGATTGATGTGATCCAGTTACTCTAATGGTATGTCCACTGGCCAATAACTAGGCAAGGATTTCACATTTTGGGGACCAAGAGAAAAAGATCATTAAAAATTGTTTTAAAACTATGACTCTTGTAATTCTCTGTCTCTCTCTTCCTGCTATTCTGTCAACAATCATTGCAGAAGCAAAGGGGTGGGAGGACATACAGGACTGAATAGTGTTTGTTTTTTGTTTTGTAGGTTGGAATGGCCAAAGTATTTACCCTTTTATGACCAGCTTCCTGGTGATAAGACTCTCTATACTCAGCTCTACCAGTCCCTAGAAAACAGACATAACAGTCTGTTGTTGGGACTACATTTCTCACCCTGCCTTTGTCTACTGAATGAGGTTTTAAATTTTCAAAAACACTATCATTTATTTTTATTTTATCTACATTTCCCAATATTTCCCTCTCCCCTTCCCCAAGAGCCACCCTTTATAATAAAGAAGAAATTAATAGTTCAGCAAAGCCAACTAGCACATTAATGAAGTTCAACACTGTATACAATGTTCTATACCTGTAGAACCCCACTTCCACAAAGAAGGAATGAGAGTATAATCTCCTATTTCTTCTCTGGGGACCAAGCTTGGTCATTACAATTTCACAACATTCCATTTTGGGTGTTTCGTTGATAGCCTTTGTTCCATTTATGTTGTAATCATTTTGTATACTGTTTTCCTGATTCCGCTTCCTTACCTCACATCAGGTCATATGTCTTCTCATGCTTCTCTGTATTCGTCACATTGACTACTCTTTATGGTACAGTGATCTTTCATTCCATTCACAAACTGTTAAACCCTTCCTTCCACTTCTTTGCTACTATAAAAAGTGCTGCTCTACACATTCTGAGGCAGCCGAGCAGTGGGATCTCTGGGTCAAAGCTACAGGCATTTTAATAACATGTAGCCACAGCCTATCCCAAGTTGCTTTGTTGGGAATGTACTGGATGTATGAGCAGTTCTGGCATCAGGTAGAATCTGACAAAGTTTGTCCTCTGCTGGCACACACCATTAACAGGTACTAGAGTAGGACTTTACAGAGAAACTAGATACTCATTTTAAAAAAAAGTTTTTAAATTGTTTTAAAACTATGATTCTTGTAATTCTCTGCTTATTTGTTACAGGGATTGTATTTATTTTATTGAGGGGAGGACTTAAAAAAGATTGGAACTGGCAATGTGGTTGTCCCCTTCCCAAAAGAAAGAAAGAGGGACATTGAAGCATTTTGAAAATGCACAGAATAGTATGGCTCTTTAGGAAAGGAGAAGGGAGAGATACAGATAGAAATTTAAGTGATGTAAACCAATGAAAACTTATTTTTTAAAAGACTGCATAACAAAGTCAATGCAACCAAGATTAGAAGGAAAGTAGAAAATTGGGAAAGAATTTTTACAACCAGTGTCTCTGTAAAGGCCTCATTTCTAAAATATATAGAGAATTAAGTCAAATTTATAAGAATACATATCATTCTCCAATTGATAAATGGTCAAAGGATATGAGTAGGCAGTTTTCAGATGAAGAAATTAAAGCCATCTATAGTCATATGAAAAAATGCTCTAAATCACTATTGATTAGAGAAATGCAAATCAAAACAACTCTGAGGTACCATATCATACCTATCAAATTGGCCAACATGACAAAACAGGAAAATGATAATGTTGGAGAAGATGTGGGAAAATTGGAACACTAATGCATTGTTGGTGGAGTTGTGAAATGATCCAACCATTTTGGAGAGCAATTTGGAACTATGCCCAAAGGGCTATAAAAATGTACATACTCTTTGACTCAATAGCACGTCTAGGGTTGTATCCCAAAGAGATCAAACAAATGGGAAAAGGACCCACATGTACAAAAACATTCATAGCAGCTCTTTTTGTGGTGGCAAAGAATTGGAAATTAAGAGGATGCCCATCAATTGGGGAATGGCTGAACAAGTTGTGGTATATGAATGTAATGAAATACTATTGTACTATAAGAGATGATGAGCAGGTTGACTTCAGAAAAACCTGGAAAGACTTGTATGGTCTGATGCTGAGTGAAGTGAGCAGAAACAGGAGAACGTTGTACATAGTAACAGCCACGTTGTGCAATGACTAACTTTGATAGAATTAGCCCTTCTCAGTAATGCAAGAATCTGAGACATCTCCAAAGGTCTCATGATGGAAAATGCCATCCACAACCAAAGAAAGAACTATGGAGTTTGACTGCAGATTGAAGCATACTATTTGCTATTTTTTTCTTCTGTTTTGTTTTGCTTTCTCTTTCCTGTGGTTCCTCCTGTTGGTTCTAATTCTTCCTTACAACGTCACTAATGTGAAAATATGTTTAATAGGAATGTATATGTATAGCCTATGTCAGATTGTATGCCGTCTTGGGGAGGGAGGGGGAGAAAAATTTAAAACCCAAAAGCTTATAGAAGTGATTGTTGATAAATCAAAATAAATTAATAAATAAAGCTTGCACAGAAGAAAACAGAAAGAAGTTCAGAAGGAAACAGAGAAGCAAGACAGTTCTGAAAATGTTATTTTGAATTTATTATAAAAATCAAACTACATAATAAAGATATGTAGTTTCATTTATAATCTTCTTTGTTCTACTTTGTATGTGGAAATGTTCTTTTTGGAGTAGTGTTTGGGTTTAGAAAAAACAAAAATGTAAAAATCCGGGCTTGTAGTAGCCAGCAAGCCCAGCATTGAGAGCAGAGTGGCATGCGTATAATCACAGTCCTGCTGTACTCTTTTCTGGTCAGCCCATAACTAGAGGAAAGTGTTAGAGGTACCACATTTTAGAAGTCCATTGTTAGGATGGAAAACAACCAGAACAAGACAACCAGGATGATGAAGATACTCAAGGTCACACCATATGAGGAGTGACAGAAGATACGTTTGTCCTGGGTAAGAGAAGACTTAGGGGGAGACATGAGAGCTGTCTTCAATTATTTGAAGGGCTGTCATGTAGAAGGATTAGACTCTTTCCATTTGGCCTTAGAAGTCAGAATTAGGAGCAATGTGTGGAAATTGCAGAAGTACATTTAGGTTTGATGAAATAAAGAAAATTATGAATGATTAAAGTTATGCAAAATTGGAAGGAACTCCTAGAGTTCTTTAGGCAAAGTCTGGACGATTTGTCAGGTAAGTGGTAGGAGACTTCTGTTCTGGGTTCAGCCAGATCACACCTGCAATGCCCTCAAAATTCTGTGACGGAATGATTTGAAGTAATTCAGTATGGTCTAAATTTTGGATATCCCTTTGGGCGACTCAAAGCAACATTTTCCTATGGGCAATCTATTTTACCACATGTAATCTCTCTGCTGTGTTGAGGAAGTTGATACATATGCTTGCTCTAACTTAATAATAGTTTATGGCAAACCAATGGGAACACAGTGTTATAGTGGAAATAAGACTGAAGTCAGAAGGCCAGAAGTCAAGATTTGGCTCTGCCACTAACAAGTGATATGATCTTGGCAAAGTCATTTTCCTTCTTTGGGCCTCTGTTTTACCTGTAAAATGCTGGGATTGTACCACTGTATTTCTAAACTCTTTTCTAACTCTAACATGTTGGAAGTCTATGATTTTTGAGATTTTCATTTATTTGAACTGTGCTGGAACTCAGTGTACCAAATGTGAGATTGAGGGAAGTGGGGCATGCTGGGTAGGCAAAGGAGGATACAATGACCTGTAGAGATATATGTGACTATGGAATCTCTTCTTTGAAATAGCTAACATTTGCCAGGGTCACTGACATGATGCTGAATGACATGTACTATTGGTCTGATTCTTGGCAATTCCTGTGGGACATCAGAAATTCAAGCTAATGCCATCTGGTAATGAAGCAAGCTCACTGTTGCCAAGGTAACATGTTCTATACTAACATGCAGATTTCCAAAGGGCTTGCTACTTCACTGGGAGGGCTTGAACACTATCCTATTTAAAGGGAAGTCATGTGCCAGACTTGCTGTAGGGCTCACAGCCCAACCAGGGATCAGTGTTTAGGCATGTTATCTTTACCCATATTCTTGCCAGGGTAAAATCGACTCTCCTGGTAGATGTCACTCAGGTTCATGGTTCTTTCTGTCTATTCTCTCACTTTGGCTAGTTACAGAGTGGCAGCCTGCTGTGTTGGCTCCTGCTGCAGAAATTTGCCAACTAACTGTTGTGAGAGAACAAATCACAAGCTACAAAGAAAAAGGGGGATGGGAAGTTACCTAAATTGGGAATAACATAAAAATAGTCAGTTATGGCTATCTAACTAACTATAACACACTCAAACCCCAATAAACCCTTCCAATAGAGAAGGCATTGAGGGAACTGAGGGTAACTGACTATGAATCATTCTACACTTTCTACCTATTCCTATAGATGGATACCCCTACATTATTCATGTTAAAGAAAATTGGCTGGTCTCTACAACAATGCACTTCATTCAATGCACTGATCTGAACCCCCCTAATACAAAATACTATATGGATGAACCGTACTAATTCAGAATTTGTGGTCATTTGGATAAGGATTAGAACTATCTTTTAGTCTCACTTCCTCCATGAAGCTTCCTCTGAATTGCTTTAAAACAACAATCTGTGCTATAGTTTAGCATTAAATTATTAACTGCTTCATAGGTGTTAGTCTTCTCTCCAGTTAGGTTCTTGAGGGCATGAATTATGTCATACTTCTGACTAAAGTTTACCTTTATTTAGCAAAAGCTTTCTTCTTAGAATTAATTTATAGTAGGAGGAATATTAAAAATATTTCAGAATAAATTGTTTCTATAAATTATTAGTAAATTTTGGACTCATTTACAAACAAAGAAAACAATTACAAATAATTTCTACCTATTTTTATTATAATTTTATCTATTACATAGGTCCTTTTAGGACATTCACTGGTCAGCCCTTTAAAAGCCTATTTCAACGATCACAAGTTATAATATCTACTTGAAAAATAATATAATACAATCTTTAAACAGAAAGAATAAAATCAAACTGAATACTGTACAATTACAGTCACCAAGTTTGGCCCTGAAGAGAATTGAGAAAACGAACCTTCTTTTCTTTATTGAAGAGGTGGGAGACTATGGGTATGAATTGTCACATACGCTGCCAGACATGATGGATATACTTGGTTAATTTTGCTGAACTGTTTTTTGTTTTTTTTTCCCCTCTCTGTATCTTTGTCGTAAAGTATGACTTGCTGGGTTTGGATGGATGAAGGATATATGTGGAAATACATTTATATAGGAAATACATTTATGTAGGAAATAAATGTGATGCCAAAACAAAGAGCATTAATAAAAATAAGATTATAAAACCTTCAGTTTATAATTCAATCAGTTTTCCCTGACTGTAACTGGCCTTCCTCTCAAGGTAAATTAGTGATATTTTACTGTATATACTAACAGATGTATCTGCACATGTTAAATGACTTGCCCAAGGTCACATAGCTAATAAGTGACAGAGCCTAGATATCAGGCCTTCTGACTACTAATTTATTGTTATATTTACCATGACAGGTATAGTCTGTTAAATCAGGTGAAGAAAAAAAAAAGAGATGGTCACTTCAGAACCTCAAGTCACTTAATCTTCTAAACTGCCCAGAAGTATTCTCTGGGCCTTTTGCTAAAAAGTTCAGTCTCTCCACAACCAGCCTACCCACCCTCCCCGCCACAGCTATATTCATTTAATAAAGTATTTGCTTTGTCTAATTTTAACTTTAAAAAACAGCCCTCTAGGCTCAGCACAACTGCCAGGTCTGTGTAGTTCTGCAAGGTATCCTGCTGGGCTGCATTGTTTTCTGAACAGTAGGCCTTCAGGAAGGCAGAAGCAAGGAGAAATTAAACAGAAAATCTGCAGAGGAAATTGGCAGTTGGTTCTTTCTAGGAAAATAGCGGCCTCAAGCAAGACTGAGCAAAGAAAAAGATGGCAAAGATTCAGCCTTGGATACTTTGGGAGAGAGAAACTTGGGAAAAGTTGGTGTAGGGAAGATAATCTGCTGAGAGTGAAAGGCTAGAGGCACTGGCACAACAATCACCACCGGCTGGACTGGAGCCAGATTATGAGTGGTGCCCTGTGATCTGGAAACCCGGAGGTCAAACCAAGCAGCGCTCAGTATAGAGTAGAGTCTGTTTTTAAGGATGAAGGGCCAAGCCCCACCTCAGAGGCAGAGTAGGTACCAGGGAGGTCCCGGACATAGCTCTGGGAGGAGGAAATGGACACATAGGATAGGATGACAGGAGTATCTTTTGGTCAGTGGCAGGTTGTGCTGGGCCTACTACTTTTATTAGTACAGGGAACTCCCTGTGAGGAAAATCCCCATTGGTCCTAGAGAGTGGTGCTTGGGCCACTGAGAGGTTAGGTGACTTGCTTATAGTCACAATGACAATAGGTCAGAGGCAGAATTTGAATTAAGGCCTTCCTGAATCCCAGGTCTGCTCTCTACCCATTACACTATGCTCTCTCCATGTGTATTTCAAATAAATATACATGTAAACATACACGTTTATTACACATAGAACAGAGACACATTTACACCTAGACACACACACACACACACACACATACACGTGCTATACATATTTTCTGGGGGGTAGAGGTGGTATAGAGAGGACATGTAAATGCAAAGCTAGGGTAACACAATTTCAAAAACATAAGAAGTCACTAAATAGAAATGATAATCTGAATACAACACCCTTGATGAAATGAAAAATTCATAGCAATAAAGAAGTTTTGAAGCTAGAAGGAACCTTGAAGATCACCTAGTTCAGACTCTTCATTTTTACAGGTGAGGAAATTTATCTTAGATGTGGAGAAGGGAGGGAAAACCTGCTCAAGGGTACACCAAAAAAGAGCCAGTGTGTCCCACTTCCATGTCTTTGTACACCTCCACTCCTATACCCCTCCTCCCAATAATGTACCTGGCTTCTCTCCAGACTCAGCTCAAGTGCTAGAGTTCCTAGTTTCTGCCGCAAGCTGTTGGCGCCCTCTTTCCCCACTCCCCACAATTACACTGCATTTATTTGGTAGAGATTTTGTAGCTGGGTATATGTTTCACCAATCTATTCCCTGCCCCAACTCCCTCAAAAGAACAGAAACTCTTTGAGGGGCAGGGACTGTCCTGTGTTTGTCTCTGGATCCTGACCACTTAGTACAGTGTCTGGTACCTATGAGGCACTTCAGAAATGCTTCCTTGATAGAAATAAATGCATGCTGACTGAACACATGAACAAAATCAAACTTTTTGAGCCTCTGTAAAGTGGGGAAAACAATACCCTAGTACCCACGGCACATGACTGTTGTTAGGCTCAAATGAGATAATGGATGTAAAGCATTCATCAAGCTTTAAATCATTTAAAGTTAGTTGTTGTTAAAGTAAGTAGCAGAAGCAAGATTTAACTCAGGTCTTTTCACTCCATGTTTGGTGCTATTTCCACTATACTCTCTTATTATTTAGGAGGATCCTCTAAATAATTACTGCTATAGCTGTAACTCCAAATTTACAACTGAAAATCAATACCTAAGAGACATTAATTAGAGGCCATGTAATCCAATTTCCTCATTTTACACATGAGAAAACTGAGGCTCAGATCAGTGCTACCAAAGTCAAACAAGAAATATGGGATCTGAATCTAGACTCTAGCTCTAGGACCAGTTGTAGATAAATATGCTAGGGATCCTAGTCAAGGTAGAGCTCATCATTGCATGGATTCAATGCTTTCCAATTGTACTAAACAGACAACTTTTCTCCCTTTTAGGGCAAACTTTCTCCATTACATTTCAGCTTCTTCTGTCGATACCCTGCTAGGCAGCACTTGGTTTCTTAATATTTTGCCTGTAGGAAATATGCCAACTCGACCTTGATGTAGAAAATTTTAATTCAAATCAATAAATGTACAAGGTCACTTTAAAATTCAATTAACATGAATAGGAAAATATGTCCCATAGTTCTGTGAGTTGAAAATGGAAGAGTTACAAGTTAGCTCCCTCCACCCCAAAGCCTTATTGCCCTGTTGAGGTTGCGCTGGGAAACAATGCAGCTGTTTCCCCTAAATGCTGCTTCTATGATGCAGCAGTCAGAACCCCACTCAAAATGCTTCTTTCTATTTGGAAAGGCTAAATATTCATGACCATATTCTATATTAAGAAAAATAGAAAATGCCCAGAAATGTGTAAGTACCTATAACCTTATTTTAAACAAATCTTAAAAGAGAATTTCCAAACAGGTGTCTTCTGAGAAAAATTGGACTTTAATTGATTTTCAATAATATTAATGCAAGAATGGGGCAACTAGGTGGCAAACAGATAGAGAGCCAGCCAGGCCTGGAAAAATGGAAGACTCATCTTCCCGAGTTCAAATCTGGTCTCAGATACTTACTAGCTGTGTGACCTTGGGTAAGTCACTTAACCCTGTTTGCCTCAGTTCCGCATCTGTAAAAAATGAGCTGGAGAAAGAAACGGCAAATTATTGCAATATCTTTGCCAAGAAAATCCCAAATGGTGCCACAAAGGGTCGGACACCACTGAAAAACAAGTGAATAACAAAAAAATGTTAAGAATGATAATCACATAGGGGCAGCTAGGTTGCGCAGCTGGATAGAGCACCAGCCCCGGAGTCAGGAAGACCTGAGTTCAAATTCAACCTCAGACACATAACACTAGCTGTGTGATCTGGGCAAGTCACTTAACCTCAGTTGCTTCGCCAAAAACAACAAACAAACAAAGAATGATAATCACATGACAAGGGAAACTGAGTGTACTTAGACTTGCCAGGCTTCTATACTTAGAAGGAAGTATTGACAGGAAAGTAATTCAAAGGTGTCTCTCCTAGGTCCTTTTGTTTCTACTCCTAAACTCTGGTCTTTCTCAGAGAGAGGAGAACTTTATTTCCATTTTATTCTACAAATCACAGAAACTCTAAGGGAAACAGGAACTTCTAAATTCTATGACAGAGAAATTCCTCTGTATTTCTTTCCATTCTCCCTTTTGTTGAGACCCCAATTAAATTTCTGCTTTTGAGTTTAAACTGGGTAACAACCGGGTTGCAAAATGTGGGCTGATATTACAGAATATACATGATTTTACATGTATAATGGGCATCATATTGTTTGCCTTCTCAAAGGGTGGGGGAAGGGCTGGAGAGAGGGAGAGAATTTGGAACTCAATTTTAAAAATGAATGTTAAAAAAAAAAAAAAAGAAAACGTTGACTGATTAAATACCCAGTAAAGAAAATACAACCTCTTTTGCAATTTCACAATTTTATTGCAAGTTAAATTAAAAAAAATTAGGGATGTCACTGAAATAACATTAATAATAATATTATTTCTGTTAAATTTTAATGTTTAAACCCACATTGCTGAAGTCATTAGGATTTGACTATCCAGAAAAGCCTTCCAAACTCAAGCTAGATTCCTCAGCATCTTAGGGCATCCTCTTGATTTAAAGTGCAAAGGAAAGGAAGGAAAATACTTAACTGAAATATCACTAACTAAGGTTGTAAGACAATCATATTTGTTCACCTTTACTGATTACGCTCCAGCAACAAATTAAAAGCAAAGGAACTCTTCCAGCATAAGAACAAGCTAGTGCCTTGCATAATCTATGTCTGTCCTCAGCAGGCCAGTTCAGTGGACCATACTGTATTCACCTTCACTGTAATAGAAGAGTATCAACAAAGCAACAGACTTTCAATCTCTCTTCTCCCCTTCCAGTTATCTCATTTGCTGGGGATATAAACGCTCTCTCTTCACACACTCATTACTCTTTAATGATGCCTGTTTGTAAATAGCAAGATAAGATGCAATTAAGCCATGAGAGGCTAAAACAAACAAACATGCTAATTAGGTTCTTTACAAGAGATTTTCCCCCCCTGTATAGACTGAAATTTACCTTTCATTAATCTAACTTAATTGCAATAGCACACTGATAAAAAAAAATCAACACAAATTAAGTGCTTTGAATGATTTCCCCATATTAAAGGTAAACTAATGATCTCTTCTTTTGGTAACAAGGCATATTCTGTTAATAAGGGAACAAGCCTAGCTAATCGGTTATAATGGAGACTGACTGCCATTGGCTAGTTCTCTTTTCAGAAGGAATGACATTTTGATGTCTAGGGCTAGTTCACTGGAAGTAATGAGGCCATAGTCATAGGTTTACCCCCTATTTTAGTCAAGTTAGCTTTTATTCTGTTGCATGGTTGTAAAATAAATACCTAATCCATGCCAGCTACCTTGTAAAAATCCAAGTCATTGGTCACACGAAGGACTAAGTAAGGGAGTAGTGATGAATGAGTAGAAAATCCCTCATCATTTCTGCAGAAATAATGCTAAACCTGTGCCCCAATGATGATGATATAGCAGATCCATCTTTTTTACAAAAAGGACAGAACATGTTGTACTGACAGAGACCAATTTGCTCCTGATGATAGAAAAATTCTCTTTTGATTCCAGAAACTGTTGAAGACATTTCTCAATTAAAAACAAAAACAAAAAAACCAGTACTACCCTCATCAACTAGAATGGTTTCCCTTGGTATCTGATGCCACTTTTCTTCTGAAAGCATAATTACCTATTTTCTATTTTTCCAATTTTCATTTATCTCTTCCTCATCGCCTTCTTCTCCACAAGTGACCCAGACACAAGTACACCAAGAGGTCCCACCTTTAAAACCGAGTGCTTTCCTTATCTACGGTGGCTACTGCAATTGCAAGAATAATTGTACAACCGGTAGCAGTTGCACTTCTAAACAACCAGATCTGAAAAAATACTAGGGAAGCTGTAAGTCTTAGGATCAGATCCACAGCCTTGAAGGACAGCCCACCCTGACATTATTTGTATAGCTGATAGAAATCTGTCTTCCCTAATAGCTTCTGCTGCTTTGTACCATATAAGAATCCCCTAGGATGAGGGGTGTGTGGAAGGCATTGTTGCACTGCTTACCTTTACTGTCATTATTCCTGTGGAATGAAAGGAAGTGCCAAGAAAGGTCTGCACTGTCATCGTTCCCCCCTGCCCCCCAATTTCCAAGCTAGTTATTAAGAGAATAGAGTGCAGCGAGCACATACCACACATAAAGAAACAAAAGCATTGTTATCCAATGCTGAAGCCAGGCCTGGATGGACTGGAAACTGATTTAGCTAGCAACTATTTATTAAAACATATCCTCTTTGGAGGTTGAACAAGTAAACAAAGCAGAGAAGCTGTCCCAATGCAAGATGGGCCAAAAGAAAGTAAGAGGCCAGGTGACTTACAGTTTCAGGAACTGATCACTTCTCAGTCCCTAAAGGGAGATTTTTTTTTCCCCCGAAGAATCAAAATAATGAACTCTGGGAGGCATTATATTTCTGTCATTTCTGTAGAGAATGTAGTTCTCTTTGACCTGTTACTCAACCATCAACAGCATCAGCCAATGTTACCAGCACTTGAACATCATAGAAAGGAAGCCAATATTTATGTGAGGGAAGGTATCAATTTGGAAGACACTCTTGCAAGGGTTCTCCAAAGTCACTACATAATAGCCCCTCTGTCAAAAGAAGCCTGATTTCCTTTGTCCTATGCAGTGGTCATACACTAAGACACTGATACCTTTGAAAGATTTGTTAGGGTAGTTTAGATGCCCCAAAATGTTTACTATGTTCACTTGGATGAGAAGGTAACTGCCAAGTTTAAAGATGCTGTCAGGAGGCTAGTACACTACTTCCCCAATGCTTTCCTTGCCTCTAAGATGAAGCCAGCTGTCTAGGATTGGATATATAGGATCAAGGCTGATCTGAACTACATGAAAAATGTTGTAGCCTCTGAGATTCAGTGGAAGTACATTATTAACACTTGTGGGCAAGATTTCCCTCTAAAAACCAACAAGGAAATAATTTAGCATTTTTGGAAAGGACCGAAGGAGAAAAATATCACCACAGGGGTGTTGCATCCTGCACATGCTATTGAAAGGACTAAATACGTCTTTAGAGAATATATGAGCCAAGAAGTCTCATTTTTGCAAAAAACTTAACACTTTAAAATCGTTACCTCCCTCTCAACTAGTACTTTGCTTTGGCTCTGTTTATACTGCCCTCAAAAGGAAGATTGTCAACTTTGTTTTCCAAGATCAATAGGCCACTGATTTATTCTAGTGGTCTAAGGAGACCTACAATCCTGATGAACATTTCTAAGTGACACTCTGGTGTCCCTGGATCCATGCCAAATGTATACTGGGAGGGAAACCAGCATAAAGCAGCATGACGTGCGAACTGAATATAAGGCTATCATGGTCACTACATATGTGAAACCTGAACCTTTGGCAATGGTGACTTAAAATGGTTATAGGACTCCCCAAACATGCTGGCTACAAGTTTGAGCTTAAAACATACAGTACTCATTTACTTTGGAATTTTTCAAGAAAGAGCCCAAGCCAAACTGAAACTCTGGTAGAACTGAGCTGGTATCTCTGATCTTCTGCACTTCTGGATTCAAGGGAGTCAAGAGAATTGGAATGAAAGCTTGATGACTTTCAGTTTGGAAAGGAAGCTCTTTGTTCCTTAAAGACTTGGCTTTGGTAGTTTTCAAGGACTGACTATAAGCATCAAACATTTTGGTCACACAATATGAAACACTGGCCAAAGCAGATACTGTTGCCCCCAAGTAATGAGTATGGACTAGTCGGGCACCTGCAACCATTTCATTCAGAGTCCCAAGTTATACAATTCTTATTTTTGATCTCCCTGGGATACATCTAGCAGTATGATTTCCGGGCCAAAGTATATGAACATTTTAGTTACTTTAAACTGGATTATCTGTCATCTATGCGGGTCATTAGCTCTTGTGATTCCATGGTGATACTTTTTATTTCTAATGTGGAAAAACAGAGACACAGGTCTAGTAATTTGTTCAAGGTAACACAGCAAAAGGAACAATGAGTCTCAGCAATCCTCAACCATCCTGACTCCCAGTCTAGTGTTTTTCTCGCCACAGTTCTCAAGGATTGTATACTCTTGAGGCAAATATATTTCACCCATCATCAGAAAATAGAAACTAGCAATAGAAGAAAAAGGGTAGTCTCACTTTGATGAGAATCTAATTATAAGCCTTCAAAGGACCAACCATTAGGATTACACAGAAGCTAAGACAAAGCACACTGTGTACTCTCTACCATGCCTCATGCCCTAATATTTTTACACTGGTGAAATTACATTATGACAAACATCAGTTGCAATCCTGAAAAGAAAGGCCAATGTCACAACGGGACTAAAATAAACACCACTGGCAGCTGGAGAGCTGTGAATAAGGAAGGAGAGGCAGAATAACCTGATTTGCCTCAGTGACACGTTATGACTACATGTATATGAGCTGCAGATTTTTTTTAAGCACCAGCTGAGACATTCCTAGCTTTTCCAGTGGCTGCCTCTCTAAGTCACTGACCAGCAATTTGTATTAGGCAGCAGTTAGGGTTCATCCTAGACATAGGCCAGAACAATCACCTCTATTCATCTGGGCCCTAGAGACAGAACTGCCACCAGACCAGGAGGGCATGTACCTGAAGAGTCACATAGGGCAAGCAGTGTCTGCTTGATAGACTGGATATAAAATCTATCAATCCTAAACCACTTAAGTGCTCTTAGATCAAAGCCCTGTAGCCTAAGACTCAGTCTGAAATTCATTTTTATGGTTTCATTATAAGCTACTGAAAAATCTGATTTCACAATAGCAACACTGACAACCTTAACTTAAGCATGGTTGCTGTATCATATATAAAAACACAACAGAGCTAAAAAAAATCCCGTGTTAGTGAACAGGTGTCTAGCCCATTTGCAATTAATAAGACCCACTTCCATACAATCCGACTACTTAAAATTCCTGGAACAAGATATAAAAGTTAAGATGCCAGTGTTCTGGTTTTAATGAGAATGAATGGAAACTGTAAAATCTTTTCTCCTTTTGAGGGTAGGCCCAATCCACACAAAAGTCCCAACAGCACACTAAATTTATCAACAAAATTGTCATTTGATAAAGAATGTATGAAAGAAGAAAACAGAGCTAGAAAAATTGGACTTATCTTCTGAAAACATTTCCTGACAAAATAAGATTTCTGTTATTATATTATTACCATTTTAAAAGAAAAATCTTTCTTCTTTTTCTCCAGTCACCTACACATGGTGTGACTTTCACTCACTTCTAGCTGTATGAGTAACCTTTCCAGGACAGTGGTTTCATAGCTTCTGTAGACCTACATCTCCTAAACCCAGTAAAATTAGATAGTTGGGACAGATGTTCTCCATAGTGTCTTCTAGCTTTAACATTACATGTTCTAACACTCTATATTTATATTTTAAAGTTCCCTTTCCAGCTCTGAAATTCTATGCTTATTTCCCCACTAGCAAATATACTATATTTCAGATATACTATTTACACATACATACATAAAATAATAATAGTGTGGGTGGAAATATAAAACTAGAAGGAGAGCAATGAAACTGTGACATGGGAGAAATTTGATGTAAGTGAAACTATCATATTTAGGCGCTAACACCTCAGTTCCCTGTGAGGATGTGGAAATGGCACAAAAAAAAATTAGCTCAGGAAAAGTGGCTAGACCTGACCAAATACAAAAGTGAAGAAATTTGAACTGGAGGCAACAATTTAAAAGGCTTTTAGGGATCTATTTTCAAAATATCTTACAGTGGAGATTACAAAAAAAATGGAAAAGTTCATAGATGCAGATGCCATCATTACCCAATAAAGACAAGCAAAACATTAACAACGACTGACTCATATGTTTATTGTCTCATCTCTATAAAATCTTTATGAAACTAACCAAAGAAAATGGGGAGATGTTTTGAGTTTTTTGTGAGTGATTTTCCATAGCAGACCAAATTTTCAGAGTCCCACAAATGACTACGAACACAAGATAGTACTTTTTGTTCACTACCAAAAACGTACTGAATTCAAAAGAGTGAAGCCCAGTCCAACAATGTGTCTCCTTGCACTTGTTAATCATACAAGATTCTTTGACAGATGTAACCACAAAGATGAACTTATTAAACAATTCTTTGGTTATAAATGGCAAGCAAAGTGCAAAACAAGGAGACATATGCTCACCCATGATGTTCACCACAATAGAGTATAAATGAAAGAGGAATCCCATATAGACAATGAGGTTCTTCAGATGTTCCTACTGACAGATGATATTTTGCTGACTGCACCTTGACACAAAACACTACAAGGACTTATAAGGCTTAAAACCAATGCAAAGAAATCAATCAAGCAATCCATTGGACAGGCAGCTCATTAACTTACTCCATTTATAAATGCATATTGAACAGGTAGGTACTTCAGATGGCCAGTGAGCTGGGCCAGAGTTTAATAGGAGAGGAACAGATTGGATTACTTTGGGAAACTATATAATCTGAAGCTGCTCCTCTAACACAAAAGCCTCCTACCAATGTCACACTGCTCCCAATCACAATCTGAATAAAGAATCAAAATCACAGGTGACCCGAGACAATGGAGAGAGGTAAAGTGGTATAAACAGGTATATTACCAACAATGACTTGTGTGTAAGAAGTAATTTAAAAAACATCATCAAGGACAAGTGTGTTCAGAAAAGGGGGTAGCCTGGTTCTACAAAATATCCATATCCACAAAAAAAGACCTTTGATACAATGGCAAGGGGATTGGATCTGGAGTTAGAGGACCTCAATTCAAATTCTAGCTCTGCTATGTTCTAGTTGCGTGACTTCTGGCAGGTCACTTATTGTGTATGGGCCTCAGTTTCCTTACCTGTAAAATGGAGGGGTTTGACTAGACTACTTTTAAGACCCCTTGCAGCTCTAGATCCTATGAACTAAGAGGAAGGCATTCAGCATGCGAGGTAGATGCACGATAGAAGATTTATGAAGGGCACAGGAAGACTAATGTAGGATGAGAAAGTATAGACATGTTACAACATGCACTAATATACTGTGATATACTGGGAAAAGGGCTGGATTCTGAATTAGGAGAGACCTAGGTTTGAATTCCACCTCCAATGGCTACCGCAGACAAATCAATTAATCTTTCTGAGCTTCAGTAAAATTAAGAGAGATCCTATTACTTTTAGTATTTACTTCTCAGGACTGTCATTAGGGATCAGATGAGATAATGTATGTAAAGTGCTTTATAAGTCTTAAAGCCCCACATTAAGTAGCAGCTATAATAAGTTTTTATTATTACCATTATCTAAACCAATAAGATCGTAGATCCACCAAAATATAGAAGTGACAGTGTGGGAAAAGATAGGGGCCATAGGACCAACTTCTTTCTAGCTTTGCTACCCCTTACATGAAATGCCTTCTTGCCTTCCAATGCTAGTTGAAGTTCTGCCATCCCCATAAAGTTCCACGTCCCACTTCTTTTGTGAAACCTATCACATTGCTTTCTCCTCTGAACTCCTGTAACATTTCCTATACTGCTTATTATTTATTTTGCACATACTGCATCATATTGCTTATTATCTTTTTTTATGTCTCTGTCCTATTTTCCCTACTAGAGCATAATTCTTTCATGCACAATGGTTGTTCCTTATGTGTCTCTGGATTCCTACTGTCTACCACAACTTGCCCACAGTAGATGCTCAATAAAATAGTTGATGGTAATTTTTTTTAAAAATCTGTATGCTAAGGGCTCTAAATACAACAAAACTGTGAAGTGTGAATTTCAAAAAAAAAAACAAAAAAAAAACTTTCCATTTCTGGGTTATTAAAAAGTCTACAAACCCCTCTTATATATTTGAATATTTGGAGAACATTTCAGAAATTTTGGGTATGTAGTTAAGAAAATATTACAAACAGCTAGACAGTTTCTAGAAAGGTAGACACACAAAAAGGCATTTTTGTTTCTCAGTTTAAAAAAACAAAACAAAACATAAACTGTGTTTACTTATAAGATGGCCAGAATATAAAACTTCTTACTTTGAGGGAAAAAAATTTAAAAATATATTAAACGTGTTCCATGTGTTCACCAAGCTACCCAATTCCCTCTGGGCTTGAAAAGTTGGCATGAAAAACTCTGGTGATCACATAAGTTAACATAGTCATTTGATTCATACTTAGAGATCTCCAGTTCTTAAGGCAAGTACATAGATGAGATAATTTTTGCCCAATCATTCTTCCATTTTTCCTATATGAAATTATAACAAATTAATTTTAAGGGCACAGTTCAGTAATAATGCTGGATGAAATGGTAATCAAAACCATGACACTCATCTCTAGAAATCAATCTGAAAAAATGATCACAAAGTATGTTACTTGGTTCACCTTTTATGTAGCCTGGGCCCATCCTGCTCACTCTCTGTTACATTCACAAATACTAACAAGAGAGCTGAAGTTTCAGATGTCAACTTTCTGAATTTCAGTAACTTAAGAAAAAAAAATCTGCTCTCCTTTCACTCCACTGCCACCAGAACTGAATTGTGCGGTACTTTCTATTAAAAACTGAACAACGGTTTTCTTTCAATGCACAGACATGATTAAAAGATTAGCTGGGGAAAAAAAATCAATTGTGTAGATTGGGATTAAGGAACAGAGTGAAATACCAAGATAAACACCTTTTAAAATCAACTGAGGATTTAACACAGCTCTGGAAGGTTTCAATTATTTACATGCTTGGTCTATGTGGTGTAAATCCAGGCTAATGAGATACAATTGTTGTGTATAAATCTGAAATACAAGGAGACTTGATTGTCTAGAGAAAATAGCTGAGACTCATGCACTAATAACTCCACAAAACATAGATGATGATTCAGGAACCGTATCTTCATTTTGGTTCATCTTATTGACCCACTAGATATTGAGAAGCATGTTTCCATTTGGTCAAATATAAAACCTGAGACAATGCTGTGAGGGATAAAGAGACTATTGATCAACACCTTTGTCCTGCTAATAACAAGAATTTATGGTAGTGTCTTCTTTCTAAGGAAATTATAAAGGACCTAAGACACTGTCTTTGTGAAATTCCAGTTTCTAGTACGGTGCTTTGTGTGACCATTAAAATCAAAGCGCTCCTCATAGTCTTATGCACTTTTAAATGCTTTTCTTGTCTAATTTAGGTTGTCAATCTGGAAGTGGCATTTCAAAAAACAGTTACTAAATTTTGGGATTGCTACACTCTTCTTCTTTGGACATGGGGTGGTGAAGTAGTTGAAAGAACCCGAACTTGGTATCTGAAGATACCTACTCATAGCTTCATGACTCACTAGCCATGGAACTTTACACAAGACCAGGTGTGGGGAACCTGTGGCCTCGAAACCACATGTGATCCTCTAAGTCCTCAAGTGAGGCCCTTTGACTGAATCCAAACTTTACAGAACAGATCCCCTTAATAAAAGGATTTGTTCCGTAAAACCTGGACTCGGTCAAAAGAACCTAGAAGCCCACATATGGCCTTGAGGCCACAGGTTCTGGACAGGATACTACTAGCTGTTTTGTCACTTTAATAGGTTGTTTGAGGAGCAATAGAGAATCAAATGAAATGATGCATATAAATAAACTGTAAAACTGTGAAAATGCAAGGTGTATTTCAGATTCTATAAAAAACTTAGAACACTTTGAAAGAGCTATCATTTTATCAATATGGCTAATTCCCTCCACTGACACAAATCATAACTCCTCCTTGCCTCAGTAATGCTGTCCTCATGAACTGCTGTGGCCAAAATAAAATTCAACAGCTGATGGTCAGTCTTCTTGTTATGAGTTGGAAAGTCTATGGCTAGCAAAAGAAAACTCAATGTGCTATAAATAGTCGTTTATAGGTTGTTTCTATCATACCTGTAAAAAAAAAAGTTTAAAAGTTAAAGCTAAAAAGTTAAAGGACTTTAGGAAAACTGTGCCTATAGCACACATTTCCCTCTTTATTTTCACAACATATGGGCCCACTCCCTAAAAATAACTACACTTTCCCATTGCCCAGAGTGAAAAGCAACTGAACTGATACTCCTTAAGTGATCTGGAACTTAAATCCAAAAGTCACTGGAAAAAATATCCATGAGTAATTCAGAAGAACCCTTCAGAAATGCCTTTCTCTGACCCACTGATTGAAGTGAGCAACAGTTCCAATGAAGCCAAGAGTCTGCTTGAGTGAGCCATGTTGGCAGCTTCTACTAAAATTGGAAGGGAGGAGGGGAAAGGGGCTGTGGAAGAGGAAATTTGACAAAGTTAAAATGGCAAACACATCACTCACAGATCCAAACACCATCATGAGTTCAGCCACTTCAGTGTCTGATAGGCCATTGGTAACCTACTCTTTGGAGAAGAAAATGGCAAACCCTCTAGTGGTTTGCCAAGAAAACACCACGGACAGGATTAGCATGCTGTGGCCCATGAGCTCAAGAAGAATCGGAAGTGACTGAAGAGCTCAACAACAGCAACAACAAGTCAACCCTTAGACTCTGATTTCTATCGGGCCCGCTGTGAAGGTCTGCAGTCTGAGAACTCTAACGCTTGTAATAGTGGATAAAATTCCTATTTTCTGCATTTGGGATTGAGGAATGTCTCAAATTTGAGAACCCATGGAGAACCAGAAGAGAATCTAAGTGACTATGGATACCACCTTGGCGAAGCCCCTTAATCTCCTGGGTTTCAGTTTCCTCGTCTGTAAACGACAGCTGTTGAGGTCCTTTTCAACTGTGGAGCTATGATCCTACGACTATAAAAATACATTTAAATGTCTTAAATTAGCTGGGTCATTAACTCAAGAAAACATGCAAAGAATATTAGGTAAATTGTGTAGTAGTGTAATCGGGCTAATTACAGGTCTAAAGAAAAACTAAAGAAGGCTACATCAATTGCCACTAAGTCCCAAGAACATATTCACCATCTTTATGATAACCAAAGATAATAAATATTTATGTAAGGAACCACACACTAAGTTCCTACGTGAGTCTAATTCTAGAAGTGAGAAAAAAGGATCTGGGCAGATGAATTTGCAAGTGTTTTCTTGACAGAAAACAAAAGCAACGTAACCCGATGCAGCTCTTTTTCTACCTCACCTGCCAGAAAACTCAGAGACAGCTTTATTGGCCATGCGCTAGAATCTGAGACTGGGTTTCAGAAACGGCTACCCTGGTGTTTCCTTTACATGGCCTCTATTTTTCAATGTCTTATCTCATACTGCGTTTATCTGTGAGCCTGCCTTAAGTCTTTTTGGAAGTAGAGCACAAACTTACTCATTCAACAAACATTTATTGCAAGGTGCCAGAAAAGATACAAGAATAAATCTCAAATACACATCATTAACATAACACAAAGATCAGCAGACAACTGCTGGTTCTGAACAGGAAGGACATAAAACCCTAAGAGACAGACAAATAGGCAAGTTACGCAAGGGGCACAGAACAAAAGTAGGAAGCTCCTTCAGAGGACAATGTAAAAATAATTGGCAAAGGTACTGGGAGGCAAAGCCAAAGTCTACAACTATGGGTCCTAGCATAACCACCTGTTTTTTGCAAGGAGTCTAGTACATACTAAGCTTGGGGATTAGTTTTGCCCCACTTCTTTACCACTTGCACTACTTACCCCACTTACTGGAAAAAGAGGTATAACTCTGATGTCAGTCTTCATCGTAAACCCTCCCAAAAATGCTTGCAGAGAGATTAAAATAACATATAGAAACATAAAGCAATTTAACTGTTCCATCTACCTCGTGAAGTTTGGGAAGGTTAAAATGAGACAACACACATCAAAGTGATTTTACAAAGGAAAATATGTTACACAAAAGCATGGCATTTAATTTTTATAGGTCAGTTGGAAATGTTGAAGAGATTTTAAGCTAGCTTAAATGTGGGTAATTTCAAATTTGGTAAAGCACTGTGCTCTTTTGCAAATCAAATGCTATACAAATTCATAGAGAATTTTAAAAAAAACTAAAGTATGGAGATTATAGTTCCAGGATTCAATTTTTCTTTCTCTTTTTAAATGTATCACTTAATCAATAAATCAATCAAAAACTGAAGATTAAAATTTTAATGTTAACATAAGCCAGTTGTTTATTTCAAACTAACTCAGTTATTTTCTTATAATACTTGAACATAAGTGGATGTCAGCTAATCAATTAACTTTGATCTAATAGTCACATATGAAAGTTATTTCAGATAAATGAATTTGTTCTTTCAAAAAATAAAAAGAGTCTAACTATACCAACAATTATTAATTTGTAAATCCTTCCAAAACTTCAAAACTGGGAAAGTGAGCTAAATGAGATATGGATATGCTTAAAGATCTTATAAAAACCTCACGAGTCCACATTGGCTATGATTTGAGACACGTATATGAGCTACATTTTCCCCCATAGTTGGTTACACAAGGTTCACAAAGTGATCAAAAGAAGTTAAGTCAATTATTAGCCTTTCAGTGCTAGTACCAATCAGTACAATAAGTCTCATTCACTTAGGAGAGCAAATTTCAGGTCTTTTGGGCACAATAAAGAAATAAGTGATCATCCCAGCCTGCTTTACATACTTAAAAATGCTTTTATAGATGACTTTTTGAAAATATTGCCAGCACAACCAATCAATACATTGGAAAAGTCCAGAAAGATGCTCAGTGTTGAACATCTGTGGACCTCCCACCTCTACAAAGGGGTGGATTGAGAGCATCTTCTTACATCTCTTTTTTCAAGTCATGATTTTTTTTTATGATCTTGCAACATTCACGTTTGATTTTCTTATACATGTGATTTTTTTTTGGCCATCTATACTGTTTGTCACTGTGATTATTGATTGTTTTCTTGGCTCTTTACTCTGCATCAGTTTACGTAGATCTTTCCATGTTTCTCTATATTATTTACATTCATCATTTCTTATAGCATAGCAACACTACATTACATTTATGTACAATCAATACTGCTATAATATGAATTTGTTCCAACATGATGGATATATTAAGGAATAATTTGAGCATAATACAAATTTCAGGTTTGCTCATGCATGATTTTGTTTTCATGGGAGACAACTAATAGAATACGAGCCACACCTATCCTTATCTGGTGTTACAAATTTCCATCAGATTTGAGACATCCCTCCTTGCACCAAGTCTTCACAAGGACTCACAAGCTGCAACCTTTCTGATGTCCATTTCTACAAGAAAACTTCAGATCTTTTTCAAGAGTTATCATATATATACACACACAGATTATTTTCTGTTACTGTAGGAACTATGAATGGAGTAGGGATTGGTCCATACCTACTAACTTCACCATCCTTCCACACCACTCACCTGGACTCCACGTCTAGTTATTATAGTATTTATGCATTAACCATTTAACATCTGTTCAGCTGTGCTGTATTTTATACAGGTTCCTATCTTTTTTTTTTAATGTGCCATTGATGAAGGTTTTCTGTGTTGTATCCCTTATCCCATTTTCCCCATAAGTCCTGTGGTTTTTATTCTGTGGTTCTGAACACTACAGTGATTTGTAGGAACACAAATTGCCTTATAGCAAAATTGACTATACCACAATTTGTTTGGCTATTCCCCAACCAATGGGCATCTACTTTGCTTCCAATTATTTACTATCACAAAAAGTGCTACTATAAATATTTTGGTGTTTATAGGGTCTTCTTATCAAAGGCTTTCTTGGGGATATAAGCTTGGAAATCAATCTCAAGGTCAAAGAGTATGGATATTTTAGTTACTTTATTTGCATAATTCCAAGTTGCTTTCCCAAATGGTTGCAGCAATTTATAGCTCCTCAAATAATACATCAATGTGCCCATCTTCCCACAATCCCCCCAACATTGAGTACAACCATCTTTGCCAATTTGCAATCAAATTTATATATTTTTTTAATAATTGTCTCTATCCTCTGTTTAGTTAAGAATGAATTTCCTAAACCATAGCTGTGAGAGGTATATGATCTGCTTCTCTTCTAATTTTTTTTTATAGTGTGATCTTTAACATTAAGGTGACATATCTATTTAGAATGTGGACTATATCAAGGTATTGGTCTAATTTCTGCCATACTGCTTTCCAATTTTCCCAGAAGTTTAATAAAACATGGAGTTCTTTCCTAAGCAATTTATTTTCTAATTTACGGCTATTGGGTTGAGTTCCATTGTTTCTGATTTTATCTTGTCTAGTCCATTTCACCGATGTACTTCTTGTTGTTTTTGCTTGTTTGTTTTTTTTTTTTAACCAAAACCAGATAGTTCTGATGACTACTGCTTTATAATACAGTTTGGGGTCTGAAATGCTATTCCTTCTTCATCTCTTCCTCTTTTCATTATTTCCCTTGATATTCTCCATCTTTTCTTTTTTCAAATAAAATGTCATCATTTCGTTAAGCTCCATAAAGTATCTCTTTGCTCATTTAATTAGTATAGCATTAAAAATGTAAATTAACTTTGGTAGTATTGTCATTTTTATTATATTGACACAGCCCAGCCATGAGTACTGGCTAGTTCTTTAGCTATTTTAGTTGTTCCTTTATTTCTTTAAGGAGCACTTTGTAATTGCATTTATACAAGTCCTTTGTATGCTTTAATAGATTGATCCCCAGATAGTTTATTCATTTTGTAGTTATCTAGAATGGGATTTTGTTTTTTACTATTGCCTCTTGGGTTTTTTTTTAATTATTATGTAGAAATGAAGTTGATTATAAGAGTTTATTTTGAAGCCTGCCACTTTTCTGAAGCCATTAATTGTCTCAATTAGTAGCTCTGCTGACTCCCTAGGATGTTCCAAGTAAACCATCATATGATAAGTAAATAGGGAGAGTTTTATCTCGTTTATCCATCTTGTACACTTTTGATTCGTTTCTCCTCTCTTATTGATAGCATTCTTGGAGAACGGGCATCCTTGCTTTACTCCCATCTTTACTGGAAAAGGTTCTAGTGTATTCCCATTACGTATGATGTTTGCTTTTGGATTTACATATTTTTCCTGATATTAAAAAGGCTTATGGTTTGTAAGGTTTTTAGCATAAATGAGTATTGTACTTAGTCAAAGGCTTTTTCTATGTCTATTGAGATAATCATGCGGTTTTAGATTTTTTTTGGGGGGGGGGAGGGTTCTTTATAATACGATTAATTATGTTGATTGCTTTCCTAATATTGAACCATTCTTGCATCCCTAGTAGAAATTTAACTTGGTCATAACAAATGAATAAACTGCTGTAATCTGACAGGATTTAATTTTAAACTTTTGAATTGCTATTCATTAATAATGTTGGTCTACAGTTCTCCTGTGTTTTACCATTTGCTAGTTTAGGTATTAGAAATACATTTGTCTCATAAAAGGATTCTGGTAGGGTGCTTTCTTTTTTTTTATTTTTGAGAATAATTTGTGTAGCATTACTACTTGTTCTTTAAAATTGTTCTTTAAAAGTCTGCTAGACCCAGCAGCAAGACACAGAAAGAGAAATTCTATTTAAAGTAACTATAGACAATATAAAATATTTGGGAGTCTACTTGCCAAGACAAACTGAGGAATTATATGAACACAATTATAAAACACTTTTCACACAAATAAAGTCAGATCTAAATAGGGAAAAACCAGTTGCTCATGGGTAGGCTGAGCTAATATAATAAAAATGCCCATTTCAATTAAATTAATTTACTTATTCAGTGCCATAACAAACTATCAAAAATTTATTAGAACTAAAAAAATAATAGCAAAATTCATCTGGAAGAACAAACAGTCCAGAATATCAAAGGAATTAATGAAAAGAAATGTGAGGGAAGGTGGTCTAACCATACTAGATCTAAAACTGTATTATAATGCATGTATTATAAATCATTGAAACTATTTGGTACTGGCTAAGGAATAGTGTGGTGGATCAGCGGAGGTGGTTAAGTACATAAGACACAGTAGTCAATGACTATAGTAATTTACTGTTTGATAAATCCAAAGACTATAGCTTCTGGGATAAGAACTCACTATTTGACAAAAACTGCTGGGAAAACTGGAAAATAATATGGCAGAAAATAGGCATAGACAACATCTTATACCGTATACCAAGACAAGGTCAAAATGGGTATGTGATTTAGACATAAAGAGTGATACCATAAGCAAATTAGGAGAGCAAGAAAGAGTTTACCTGTCAGATCTATGGAGAAGGGAAGAATTTATGAACAAACAAGAGACAGACAACATTATGAAATGCAAAATGGATAATTTTGATTACATTAAATTAAAAAGGTTTTATACAAACAAAGCCAACACAACCAAGATTAGAAGGGAAGCAGAAAGCTCGGAAACAAGTTTTACAGCAAATGTCTTAATAAAGGCCTCATTTCTAAAATATATAGAGAATTGAGCCAAATTTATAAGAATACAAGTCATTCACCAATTAATAAATGGTCAAAGGATATAAACACACAGTTTTCAGATGAAGAAATTAAAGTTATCTATAGTCATATGAAAAAACACTGTACATTACTACTGATTAGAGAAATGCAAATTAAAATAACTCTGAGGTATCACCTCCCACCTATCGGATTGGCTAGTATGACAGAAAAGGAAAATGATAAATGCTGGAGAATATGTGAGAAAATTGGAACACTAATGCATTGCTGGTGGAGTTGTGAAGTGATCCAACCATTCTGGAGAGCAATTTAGAATTATGCCCAAAGGGTTATAAAACTGTCCATACCCTTTGATCCTGCCATACTACCACTATCAGGTCTGTATCCCAAAGAGATCATAAAAATGGGAAAAGGATCCACATGTACAAAAATATTTATAGCAGCTCTTTTTTTGTGGTGGCAAAGAATTGGAAATTGAGGGGATGCCCATCAGCTGAGAAATGGCTGAATAAGTTGCGGTATATGAATGTAATGGAATACTATTGTGCTGTGAGAAATGATGAGCAGGAGACTTCAGAAAAACCTGGAAAGACTCGTATGGACTGATGTTGAGTGAAGTAAGAAGAATCAGGAGAATGTTGTATACAATAACAGCCATGTTGTGCGATTACTAACTTTGACAGATTTAGCTCTTCTTAACAATGCAAAGATCTATGACATCTCTAAAAGTCTCATGGTGGAAAATGCTATCCACATCCAGAGAAAGAACTATGGAGTT
The DNA here is from genome assembly GCF_900497805.2 of Vombatus ursinus. Classification (NCBI taxonomy): domain Eukaryota; kingdom Metazoa; phylum Chordata; class Mammalia; order Diprotodontia; family Vombatidae; genus Vombatus; species Vombatus ursinus. Next base: position 7,467,534 of record NW_020954571.1, on the reverse strand, counting down.
TGAATGCAGATCGAAGCATACTATTTGCTATTTTTTTTTCTTTCTTCTGTTTTGTTTTGTTTCATTTCTTCTTTCTTGTGGTTCCTCCTATTGGTTCAAATTCTTCTTCACAACATGACTAATGTGAAAATATGTTGAATAGGAATGTACATGTAGAGCCTATATCAGATCACACACTGTCTTGGGGAGGGAGGTGCCATGCATAAATAATTCTGCTATCACATACATAAATTCTGCTAACACAATCTTATTTTTCTTTTACATAATTCAGAAAAGGTGTGATATGGTTCCATATACTCTTTAAAATTCACAGGGTCCTCTGCCTCATTAGGTAGAGAATAATTTTTCTTCATTTTGCACCATTTATTCATAGATGCCTCTTACTATATCTGGAGGTCACATTTCCTTCTGCTGTTAACATTTTCTCTGTTGCTTTATCTGCTTATTCTCAAAGTCTCTTAGTTTTCTTTCTCTTGAGATCTGGATTATTTCTGTTTTCTCCTTATTTTCCACTACTGCTCACTTTCTGACTCCCTCCCCTCTGATGGCAGTTTCCTTCCAGATGGGATCTCAAAACTAACTCAAGTTTTTCCCATACTGGGCGATTCATGGTTCACCAGCCTAGGTCTCTGCCCCCAATAATTTCTTGGGGAACAGAACTGGCCCCAGCCCCAGGCTTTTTCCTTCAGATTCAGTGGAGAGCCACACAGCCCCATACATATGGGTCTTTCCTCATTCTCCTGCGTGGATCCAGCCCAGTTGCAGCACAGAATGATGCCACAGGATTATGGGAGCTTGAGCACATTTCTGATATTTGGAGTTTGGATCCCAAAGGTACTGGGAGATGTGTGTGGGGGATTAGGCTAGTGAGTTCTGTTAAAAATGCTGAAACCTGACCAACCTATTCTCTATTCTTCTGCTCTCCTGCAGAGCTCCACTGCAATACAGTGCTATCATGCAGCTATCACAGACTGAGAAAGTTGCTACTGCTTGGAGTTTAGACCTCTGCAGCACTGGGCAGAGGGAGGGAGAGTCAGGGTGTGGAGCTGAGATCTGTTGCAAGGACATGTGTTGGCTTGTGCAGTCCTGCTATTGAGAGTATGGTGGGTAGTGGGGGAGGGGATGCTGAGTGAGTATTCATTAGGGATTGGGGAACATTTGCCTTCTATGCTGTTATTCCATCAAGTTTTTACCTTGTTTGGGAACTTGGTGCATTAAACTTTGCAGACAGCTAAAATTGCTTTATCTTTGGCACATAATTCCTATTTAGGCTTGAGAGGTCCCAAGGATCAGAGAAGTCTAGTCTTCCATTTTGTTTGGTCACACAACCTCTGCTTTACATCTAATGTGGATGAACTAATTTAACTACACTTATAGACTTATGATACAAAATCTCACACTTTTGATGTCTGGGGCATAATTCATCAGGAGGATTCACTAACATATTACATCTATGGGTCTATGCATATCTGGATTACTCTGACTTGTTTCTTAGTCAAATATGGCTGCTGGACTTACTTGGAGAATTGTTTATTGATTCAGCAGATTCAATACCCCGCCCAATGGGGTTGGTTATTCAGCGTGAGGACTTAGGGGGTTGACCTTTTGTTAGTCTGTGGCAGCTATATTTGGCTTAGAAACAGGACTCTCCAAAAGCATTTTGGTACTTACTCTCTCTTTCTTCTCTCTTTACCTTAATTCTGCCTCACCTCTATCTACAATGTGAGGAGATTTTTAATCACTCGGATGCTTAGGGAAATACTTTATCACAAATTATACCAAATCCCAAACTGGAACACTGGTACTGGGGTCCCACTGGGTCTCAAGGTTCAGAGTGACAAATTATCTCAGTATTTAAACTGTCTACAATTTGTTGGCAGAGGTTCCTTGGCGAGAGAGGAACTAGCTGAAAAGGAATTAAACAATACTGTCCTTGCTCACTGACTATTCTGGAGTCCCAATTATTTTATGCTGTTTTTACACACACACACACACACACACACACACACACACACACACCTCTCAGGAGAGCTGTAACAGCAGCAAATTCAAGGGAAAGCTACAAATGATACACTTAGGTTATTTAATGTTTTCCAAATGTGTATGGTGACTTCTTTGGCCATTTAGACAGCTGCCTCAGCATTCTGTCCTGGTGTATTTCAGGAAACCATTAGATTCTACTTCCAATTAGATGTTTACGCAGGAAAAAGAAACTGCCTTATCCCCCTCAAAATAAATCAGACACTCTCCCCCCCCCCCCCCCCCCCCCCCCACATTCTTAGATTGCTGATTTGATTTCGTGTGGCTCTGGTATGCCTTTTCCAAAGATGCAAGAACCTACATGAACTTATGCTTGAAGAGTAATTAAGAACAGCAGAAAATTCAGTGGAAAATTTCAAGCAATACATTTAGGCCTCTTAATGCTCCTTTAATATATTCAGGCACTTCTTTGGCTATTCACACAGCAGCATGGAATGCTACTTATATAGAACTAGCTGCCAACAAAAACTCACTAGCCAACATAAAATTAAGTATTATCTAGATTAGTATTAAATAGATTAGAGGAGGAGGTTTTTTTCTCACTGTCATACTTTTCTCCCTATCACAAAGTTAGCTTGTGAATCTCCTGGACCCCCTGGAAGCAATTCAAAGGGATGCTGGAGTGTGTAGGCAAGGAAGAACAACTCAGCATTTGCTCTGTTATAGCAGGTCATTGAGATACTTATAGATGTCTTCACCTACTTACTCTTTCCCTCCATTCCTGCTGCCAATATCTTAGATCAGGCCATACCTAACACCTAAACTACTGTGATGGCCAACTAACTGGTCATACTACCTCCATTCCTGCTCTCCCACAATTCCAATCTAGAGTATACATGGCTTCCAGATTAATCTTTCTAAAACACAACTCTTACCATGCTACTTAACTCATCTGACTAAAAAACCATTAATTTCTTCATTGTCTTCAATAGGAATCTAGTTTTTATCCTGATAAGAACCTTCTTTTTTATTTCTAAGACTCTAGTCTTCAGAGTGCAAGGTGATGCTAAAGGTAGGGGTTAGTGAACAGACATAAATTACATCCCCTTCTCTGTGGAGAAGATGCCTAAGCTTCAGAGAAGGGGGTGTGTGTGGCAACAGCAACTAACTTAGAGGTAGATCTAATAACACTGACAGCTGCCCATAAATCTCAATCACCATATTAGTTTGGTCTTAGTAATTACAGAGTATGCTCTAGAAAAACTAATGATGTCAGAGAAGAACAAGTCAAGGAAAAAGGTTGAACTTCTAAAGGCCCAGAGAAAGGCAGAACTGCTCAAAGAACAGGGCCTTGAGAGGGACAGGAGTACTACAAAGCAATCTATATGCCAAAGGGATGGGGAGTCTACACCAAAAGAAAAGAATAGACGGTAGGTTCCAAAGGGAATTTAAAATCCTCAGTGAATTATAAAAATACTGATTCAACTCTGCACTAGTAATGTGGTCCAGGAGTCAACCCAGACAAAGCTGTAGTGGAAGACTGGAAACGGACACTGGGTGACCCCATGTCAGCCAATCCAATCCCATAGCTGTATTTTATTTTCTTAGGATAAAAATTGTTTTCAGTAAAGTTATTTCTTCCTTGCATTTTGTTTCCCTCACAAGAGGACTGACTTAAGATAAGAGGCAAGGCTAAGAAATGGTCAGTGAAGAAATCTATAGACAGGCTTGGCTCCACTTAGATTTTCATGAAGACAAAGGATGACTCCCAACTACTTCTAGGATTCTTTTTATTTCCCCCCTTGGGATTTTAACTCCAAAAAATTTCCCTGTAGCTACTATCAGTGAAAAATCTTTTTAAAGAGACAGTGAATTGAAATCAATTGAAATTTTTGGAGAATTTTCATGGCACTTCCAGCCAGTCGAGAATTTTGTGAACCAGAGTCAGAAATCATTTATGCTGTTCCTACTGGCAAAGAACATCTAACGACAGTTCTTACCAGTAGCCAGTTCAACTTGCCTCTTTCTTTATTCTTTAAACAATAATACAAGAAAATGCTACACCAAAAGTTATCTTTGGTTGTGACTCACATCACCAATAACCATACCCATAAATAGTAACAACTTTCATCAAGATCCCTGTGTCAATAAATGAAGGCAACCAGTTAGAAGTATCTGGATCTGCAATCAATCATCCTCAAGTATAAAATTACATGTACTTTGTACATGTAAAATGAGTTGCACCCTTGAGTAGAGCCCAAAAGCTCTCTCATCAGTCTATTAAAAAAGAGGCTCCCTGTGAAAATTGATGTGGCCAATAGGTCACTGTGATAGAAAAGCCTGTTTTCTCAGGTAGAAGTAACTCTAATATCTTGGACCTGCTTATCAGTAATCTAGCCTTCACTGCTTATTCACTCCAGTGCCAAATTCCTACCTTCATCATGAAACAGTAGCTAAATGACCTAGAGATAATTTGAACAAACCTCTTTCTCTAAGGATGCTTTCATTTTCATCTTCATTAACTTCTCTGGTCATTGGCAGGTGTGCTAAACACAGGATTGATGTTTCAGGAGTCCAGTCTACAGGTTCTTAAATATAAGACAATCTATATGTCTAACCAAGGAAGGCAGCGGTATTCATTCATGTGCAAAAACATTTTATATGAAAAAAATTCCTTTTCTTATAAATTAAAACTATTATTTTATCCCCTTAGTTTCTTAACCAAGAATACTCTGATATATAAAAAGCAACTTCTGGTACTCAGAAGAGTGTTGCTAAGACTGTTTCCCAGTCAAGTACAATAAATTAACCTTTGTAAACTTTAAAGTATTATATGTGATTTGATGTTATTGTCATTACCAGTTCAAATTTCCCAATGAACCCCACTTTCATTTAAACAACAACCAAAAAGGCATTTAACAATCACCAAATTGCTTTCTCCCTCAGATACACTCTACTACATAAGCCAAATAAGCATTCTTACTACTTGCCTTATCTATATACTCTGACTAGGTGAGTGGCTATTTGTAAGACTGCACAAAAGTGAAATACTAGACCCAGATAACCACTCACCCTAGGCTCTCAACAAATGGGAGCAATTAGACTGGAGAGGAAAGAACACTGTATTTTAACTCCCTGTCTCACTGATATCCCATCAAAAACGGCTGCTCTTACTTAATAAACTTTGTTTCCTTTGAAATGTAGGATCTTTTAAAAAACTGTCTTCACGTAATTGTTCTCCAAAAGAGTATTATTAAAAACAAACACTCAGAAATGCTTTTCATCCTTGAAGTGCTCCATAATTACCTAATTAATAATCTAATTTAGGATTTCTACAAGTATCTTCATTTCAAAGTATAATGACCTTTCGTGAATCTATGCATATGATAAAGAGGTAACAACAAAATCCCACATTTTATGGACTGAAAAGAAAAAGACATAAGAAAATGAGAACTACTGAGGTAAACGTGACTGGTGCTAACCAACAAACAAAAAAATGGATTTATTCATCAGAAACACTAGAATCTCTGATTAGAAGGTTGGTGTACTCCCTCTACCTTTATTTTTATTTTTAGTTTTTTTTGGCCAAGCAATGGGGTTAAGTGACTTGTCCAGGATCACACAGCTAGTAAGTGTCAAGTGTCCGAGGCCGGATTTGAACTTAGGCCCTCCTAACTCCAGAGCCAATGCTCTATCCATTTTGCCACCGAGCTGCCTCCTCTATCTTTATTTTATAAAGACATATTTTCAGTTACTACAGCACCTCTTCCTATTTAAAATTGCAATTCATAACAGTGTTCAATGGTTAAATATCATTTGCTTTTGATAGACTTAAAATCACAGAATTTGGGGAAACTAAAAATCAGCCTAATCTAACTCCTTCATTTTTATGAAGGAAGAAAGGGAGGCCCAAAGAGCTGCCATAACTTGCCTGAGGTTTATGGTGGAGCTGGAATTAGGACACTGACCTTCTAAATTCCAGTTATGATAAATTTTCTACTGCAATATGCAGCATTTTAGGATAAAACACTAGAGTGTCAACAAAATCTCTGTCCTTGAGGTTCATACCATGAGACCTCATTATAGGGAAGAAGATCTTATAAAGAGGTACTTACTTTCTTTGTGTAATTTAATAACCAAACTCCTTGGAGGTCTATTTCTTTTTTTTTAAATAAATTTTTATTGATAATTTGTTTTTTACCTTGCCTAAATTTCCTCCTCTCTGTTTCCTTATCCTTCCTCCCAGAAAGTCATCCATCCCATGAAACACAGATTATTTTTTAAGGGGAAAAAAAATCAGTAAAATCAATCAATACATTGAAAAAAAAATCTGAAAACATGAAGTGTTTCATATCTGTGGACCTCCTCTTACTACAAAGGAGTAGGGGGAGGTGACTTATCATAGATAAGGTTCACTTCTAAAGTCTCTTTCAGTTCTAAAATTCAATGATTTTGTGAACATGATACAATAGAATGTCACAGAGCACATATTGTTCTTGACATTGGGGAATTGTATTTTCTTTCTTAGAGACAGAGATCTACCATTAAAAAGAGACAACACTGTTGTCCATCCACTAATTTACATCAATAAGGGCCTAATATTCAGGACTAGAAAAGTGATCTCAGTCAATTTTTCTCTATAATTCCCTTCAACTTAATCAAATGAGTCTTACCAAAAGCATTGCAGATGTTCCATTGGGTCTGGACAAATGAATCGACATTTCAGGGAACATCCTATCAATGCGGCTGATCACATCATCAACATACCTAAGTAGAAAAAAAAAGTACAGATAGAAGTTGATTCTGTAACAAGAAAAGTGATTTCTCTGACTCAGATGCTTTCAGTATGAAATCCTGTGATGATATATCCCCAACCTGAAATTCCCAATGGACGCAGAGAGAATAAACTACCTCATGACTATGGGATAACAAAAGACTGGATATGATACTGAACAAAATGGTTTATTAAAAATTAGAGACAAATGGAAAAGTGCTATATTCAGAGAAGCAATGTAACAATGCAAAATCAAACAGGAAAAAACTTTAGCCAAAAGCCCTGTAATATAAATGAAAAATGAATATAAACTTCAATGTATTAAGAGATGACTAGCATGTAAATCAGAAAGTCTTTATCTTTCAGCACAAATTAGAACTGTATCATAGCATTATGCCTAATTTTCAATTCAATTAAATAAGCAGTTATTAAAGACCTACTAAATTGCCAGGCACTGTTCTAGACACCAGAGATACAAAAACAAAAACGAAAATGAAAACTCAGCCTTAAGGACATTGATACTGTAAGGAAACCATATATACACACAGAAAAGTAGATACAAAATATACATAAAGTTATAAGAAAGTAATTTAGGCAAGGATGAAAGGAGCACTGACAACAGGGGGGCAATCAGGAAATTTCTCATAGAGAAGGTAGTACCTGAAGAGGTGTTCATGTGTAGATGAAATGTTATCTAAGGGAAAGAACAAGCAGGCTAGTTTGGCTTAAAAATTGCATGTACGTGTTAAGGAGAATACTATGAAATAATTCTGAAAAGACAGGTTAAAATCAGAATGTAAAGGATTTTAAATGCAAGGAGAGGAGTTTACATCTCATCCTGGAGACAATACGAAGCCACTGAAGCTTTGCTGTACATGTGGAATCTGTGTGAATGATGGACAGGAAAAGGGAGAGACCAGGGTCTGGAGTCCACTGACACAGTTTAGATGAGTGGTAGGTGACAAGGCCTCATTTAGGGCACTGGCTACATGAGGAGGGAAAGGCAAGAAGATGTGGGAGACATTGTGGAAGTAGAACTGAGAAGATTTGGCAAATGACTGCATGGAAGGGGAGAGGGATAAGAAAGAATCAAAGATGACTCCAAGGTTGCGAACCTGAGTGATTAGAAACAGACAAATTCTGAAGAGAGAGAGTTTGGTCTTTGCATTTTAAGAAAAGGGGGAAAATCTGGAGCAAAGAGAAAAGAAAACAAGTTCAAGAAGTTGATGGGTTTTTATTTGGAAGAAGAGAAGACTGGAGATTGAACCTCGGCTCTCCAGGTCAGCTGCTACAAGAAAAAATGCCATTTATTGCCACAAAGACCCTAACAAAGGGAAATCAGTTAAAAGACAGAATATACCTAGATATAAGGAGGAGTTTCTTAAGAGTGAAGCTGATTAAACATCAAATGAGACTATCAATAAAGGTTCTGAATTTCCATTCTGGTGCTCTTTAAAAACAGGATAGACAACCATCTGTCCTGAATGGTTAAAGAAACCAACTGCCCAAGGCAATATACAACCTCCTGAGGTTCTTCATAACTTTTTTGACTTTATGCCACATAGTCTCAGCTTCAGCTCAAAAAGATACAAAAAATTGAGGGGAGGGGTCAGGGAACTAATAGAAAAAAAATAAGTGAAGACGGAACATGTTTCTTAGGATCCTGGAAGACATATAACAAAGCTCCCTTAATAAAAAAAAAAAAAAAACAAAAAAAAACCAAGACAACATGCCAACATTATGCATCAGTATCATTTGAATCATTTCTGAATATCATAATTTCTTTTTCTTCTATGACTGTATGTGGGATTTAGACAGGTTACTTTAGGCTCAGTAGAAAGAAAAAAATCAGCTGTCACATGCATGTGAATGGAGGTCATTGCTAACTATGTGCTAATGGTGGGGGGGGGCAGTATCTTCTGAACTGATCCTCAATCAATAGATATCATAGCTTTGGAAGTCTAATGCAAAGAAGCATGTCAAGCTTCAATATGATGGTAACATAATAATTTGCCTTTCACTGCACCTTTCACCTTGAAGGTTCCAAAATGCTTTTCTTTAATGGAGTAAGAAAACCGAGGCACAGGTAACTAAAATGATTATCTCAGGCCCAAAAAAAAAAAAAAATTGGGCACCAAACTGCAGGATTCCAGGATTCTGAGCACTTGCTTGTGCTTTCAAAAAGATTCAGTTTTAAAATCAGGAAGTACCGTACAGTGTCTGAAGAAAAAAGGTCAAATATTGTACAATCTAAGATCTGTACCTTATCTTGGGGGATAGAGGACAGGTAATGGGGAAATATGCCCCCAGGAGGCAGAAGGGAAAAGGCAGAACAGTATATAAAAGATGCAGTAGAGGGGAAGAGTGCAGGAGGTAGGGAGGAGAATCTAGGTTATCAGAAAAGCCCAGCACAGACTATTAAAATGTTACTGAGCAAAAGCATTTCTAAAAAAAAGGAGTGCTTTTCATTCACGTGCCTGATATGAGGAAGATGTCATCTGTAAAAGGCAATTTATGTTATGTATTCATGTATTTGCCAAGTAGAGAAAGAAAGAAACCCAGGAGCATCTTTACTAAGGAAAACAATATCTTTATTCTCAGGACAAAACCAAAACATTTCCCTTTTAAAAATCCATCAAAACCTCTTGAATGCAGTATCACAGTCAGACAGAAGTGACAGGAAAAGGAAAGCTCAGAACTTCGAATTCAAAATCCAATGGGAACTGCCACTTTTCTTTTGCATTCTTTGTCATACAACCTCTCTGGTGGTATTTCTCAGAATGATGCTCTCCAGAGCAGTAGAGGCTGCTAGAAATACCTGAATGGTGTCTGAAAACAGCTTTGCTATGAGTAAGCACTCATTTAGCAAAATGTGGATGGGCTTTATTTGCAGGCCTGGGAACAGGTAGGAACACAGTGCTCTACTCCTACACTTCTACCATATGTTGTACTCCAGGCTATAGCAGAATTGAATTACTTTAATTTTTACCTTTTGGATACAGGCAAACAAGCAGGAACACAGCAGTGGTAACTAGTTTACACTTGGGCAGACGCAGTGCTGAAAGACATTAATTTACTGCCAAATTGAGCGGTGAGTCACAATTTGCACATATCTGTCAACCAACGGTAATAACTTGGAAAGACTGCAGTTCCTATTTACATTGCGGAAGGCATCATGCTTTCTGTGATAATCCTGGTTTAAAATGGAGAGCTGTTTGGTTCTAATTTCAACCCAATGTAAACCTGAATTTTTTATTTTCCAATAGAAAAAAAATTAACTATTATGCCAAGTAAGAAGTTCTCTTGATGTCCTATTCATTAACTTTCCCTTATCACTAGTGTCTCACTTCAGACAGACTTCCCCTGGTTGACTCAAACTTATCCTCATTTTCTTTCTTTCTTTCTTTCTTTCTTTCTTTTTTTTGGTGAGGCAATGGGGTGAAGTGACTTACCCAGGGTCACATAGCTAGTAAGTATCAAGTGTCTGAGGCCAGATTTGAACTCAGTTCTTCCTGAATCCAGGGCCAGTGCCCTATCCACTGTATCATTGAGCTGCCCCATATCCTCATTTTCAAATGGCTTTCACTTGATAGTATAGTTTCTCCATATCCTCATTTTCAAATGGCTTTCACTTGATAGTATAGTTTCTCCAATCTCCTTCCTCCATAGTAGATCCCAGAACATGTCACCTACATTCATTGGGTCTAATTTTTAACTTGATCCCATCCAGAACATCCTCTATCTCCTATACTGCATTAAACATACTCTCTCCAAGTCTCCACCAGAGAACCTGCTCAAGGCCTAAATCTCAGGGCCTAGTCTCAATTCTAATATTCTCAACCTGAAACATCAAAGATAACTGCTCTTCTCAGAATGCTTCCTGATCTTCATTCCTCTGGCAACAAGACACTTGTCTCCTCCTGAGACTCCTCCTCTGTCACAGTTTATTTCTCCACACATAACTGTAGACCCAGCAAGGCCCTGGAAGATCATCTAGCTAGCCCAGCTCATCCAGTGCTGGTGGCCTTGTTCAGTACAGAATCCAGGCTCTATCTGCAAACCTCCAGAGTCAGGCAGCAAAGACTTCTCAAGGCAATCAGGTCTGTTACTGCTCAAGTACAGGAGAAGTCTTCCTCATACTGAGCTAAAATCTTTTTCTCTGTACTGTCCACTTATTTGTCCCAATTCTGTCTATGGTACACAAGGTTCAACCCCTCCTCAAAATGACCGCTTTCAAATATTTGAGGAGAACTATCATGTCTCCTCTTAACCTTTTCTTCTTCAGGCTAAATATCCTCAGTTCCTTCAATTGTTATTCTTTTAGACATGGTTCCAGAACCTTCACCACCTGTGCCACCCTTCCTCTGGACCCCCTCTAATTTGTCTATGTCCTTTTTAAAATGTGTTAATCTAAATCGAAGATGCTACTACTGATATGGTCTGAATAGTACAATGGGATCAGTACCTTCTGTGACCTGACTATTTACTACCGAGAAGCAGCATGGCATGGTATAAGGCATGTCGAACCTTCAGAGTCAGAAGCAACCTTAGTTGGAATCTTATCTCTGATATTTATTAGCAATAGGACCACAGTGAGTTTCCTCATCTATAAAATGTGGATAATAATATCAGTAGCATCTACTTCATAGGGTTTGTTGTGAGGTTCAAGTAAGATAATGTATGTATAGTACTTTGCAAACCTTAAAATGTTCTATGTCAATTATCATTATCATCAACATTAACACATCCTAAGATTGTGTTATTTTTTTTTAATGCAGCAATATCACAGTGACAGCTTGCACTGAGTTTGTGGTCATCTTAAATCCCCAGGTCTTTTTTACGTCAGATACTTCCAAGCTGAGTTTTCTTCAGCCTACACTTTGACATACACCTTTCAGAAGACAGCCTTCTCTTTTTTCCTCAAATTTACTTCCTGATGATTTCATCTGTTTCCATGGCCTTGGCAGTGGTCTGAATGCAAATGATTCTGCTCTACTTTGCCACCCACAACCTTACTCCAAAACCACATCTCCCACTCTTCACAGGATCTCTCCAAGCTAGAGGTCTTGCCTGCCAACTCAAGCTTAAAATGGCAAACACCAGGCTCCAACAGCTCTCTTTGGTTGCCTAACTAGCTATGACAAAACTTAGGAGCTAATATGAAACTACAATGAAACAATGCAGGTCTCAGCCAAACAGCTACTTACCAAGTGTGGTATGGTAGGAAAAGGACTGGAGTTTGAGTAAGAGAACCTGGGTTCAAATCCTAGCTCTTCTATCTACTACCTTGGTGACCTTGGGAAAGTCACTTAACTCTCTCATCCTCAGTTTCTTCTGAATGAGGAGAATGGACTACATGATCTCTAAGGTTCTTTTCAAATTCTTAATCCTATGAATTAGAATACAGTGTTCTTCAACAAATAAAATAATTTTAGATGAGAGAAGGTCTTGTTATATTAGCCCATAAGTCAGTATCAGTAGCAGCCAAAGAGCTCACAAAAACAGCTCCCCCCACAAAAAAGCAGAGATTTAAGTCATATAGCTTAATATGCATATAAAAAATCTCTGTATCTGTTTTAGTATAAGCAAAAGCCTTCTAAAGTAGTGTTATGCTATTGACATACAAGTTTCTAAATGCTGCTTTTAATGAACTAATTAATTCTGTAAAATATTAGTACAAAGATGTGCTATCAAATTGGGATTAAAATGCCAAAATGACTGCAAAATGTAGAAGCTATCTCCAAAGATATAAATCCTGTAAAACCTTAATTCCAAAGTACCTATCAAAATGTAAAAAAATTATTTGACATTAAAGTCTCAGCATTTAATGTTGGACAGATGGCTTAGTTTTCTAGAATCTGACCTCTGTGTGTGTGTGTGTGTGTGTGTGTGTGTGTGTGTGTGTGTGTGTGAGTGTCTCAACTGGATTCAATCCAGTGATCTTGTGTTAGTGTGATGCTTAGCAGATAAGTCAGATTTAAATAGCATTTATCCCACACAGTGTGTAAGATACATGCTGTTCATTTTCCCCACCCATACAAAATCCAAAAGTGAAGAATATATGTAATAATATCCCACTTTACTGTAAAAGGGCAATGCCCAGTCAGTACATGTCAAAAAAGGGAAACAATCACCTCATCTAGAAACAATTTCAAAAATTTTCTCTACACCTTTTCAGACGGAGGTAATTTAACAATCCTTTCATACCAAGTGGAAACAGATGGAGTTTGTTTAACTATTCCATGAGTAACTGAAACCACAACTATCCCCTATAACCATCGTTCCAGATGTGCTAAGGAAGAGTATTACAAACTTAGTTCAACTTTGCTTATTTTTCAGATTCTCTGCATGTATTTGCACTTCTGTATGCATTCCACAAGATTTTCTCTAAGTCTTTTATAAAAAAAATTAAAAATCACAATCTGAAAAATACAATGATTCGTCTAATTTTCATCAGCAGATATTATTCAATCAAAAAAGATATATATGTTTCTTTTAATTAACTAATTAATTCTGCACAACATTAGTACAAAGATGTGTTTTATGAACTTGGGATTAAAATAACAAAATCATTAGGAAATGCTGAAGCTATCTCCAAAGATATGAATCTTGTAAAACCTTAATTCTACAGTACCTATCAGAATGTAAAAAATTGGATGACATTAAAACCTCACTTTTCATGGTGTGGGGGGGAGGGAGAGGGAGAAAGAAAGAGAGAACCATTTTCTAACCAATTCTAAATATTGGCAATCTCAACATACTTTGGGATGGCTGAAACAACAGGAATATGAGTCATTGTCCACTCTCTACCTATTTTAAAAAAACACCAGCTTCTAGTATGGTAATAGAAAAAAATTATGAATCTTAGTCATCCCTCTGATTCAGTTAATAAGCTTTTATCAGGAGTCTGATGTGTGCCAAGCACTGTGCTACACATACTCTACAAGGAGTTTAATAAATAAGTAGGGCTATCAGATGTGAGGAAAGGGTAAAGGGTACATCTACCACGTGCCAGGCATTGTGCTAAGTACTTTGGGAATATTATCTCATTTGATCCTTACAACAATTCAGAGAGGTAGGTGCTGTTATTATCCCCATTTTACAATAGAGTTAACTGAGACAAACAGAAGTTAAGTGACTTGTCCAGGGTCATTTAGCTATAAGTGTCTAAAGCTAGATTTCAACTCAAGTTTTGCTGACTCTGGGCCCTGCACTCTAACCTTCCCCTCCCCTCACTCTCTGTATGTATGTATGTATGTATGTATATGTGAATGTGCTCTCTAGCTGTGTAGGAAACTAAACAAGTAAACAAAAGGTACCTCATACTCCAATATGAGTTTAAAAAACTTTTTAAAAAATCATTTTCACATACAATGAGATTACACAGAAAACAAAACTTTCTTCAAAAATAATTTTTCGGTTTAGAAACTAAACATTTATTTTCCCTTCCTATTGTGCCACACCTTCTGTCCCTGCATCCGCACTCCATATGTCTCAGTTATTCCATTAAGTACACAGGTGCATCATACACTGAAAACAGATGGGAAATACTGTCACACAAATTAAGAGTCTTACATTCTAGTCACCAGTCTTAAGAGTTATTGAAATTGGCCTATAGCTCCACCCCGATTTTATAAACCAACAAATGTTTATTGAACACCTACCACCATCAGCAGCTACACAAAATCTTTATCAAACACGTTAAGGTAAGGTACTATGTTAGGTGCTGAGAATACAAAGAGCTGGAAGACAGTCCCTGCCTTCAATGGGTTTACAATCTAGTTGGGGAAACATCTGTTTCCCCAAATACCAAGCAAGGAAATTATGGGTGAACAATATAAATACTGCCTTGCATTTGTACAGTACCCCACAGCCTTCAAAACACTTTCTTATTCATTACTTCCTTTGATCCTCATAAAAACTCTGTAAGATAGGTGGGACAAATGGAGCAAAGAAGGTTGTAGGATTGATTCAGGGCTACAAAGGACCTACAATGCCACCTAATCTAACCACCTCATTTTATAGATGAAGAAACTGAGGAAAACTGACTTGTCAGAGGTCACATCAGTTGTAAGTAACAGAGCCAGGATTTGAATCCAGTGATCTTTGTAGTACAGAAAGGGTAACAAGATGATTCAGGGGCACTAGACTTGACAATACAGGGGCTACCAGCACAACCAACTTTAAATTACTTAAATTTCTCTGCAGGGTTGTTGGGGTTTTGTTTTTTGAACATTCTTTTACAATTACAATTGACAGAAATAAACGAGTCAGTAAACACGTACTCCCTGAATGAGAAGACAATTGTATTTTTACATCTTTCTACATCTCTATTAATTTTCTGTTGCAAATTCATACAGGTATTTTGCTGGCCACAGCTTTCCCTAAAAGTTTTTAAACAATTTATTAAGCTCAGAGGGGAAATTATAATTTCATCCAACAGCCATCTCCTCTGCAAGCCCTTACATGTTGCCAAAAGACCAAAAAAAAAAAAATCACTCATATTAAGCTTTCCACCAACACCAATTAACAATAGTTATTAAAGCAGGTATCTCTGCCAGATCTTGTAAAATGACACTCCATTCTCAAATAGGTAGTGAAGAATGTGTGAATGGAGACTCAACAATTCACACAATAAGAAAGTAACTCAACATTCATTTAGACAGCTGGCTGGAGCTGACAATACTTGTTTGAAAGCTACATCCCCTTTCCCAAATTCCAGCAGTTTCTTCCTTCTCCACCTGTTAAGAGTCGAAAACTGTGAAGCTATTAATATTTGGCATTCCTGGCAGCACTAAAATATAGACTCTCAGCTTTGGGAGTACCAAGTTTGCCATAATGATATTGTGATAGAAGATGTCTCTTTTCCATTTGATTTTTAACATCTCTGAGTGAACATATGACAGACTTCACAGAAACAGAAATAACAAGTTAAAAAATAAACTTGCTGCACACATTTTTGAGCTTCTAATAATACATTCAGCAAATCCCAGTCATATGAAAGAGTTAATATAATTTTGAAAGGGCAGCATTTCTAGTCTTTGCACTAAGTCTAGCAGGTTGAATGGGAACTAAGTCATAAGAGTATTGGATTTAGAGCCTGAAGGGCCTTTAGAGAACATGTGGTTGGACCTCTCACTTTATAGGAGAGGAAACTGAGGTTCAGGGAAGGTAAATACGTTGCCCACCATTACGCAAGCAGAAGGCAAGAGAGTAGGGTCACAGTGTGAACAGAACCTGACCTCTTTACCTGACTTTGTTACCACAAGAAATGAATGTTTCTAAGCCAGAGAATTTTATTTCACTGAAGATTCATATTCATGACATTTTTTTCCTTCTTTATTTCTTCCCTCCAGATATTCTTGTAGGTCAGGCAGGTTATAAGTCAAAATCAAAAGAAATCCTTATCTGCAGATTACTTATTGGTCTTCACATCCAAATAATGGTAAATGACTTTCGAAAATGAAATAAAAACAAATACCCTAAAGGAACAGAAAAGGAAAGCAAACTCCCAAGAATTCATTACAACATCTAAAATAATCACGGAAATAAACCTCAAGCCCTATGGTAGGAAATATTTTTTGCAATAAAATAACTGCATTTCAGTCAGTCAAGAACTTCTCTGCCATTATTCAACACATATGTGGGCTTTTTAATCTGGGAAGGAGGAAGAAAGCTTGCTAATACTTTTTACTGAATTATAATGTCTTCTAGCAAAATGGAGATGCAACTTCTAATTGTGGGCCATTACAAAATACATACACACATAGCACTCACCTAGCCCTGTCATATTCACATGCTTCAAAGTCTCCATATCCTAAGTGAAAAAAGAGTCAATGCTTGATTATCCAGATTAATGAGGTGAAGTATGATGTGGATCTTCCAGGAATTTCATGACAGCAGTAAAAAAAAAAAATGAGATTACACTAAGGATCAGGAAGTGAAGCTGAACAGCTGGACAGCTCCCCAAACCTACCACTATTCCTCTCCATACTCTGTTTCCCATTCCAGTCTATGGAAAGAAAGCATCATTCTTCAGACTACCTTAAAGTACCAAATTTCTTCTTCCCTCTCTTTAAGCATTCTTTCTTTTTGCATTCTATTTTCTATGATGCAGAAAAGATTAATATTTTGGTTTCAAAATGCCTTCTAGAAATAATAGAAATTAAAACCAACCTACAGTGGGTAAAGGACGTCTATGTCAACCAGAACCTGAAGATAATCACTTTCGGAAGAGACAGCATTGCAGGGAATGTACAACTCCTGAGCATGTAGGATATAAACTATTTCACTATCTCCTGTCTCTCATCTCCTATCCTCAAACTAGAATTAAATGTAACTGAAGGCAGGGCAGTAACTAGAAATATTGTTCACAACACAAAATGTTTGTTTTATTGAAGTCAGAGAGAAGAGATGGCAGCACAGAGGATAATAAATACAAACATGAGTGTAACCCTGTCAGGAGAAGGGTCAGTCTGACCTGGATCCCTGTGAGGGCTGGGCTGAAGGTGGGCCCCAGAACAGGAATGCCCCAGTAACAAGATCCTACCTCTGATGATAGCTTACTGTGTGGCAGCACAGGACAGCAGAGAACAAGACACGACGCAAGATGTGTTATGAATGTCCCACCCTTCCATGGTAGCACTCTGGGGAAAAACCCCATTTGCAGTACGGAAATCATGACACTGTCTGGTTGCTTTTCCAGAGTCAAGGGCATGCATGTATCTTTGCTGCGATAGTTTCTATACATGTTAAAAGTAGAACAAGAAAAGCACTCATGTAGATATTCATACCCAAACTGGAACGCTTTCTATAGCAATTTTGTGAGTAAGGACACAAAGCCTCCCCTTAAAAATCTCTATTCACAGAGGAACCATTATCTCCCATGATAGACCATTTCACTTATAGAGAGCTCTAACTGTGTGGGAGTTTTTTCTTATATTGAACCACAATATGACATTGCTCTCTCTAGGCTCAAACAGAACAAGTCTAACTCTTCTTGCAAATGATAGTTGTCTTCACGCACACTCCAGGCTAAATACCCCCAGTTTCCTCAACCAATCTTCATATGTCTGTCACACACAAATGAAGTCATGACCCAGGATCATACCAATGTGCTGTCTATGCAAAACGCCATGACACCTGAATGCAGAGAGAATTCCACACATAAATCCTCAGACGGCTTCCCTCCACAGGTTTATTCTCCAACTAAAGGATTAAATTCAATGATATTTACTGCCAGTATTCTCTCTAGATGCTCAGCATAAAGCAATTTTTCAAAGACCATATATACTAACTCTTTTAAGCTAAGCACATGAAGAACCATTAGTTAAGTCAATCTGACCCTTGAAGCATTACCTTCTTCCCACCTTTCTCCCCTCTCTACTCCAACCAAAATAGAGAAATTTCATCCTGCCTCAGGAAGAAAAATCAGAGGGAACAACTTATTTACCTAACCAGAACATTAGGAACATAATTAAAAATAATGTTTGGAACTCGTTACAAATTCCCTGGACAGGAAGCCTAAATCTCATTAGAATGAAAAGCAAATTAAGCAATCAAGAGAAAGTTTGGTCAGGGGCAAAATGAGGACTACAATCACCTTCAGAACTTTTAATGATACCAACACAGCTTGCTTTTGTTCTGCAGGTTGCATTAGTCTTCTAAGAAATCTCCATAGCTACTGTAGTTCTAAACCAAACAAGAACCAGAAGCATTATAATATGTGACTCTGAGATTTCAGCCCTGAAAGACTCAAGCACGAATCTTGGTTTTATAATCATTACTGTTTTCTTGTCTGAGCCTGTTACTGGTCTTTATAACTTTTGTGAAAATGTGACACGAATCCCTTTATGGACAGCTTGAAAGGAGAAGCAGCCTTCTCATGCCGAGTAATGCAATCAGTAATAGGATTTCAGAAGCATCATTTCATACCATGGAGACCTTTTCCCCTCCATTTGCCCATCTAGAAAATTAGGAGTTTCACAAAAGTTTCTGAATATGGTAAACATTCTGGGTGTATTTAGAAATGGACTCATTATCAAAGTGACTTCTTTTTCTCAAAACCATCTTTTTTTCAGTATAAATTTTACCCTCACGCTGAAAAAGTAATGTTAACAAAACTGTAAATTCTTTTATTAAAAAATCAAGCTCACAAGCAAAAGGCTCACATGACAACTCTCAACACACAAACATATTCTGTGCTTTGCTTTTAGGATAAAGAGATAAATGAGGACTGAACAAATGAACATAAGGGATTAATTTTTCTTATCAGCAATTTCCAAGATAGGTCAGCCTGTCAAGCACAATGGAAAAAGCACTGAAGGAGTTAGGGGACCTGGATTCTAATCCCCACTGTTTTTGATCTTCATCTTTCTGGGACTCAATTTCTCCCCATGCAAAAACTATGAGGCACTAGGACTCGATGGTTTTAAAAATGTCTTCTTGTGGTTAAACTTAAATTCAAGGTAAATCTATGCTGAAGTTCTATAATTTATAACAAAGTTCCATATACTCATGCAATAACTGACATTCATAATGAAAGTTCTGTGGCACTGTGCAATCTTGATGCATTTTCTAATTGTCAAAAATTCAATTACATTCAGAATAAGTAGATTATTAAGCATATCTCACTGTATTCTGAATCTTTGAAAATTAATTCCTACACGTAATATGTTGTGGGGTGGTTAGCCAGAATATTCAATTAGCCATAACATGTCACTCTCCATCCTTTCTCGATAAATGGGAGATTATATTTGATAGCTCTATTATTAAATATACTATAGGTTCACTATACCACACCTGCTACTAGGAAAAATTAGCAGTGATGATTCTGCCTTTAACCCCACACACATGATATAACAACAAATATCATAGGATTCCAGTTATGAGGCAGCAGAGTGTAGGGGAAAATCAATTCATTTCATTTATTAAGTACTTATTATGTACACGGCACTAGGGTAAAGTATAAGAGGTACAAAGATGAAAAGACAGTTCCTCACCTAAGAGGCTTATAGTCCAGTACAGAGGGGATAACACGTGTATCGGGACTAAGTATGAAACCACCAAGAATGAGAAAAGCAATCAAAAGATCCTTCTCAAGTGTGATAAGAAAACTGCAACAACTCTGAGCTGGAAGATTGGGGGAATGGAAAACTGTTGAGGTAGTGGTACCTGAGGTGGGTTTCAAAGAATGGAAAAAAAAAAAAAAGGATTTCAGCAGGACGATTTGTAATAGGAACTCAGTCCTAAGATGGAAGATAAGATTTGAGAAAGCACTACACAGAAGTGGAAGAAAGTAAGAAGAGATCAGGGAACACCTAGTAGCCTAGTCTAACTGAAATACAGATTGCACTAAAGGGAATATGCTGGAAAGGTAGACTAGAATCAGACTGTATAAGCCTTTAACCACCAGGCCAAGGACTACGTATTTCATCCTATAAAATACTAGGGAACCACTGAAGGCTTTTGATCAGGGAGAAAACATGGTTAGAAATGTGTATTAGGAAGATAATTTTGGAGGTTACACAAAGGTTAGAATGGAGAAGTGAGAAAACAGCATGTCACTTTCCCTCTCCAGACTTTAGTTTCCTTATCTGCAAAAATGATGATGACAGTTGTGTTATCTCTTTTCATAGGAAAATGTTTGTAAACCTTAAAGTACTTCATCAAGGATGTGCCCTATTAACCCTGAGCATCCCATAGGGCTCTATCCTGAACCTTCTTGTCTTCTCCCTTTATATTGTTTCACTTGATGATTGTATCAGCTCCCATGGATTCAAATATCACCTCTATGCTGATGATTCCCAGCTCTATCCCATCCTAACCTTTCTGCTAACCTCCAGTTTCACATCTCCAATTGACTTTCAAACATCTCAAACTGGATGTCTAGTAAGTATCTTAAACTCAACGTGTCTAAAACTGAACTCATTATCTTTCTCTCAAAATCTTTCTTTTCCCTCCAAACATCCCTATTACTTTTGAGGGCACTGTCATCCCCAATGTCCCCCAGGCTCACAACCTCCGTGTCATCCTTGACTCTTCACTAGCTGCATTCCAATATCCAATCTGTGTTGCCAAGGCCTATCGATTCTCTCCTCTGATATGGCCACCACCCCGGTGCAAGTCCTCATCATCTCAGGCTTGAAATGCTACAACAGCCTGCTGGTGGGTCTGCCTGCCAGTCCATTCTCCGTTCGACCACCAAAGTGATTCTCCTAAAGGGCAAATCCAACCATGTCACTACCCTTTCCCCCAATCCCCACGCAATGCACTCCAGTAGCTATCACCTCCAGGATCAAATACAAAATCCTCTGTCTGGTATTCAAAGCCTTTCATAACCTGCCACCCCCTACCTTTCCTGTCTTCTCATACCTTACACCACCCCACTATGTACTGTTCTATCCAGTGACACTTGCTTCCATGCTGCTCTTCAAACAAGATACTCCATCTCTTGACTCCGGGTGTTTACTCACTGGCTGTGCCCTGTGCCTGGAATGTTGTTCTTCTTTATCTGTCTCAGGCAGGCTCTCCACCCTTGGCTCAGGGTTTCCCTGGGTTCCTTCAAGTCTCGGGTAAATCTCACCTTCTACCAGAAGCCTTTCTTGATATTCTTTACTTTTAGGGCCTTAGCTCTATTGAGTATTTCTAATTTAACCTGCATATAGCGTGTTTGTACATAGTTGTCGCACGTTGTCTCCCCCATTAGAATGTAAACTCCTCAAGTACAGGGATTGTCTTTTATTTACCTTTATTTCCATCCTCAGAGCTTAGGCACAGTGTCTGGCACATTACAGGCATTTAATAAATAGTTGCTGACTATAATGAATATAAAACTATAGAGTGCTATACAAATAAGACATCATTATACTGCTTATTTTTAAAATTTTATTAATAGCTTTTATTTTTACATTACCTACATTTCCTACTGCATCCTCCCTTCTCCCCCTCCAGGAGAATCATCCCTTATAAGAAAGATTATTTAAAAAAAAAAATAGCTTAGCAAAACTAAACAACACATAAAAAAAACCTAAACCTAACATTATCAGCATTGTTCCACACCCACTATACCCCGACCTCTGCAAAGAATGGAGAGAGGTGCCTTCTCATATCTTTTTACTGGGGTTACGTTTGGTTATTATAATTTCACAGCATTCAGTTTCAACTGTTTTGTTGGTGTTGTTTTCCTTTCCATTTACATTTGCACTCTTATATAGAACAAAGCCCCCAAATAGTGTTAGAGCAAGGAACTAGTTTACTCATAATTCTGCAATCAAGAATGCCTCAAACAAGTATTCACAAATGAAACATTTACTGTGGCTGAGTACACCTAGAGGACGTGTGTAATTTAAAGGAACACACAATGTGCCTTCACCTGAAGATCTCCAAGCTTATAAAAACAATCGGTTTACATTGGGGATGGAGTTAGAAATACAACTAAGGAGCATCAAGGTCCCCAAGCTTGAGACACCCATTCTAAAAACAAAATGAGATATGCTACAGTTTAATAGATGCAACCACAACTCAGATTCCGTTTAAAATACAGAGAAGCTGTGCCACACCATCATTTCATCTGTTTATCCCTTCAGTACAAACCACAGAACTTTGGTTGTAATATGTAAAGTAGAGAGGATGGAGAACGAGAGAAACAAATACACACAATCACAGTTTTGGAGATTCTCAAGAGTTAGAAACCTCATAATGATGGAGCAAAGTCAATCACATACATAGTCGTCCTCAACAAATGTGACCGTAGTGAATCATAGGCTGAGTGAGTCAATAATGCAATGGTGTTAAAATAACGTCAACTTCTTGCAATTGTATGATTAAAGAGGATTACCTAAAGATTAAAAGATATAAAGATCCCATTCTGCTCAAGATCAGTGAGGCATCAATATGATTAATAAATGACAAAGAACATAGATAAGAACAGAAAAAAGGCCAGTTCAGAAAATAAGGTTGGCAAGAATAGGGGTGCAAATTGAATTTGTTCCAGTAAAGAGACAATATGCTTTCCATAAACATGCATGTTGACTTAGAAATGAAGAGAGATCAATTACTCTCAGTCACTGAGAAAAGGCATGACAGAAGAATTTAAAGACAGAAACACTAAGGGTTAAATATTAAAACTTTACTTCACAAAGTATAATATGCTAGATGAGAGATGTTGACAGGAAGGGACAGGATAAAAAGATAATTCAGTAAAAAAAATTAATACATGCCTAATTAGGAACGGAATAATTCTTGCCATTGTTGGAGAGAAGGGGAGTGAATAGAGGGGAGGACCCGCTAGAGAAGTCTCTTCCAAAGTAGATATGTCTAGGAAAGCCAGGGGACTGAACCATTGGTTCTAATTTCTAACCTACAGTCAGGTGGCAACAAGACTTCTGCCATGATATTTACACAAAAAGCTCATCAGAACTTGTGTTATAACAGGTTGCATGAACTCATTATTATAGAGGCAAGAAATCAACATGACTGTAAAGCAAAGTTCTAAGAAAAAGTCCAGAAGGTGGCTTTGGTGACACACATTTGAACTATGAAACAGGATTATTTTTTCCTCCAAAGTTAAGAGGTTCATTGGCATTTTCAACCTTAGTTGAAAAGATTTCCTTCTTTGGGAAACTCAAAACAGTGAGACAAATTATATCCTTTAAATGAAACAATTTTAAACATCTAAGCTTGATTAGAATGACTCAGAACCTGTATGAAAATAACATGATATTTCTAAAGGCTTTCTGAGAGTTTTGAGAAGGAGAGTAGAGGAGGTGGGGAGAGAAGAAAGGGGAAAAACACTACTACTTCCTTCCAATTTCAGCTGTAAATGATTGGCTATTGGCCTCAGTGTATCTCACTGGCTAATGAAGGTGGCAGGACATGACAGAAGCTCTGCCTTTATTAGCAAGCTGAGAAATTTCAGCTCTTAGAGAAGCTATTCTTTTCTTTCTGCTCACACCTAATATAGCAGGACCCATTAATATCCACTGGGACCCAAATATTGTGATGATAAAAGGCCTTCTGACCTTTTTATCTCTGCATTTGTTAGCAAGTTGGCAATATTGTCTACCTATACTATTACTTACTCCATGGCAATGAGAAAGTACTTAAGAGAATCAATTCACATCTTGAAATGAAATTGACTGATGATAACTTCTAAGTGTTTCTAAATTTGAAATTTACTAAAAAATAATCTCCAGGGAATCACAGAACTTTGAAGTTGGAAAAGAACTGAGAGATCACCTAGAACATGGCATCTATGAACTTGTTTAAAAATAATTACGTTATGTTGACAATTGTACTTTAATATAATTGGTTTTCTTTGCAATCCTTTGTACTTTGTTTTATGTGTTTAAAACACCATAGGTGAAGAACTCTTGTTCCAGTCCAACTTTCTTGTTTCTAAGGATAAGAAAGCCTAGTCCCAGAAGGGTTGAGTCGCTTATCCAAGGTCACACAACAAATTGTAGCAACAACCAGACCCAGAACCAGGTCCACTGTTTTGCTATTTAGGGCTTTCTCTTTCATGCTGTCAAGATTGTAGGTAAGATTCTCATAAATCTATCAGTCAATATACATTATTACTGGATACCTAGAAAAGAATCAAGAGTCCAGTTTTTTTTAAATGATTTAGTATACTCATTAGAAGTAGTGGCTAGCTGTATATACATATATATATATATCAGGTCAGAAATTACCTTTAACAATGAGACTTCACCATTGTCATTCCCTGAGGTATATTATACCTTAACCATTCTCACTTTTCAAACAGCAAACTCATGGCACAATTTAAATGAAGTAGTATAGATCAGGAAGGTTTAAAAATGTCTGTTAGATCCATTTTCAAGTGCCAATTTGGGGGAAGCATCAATTTGAAGCTAATGAAGCTTGAAACATCTGTAAGTTTTATCAATGTTCATAAATCAGATTATTCTAGGTAAAGTGTTATACCCAAACAGACCCAACTTTGAGATTCAAAAAAAATTTTTTTTTCTAGGACAGTCTAGGCTCACAATAATAATCCTGATAATCAACAGCCTTTCCTTGAGCGAATAGAAAAGGCTTGCTGAAGTGAATACTGAAAGATGGTTTTATTATATCAGGATTTCAACTAACTGGTTAATGATTTTCATTCTGCAGATGTGGATGACATTTCAACATTGATTCCAACAGATTTGATTCATCTATTTTGGTTCATGAGAAAGTTTTCCATCTAGGAATAAAACTTTTAAAAACTGAACATATTTCTAAAAGCTATACTGCAAAGACCAGTAAAATATTGAAAACTAATGTTCAACCACAGAGTTTTCCAGACATACATCATTTTCTGTTTGTGCCCTACTCAACTGTTTCAAAGTTCATTTTTACAGTGTTCGAGGATAATAGCAACCGTATCAGTCATAGAAGCCATGTCCAGTCAATTTCTTCAGAGAGCAAATGGAATTTTTCCAAATAGATTAACTTTTAGTGTAGAGAACAAGGACCCCCTGAGGTTAGTATTTCTGAAACAGAATGGCTAGGAATTAAGTTTAGATAATTTCAAGGGATATTTTTCAAGTGTGACTGGCTCAAAATGGGAGGCCCTGCCATTTTAAACATGAAATTTTTAAAAGCCCCTAGATGCAGCAAGCAGAGGAAGAAGTCAAGACGGAGACCATCAAATGTTCTATATCATGGCAAAAGCATTTATGATGGCAATAGCTGCAAGGTATGAGATGCAATAACTACCATCATATCTTATTCATTTGGAATCATTGGGAAAGGAATGGCTCAAAATAAAAGAATTTTCCAGATAACCGAAGCTTTTCTCTTTAAACACCCAAACTGTTTTTTAAAATTTCAAACACTTTTGAAATACATTTTGAAATACAACACATATTTTCCTGTCTTCTTAAACAGATTATGACAAACACAACTTAAGCTATTCATGATAACTAAGCATGACCATTATGAAGGTCAGGAACTATTCTACTATATATGTCAGACAATATGTAGAGTGGGCTATTGAGATGTGAAAAGCTGTTTAATTCCATACTGCTCCAGTTCTTCTGTCTCTTCCTTCAAAATCCTATTGTCAGTCATCCTTACTCCTCAACCCTCTTCTAATGTTGTTTCTAATATGCTACCTTGGGGGGGGTGGGGGTTACGGGACGGGACAGAGATAACCTGGGGTGCTAGGATGGTGTATAAACTAAGGATAAATAGGCACTGAGTATCTATGTGAGAGGGAAGAAAGGAAACAAGAACTTATTAAGTGCCTATTATGTGCTAGGCACTATTCTAAGTGCTTTACAAATATTATCTCTTCCAAGAATCTCAGGAGGTACTTGGGGTACTACTTTTATCCCCATTTGACATCTGAGGAAACTGAGGTAGAGGTTAAGTGACTCACCCAAGGTAGCCAGCTAGTGTCTGAAAATGGATTTGAACTCAGGTTTTCCAGGTCAGTGTTCTATGTACTGTGCCATCCAGCTGGTTCCTATAGAGTAAAATACACCTTTGAGACAGGTACGCTGGCCCTTGCAATTTAATTCCTAGATGCTGACTATGTGCCAAATAGTTGAGGTTGTGGTTGTTGGAAATGTGACTCCTGGATAAAAAAAGCGTTCCTGAAGTATCTAATGTTGGCTCAAGCCTCAGTCATTTAGATTGTTGAAATCCAGAGAAAACAACAGTCTCAACAAATCAGGACAATGAAATTTACGTTTATCCGAAAAAAAAAAAAGTCTGTTTCTAACACTGTCTTTACTTACCAGAAAGGCTAAACAGAAAAAGGCCACATATTTACAAAGCTGTTTGGACCATATCACTAGGTCTCATTTCAAACAGGATCAGGAGTTTGTCAAACAGAGAATAGGAAATAAAAAGAGAAACGAATCTGGCATCTTTATTTTTATACATACATAACTACCTTCCTTTCCTTATCAGGCCTTGAATCAAGGACCTATAATTCCTATAAGGTGATAAGTCTATTTTAGAAAGTGGAAAGCATAATATTTAAGCACAGGGGATCAAATTGGTCTGCTTTGATGGAGTCCTTTTCAATACAAGGACATATTAACTATATTTCAAGCCTTCCCATGGTACTATGCTAATGAAAGTTCAATGTTAAATCTGAAATACAGCAATCCTTCCAGCAATTCCATATTGAGCCTTTATTTTAACCTCATTGTATTATAAGAACAGTATTTTTCAAAGTAAAAGCCAAAATACCCTGATGTTAGCCATATATATTATATACACACACACACACATGCACATACATACATACATGTGTATATATGCACACACAAAGAGCAGACTATCTCATTTGTTTCTCTGTGTTTTCCAAATAGAAAGATCTAATGTGGAGGGATGGGGAGTGGGTATAGGGAAAACGGAGGGGGGAGTTCAGATCTCTTGATCTTTTCTTTTGCAAAGAAATTATTCATGAGGATCTTTCCTTGTCCTTCCCAAATGGTTAGATTTAAGCAATTGCTTAAAGTGCTGTTTTTAACTGAAGAACACATTATTCATAAACCCTACAGCCCAGGAAACACTTACTTGGTAACTGGTAATTTTTATCTGATCAATGACTTCATTGCACTGAAACACCACAGTGGAATATACTTTCAGCATGAAAGAGCATTAAGTGCATTCCTCCTATAAACAATGGAAGTTGGTTAATGGTCACTTTACAGCCTACATATCACCCTGAATATATATCTGAATGTGGTTTAGTCAAGCTTGTTTGAAATGGTTTGAGGGTCCAAAGTAGACTATGAACCTTCCTGTAATAGGTTAATGGATCAATTTATTTAATTCAAATTTGTTCTTTTCAAACTGAAAAGCCACTAAAGGCATTCAAAGCAATCAGCTCAATAACCACTAGCAAGGAAGCAATGATGGATCTTTTGATCTGACCTGGGCCCTCTTTAGCCATTTGGATCTTGGTGCTGACTAAACCCTTACACCAGTATTTGTGTCACGACTATTAAAAGTAAGCTCACTATAAAATTGTTCTGGTCTCTTTCATTAAAACACACATCTATATACACACAAATACACATATGCATATATACATATAAATATATATACTTAAGTGTACATATACATATTCTCATCTTGTTCTAGTTCATCTTTTTTCAGGGATAAGAAAACAGCTATACTGAAATGTTTCTAGTCTGACACTAAAAGTAGCTCTGGGCAAAAGAGACTTAAAATTCTAATAGGATACCCCAAAATAAACTGTAAATTCCCAAGTACTAGCAAGAGGAGGTTCACAGGAGAATACTGTACATAGTAACAATAATATTGTAACAATAATCACCTGTGAAACACTTGGCTACTCTGATCAATTACAATAATTCAAGACAATTCCAAAGGACTCTAGATAAAAAATGCTATCCAAATCCAGAGAGAGAACTAACAAACTTTGAATGCAGATTGATGTGTACTTTTTTCACTTTATGGTTTTTTTTGGGGAGTGGGGAACATAGCTAATATATTAATGTTTTGCATGATCTCACATATATAATTGATATCATATTGCTTGCCTTCTCAATGAGCGGAGAAGAACTGGAGGGAGGGAGAGAATTTGGAATTCAAAATTTTAAATGAATGTTAACATATATTTTTAAAAAAAGAGACTAATGAGGAGGGGAAAAAAGAAGAGGTTCAATTAGACCTGGGCCCTAGTTAAGGACACTCCTAACATATGCATAATAAAGCTAAAAAGTTACATATGAATGACATAATTTTTTTCAAAAATTAACTACTCTTTCCTACTTTAAAAAAAAAAATCTACGGGGACAGCTAGGTGGCACGGTGTATAGAGCACCAGCTCGGAAGTCAGGAGGACCTGAGTTCAAATGTGACCTCAGACCAAACACTTGACACTTACTAGCTGTGTGACCCTGGGCAAGTCACTTAACCCCAACTGCCTAAAAAGAAAAAAAAAGAGAAAAAAAATCTATGTTGGCGACTTGCATCCTACTAATTCTAGTGTGTGTCATTTGCAGTAAGATCTTTTTTTCCATGGTGGACATAATGGTCTCAAATGGCAGAGACTGGCAACAATAAACATTTATTTTAGATCCTGCTTGATTTGCACATTCTTCCCTCTGTTCCACCTCACCCCCCAAAAAAAGTCAAGTCAAATTCCACATTCATACGGCAAATGTGATCACTCTACAAATTCTTAATTGCCAAAAAAAAAGAGATGAAACTAGCTAAAACTTAGTCTTTATTCCTATAATGTACATACTGATATTTAGTGATGCTGCCCAAAGAAAATGTAAGAAGACAATTAGTGGTCAAAGTAAACAAAACATCTCAAAGGCAAGTTAAGAGGAATAAAATTGTCAAAACACAATGTATCAGTCAAAGAGAATGAGATACAATTTCTTGATCAATTAATCAATAAGCACTCATTAAGCACCTATTACATGATACAAAAATTAAAAATGAAACCGTTTTGCCTTAAACGAGTTTACCTTCTATTTCCGAAAAATACAAAGCATACACAAGTCTCCTCAGGAAGGCAAGAGCAGCCAAGAGGATAAAGAAAGGCTCTGGCAGAAGACAGAATTAAGTCTTAAAAGGAAGCTAGAAAAAAAATAAAATAAAATAAAAGGAAGCTAGAGGACTCCAAGAGGAAGAGGTAAGGTAGAAGGGAATTCCAGGCTTGGAGACCAGTCAATGCAAAGGCATGGAGATTCAGAGGTGGAGCACCATGTGAGTAACAGCATGCAGGCGAGTGGCTGGGCCAAAATTTACCGGGAGAGTAATGTGCAGAGACACACGTGAAGAAGGGGTCAGGCTAGAGTATTAAGTGCTAAACAGGGCTTCTATTTCTTGTAGTTAATAGGAAGCCATGGGAGTTTTTTAAGTGTGTGTGTCGGGGGGCTGGAGATAGTGGTGACAAAATCAGATCTGAACTTTAGGAAAAATCATTTTGGTTGAGCACCTGCCCTGGAGTCAGGAGGACCTGAGTTCAAATCCGGCCTCAGACACATAACACTCACTAGCTATGTGACTCTGGGTAAGTCACTTAACCCCAACTGCCTCGCCCAAAAAAAAAAATCACTTTGGAAGCTGTATGGAAGATGGGGAGAGGCTTAGGACAGGGTAACGAAGGAGGGTATTGCAAAAGGTGATGATGGCTGACTTAAGTGGTGGCTGTGGAGGACAGTTGTGGAAAGAGAAATGTAGAAATGACAAGTTTTAGTAACTGATTGGCTCTCAGGTACTTTCATAAGCCTATCAGAGTACTGAACTCTAAAAATTTCTGCTAAAAAAGGGGTGGTCACTGTCCTGGAGAATGGAAATATGATGCTTTGAAAAAGGCAAAAGATTAGGAGCCAGATCTTGGTTCTGCTTCCAGCCCCCAACTAGGTGTGCTACCTTTGGCAACTCCTTAAGCTTTCTTTTCCTCATATACAAAATGGGTGTAATTACACAATGCTACACCCAACTCATGTGATAGCCCTAAAGATACAATGAAGTAACCGAATTGAAAACATTTTGAAAACTATAAAGTACAATACAAATAAGAAATTAGTAATAGCACTGTTAGTGGAAACAAACGCAAAAATTATAAGTGATTATTTCACCAAGAAAAGGGACAAATCTGCCCTTGCCTCAAGAATAACAAAATCAGGAATAGTAGGCCATATCTGTTTTGTTCTGACAGCAAAACTAAGAATCAGTTTCCTAAGAGGAAGGGCATGCATTTATGAATGAAAGCCACTTTTTTTTTTGAGAGGGCAGGAACAGGGAGGATAAAAGACCAATATCCAATCAGTGAAGTGATACAAAAGAAAGGTAGTAGAAATAAAAGATGCAGAAGGGCTAACTATGTACAGGCTTCATTAACAGGGAACAAAGGTGCTACAGTATACATTCTTAACATCTCCAGATCCTTAACAGGAAAGCTGTAAACAACTTCATTCATTGGAATTAAGGCACAGAGCACTGAGAAAAATCAGTTTCCTTTGTGCCAGAATTAAGCAATAATTAAAAAGTAAGCTTCACTTTTAAGCAAGAGAAAAGCAAAGTTGCATTCGTCCAGTTCTTCTATCCTAGTATTAAGGCTACCAAGAATTTCTCTTGATATCTTATACCTATAATTTTACTGAAAAAAAGAAAGGAATAATAGGTTCATTCTAATTATGTTTGAGAAAATTCAACTATAGAAATGTTTCAGGGTCACAAGAAAAGTGAAGCAAACAAGGGAGGGGGAAGAGGAGAAAAGGACATATATTTCATTAATGAAATGAAAGGGTTAATAAAGAACCAAAGTTACCAATCAACAAGTGCCTAGAAATATACATGGGGATAAATGTAAACTCAAAATATTGTTTTAAACCACCACACAAATAAACCTTAATATGTAGAAATTTCTATGTAGATTTTCTTTTTCAGAATGTATTAACTGGGAATTTGATTCAATACAGAATAAAACCTCAATTATTTAAAATGCCAGGGGCAGAGGAAATGATGTATTCTCATTAACAAGGTTGCAGCAAAAACCTTTTTGTCTCAATTGTTGTTTTCTTAAGTTTTTCCATGTTTTCCTATTCTAGTGAACAGACTAATAATAATGGAATCCTTCTTGGAGGATCTGGTAACAAGGTCATACTGGGTCATCATTCTAAATATCAGTTCACAATGATGAGAACTATAGATACAGTTGTAGGAGACTGAGAATTTGGGGGCAGGACATCATCTAAAGCTCAAACAAGAGAGCTGAGAGGTCATCAAATACAAATTCTTTGTTTTGCAGCAGAGGAAAAAGCCAAGAGAAGAGAAGTGACTTGCCTCTGCTCATATGACCAATTAGAAGAACTCAAGAGTCTCCTGACTCCTAATCCAGGATTCTCTCCCTTATGCCACACACTAGCTCTAGTCTAGTCTAGTCTATACTCCAGAAATCCAATTATTACTGTCTCCCACCACTACTACCCATGCACAAAGTCCGGCTCTAATGTTTTTTCTTTGTGTGCAGGTGATCCTGGGTTCTTAAATGCTATGCAAGCCTCTATTATGCTGCAAAGAAATCAAAGCTGATTCTAGAAAAAGCCTGTTGGCTTTTACAAGGACCAGCCTAGCTAAGTACAGAAAGGCTCATGACCACTAAGCTCTCCACCTAGTGATGAATTCTTTGGCCACTGTAACCCACAAAGCAAATAAAAATAGAAAATGGGACTCAGTCCAGCCTGAGGCCCTACCTGCTTGGAGATGCTGAAACTGAAATCACGGTCCTTGACTAGGAAATGCTAGTTGTGATTAGTGGTGTCTCCCCTTACCTCTTTAAATGTGGGTTTCTAGTAATTTCTAGTAAGGCTGGGAAGGAGGGGAGGCGGGGAAGAAGAGCACTGATAAAGATATGTACAGCATAAATATATAGTATGTGTTAAATATATATACACATATGTACCTATTCACACACACAGTATGGGAGGGAGGGTACTAGCAGTTAGCTGGATCAGGAAAGGCTTCATGCAGAAGATGGTGCCTGAGTTGCATCTTAAAGGAAGAGCCCCAGGGACTGTATGAGATGAATTCAAGTAGGAAGGGTATTCAGGCACAAATGATGGCCAGTGAAAAGGCACAGATATGGGAGATGAACATGTCATGTGTAAGGAGCAGAGAGAAGGCCAGTTTGACAGGATCACAGAGTACAGGAGGATGAATAATGACTGAGGCTAGAAAGCCAGGTTGGGGTTAGGTTATGTAGGGCTTTAAAACTATACAGAAGAGTTTATATTTTATCCTAGAGACAATAGGAAGCCACTGGGGTTTGCTGAGCAGGGGAGTCACATGGTCAGATCTTCACTTAAGGAAAATTAGTTTGGCAGCAATACATAAGATGAACCTCACTTTCAGCTCATTCTCCAGTCTGCTCCACCTCCACATAAGCTGCCCAGCCCCCTGGGGACCTGAGGATGACTCCATTCGGAGGCCTACTCACTGACTGGTGAGTCTGAATAAAACGGCCACATCATGAGCAGTCCTAGCCATGGTGCTCACTTCATTCACGTCCAGCTCACTCTCTGGTCTTCTCCATCTCTATAATGGCTGCCTTGTCCCCCTTCTCCCCATAACCCCTGTTTTCCTGGTACTCTTTCTGTTTTGTCTTCCCCTATTTAAATGTAAGATCCTTAAGAGCGGGGGTTGTCTTGTTTTTATATCCTCAGAGCTTAGCATAGTGCTTAGAACACAGCCAGTGCTTGATAAATTATCTATCTATCTGAACTGGTGGCTTGGGGGGAGTTTTGAGGCAGGGAAAACAATCAGAAGACTATACCAATAATCTAGGTAAGAGATTATAAAGGCCTAAACTAAAGTGCAGCTATGTTGAGTAAAGGGAGCACACAACTCAGCCTTCTGCATTCTGCAACTTAGCCAAACTGTCTTTCTATATATTCCCCACTCATGGCCTGATAGTGTAAAAGGAGAAAAAAAAATCATATTAATCTTGCCATTCTCACTATAAACAAAATCAGAAGAGAAGATAACAAAATAAAAGAATTCATATTTGAAAAGGCAAATAAAGAAGTTGGCAGAGTTGGTCTTATTATATGTCCACAGACAGCAAGAAACATCTTTTCATGAGAATGCTTGGTCACTTCATATTGCAGTGCTCAACACCACCATAAAAATAACAGCAAAATATTTTGCATAAACAAAATCAGTGAAGACAGAACAAGACAAGAAATGGTACAGTGGGAAAATATCTGCATCCAATATCACTGACAAAAGTCTGATATCCCACCTATACAGGAAATGGACACAAATATGACACTAAGAGTCATTCCCCAACAGATGAATAAACAAAAGATAGCTATCAAAAGAATCCTAAATTTTAAATGATCATATGAAAACTTAATAAGAAAAATGCAAATTAAAACAATACTGAGGTTTTATCACGTAGCATGAAAATTGGCAGAGATGACAAAAAAATGAGAATAGTCAATGTTAGAGATGCTATGGGAAGACAGGCTATGAGTGAGGAATATAAAGAAGGACAGTCTGGCTGAATTGCAGAGTGCAGAAGGCTGAGTGTGTCCAATAAGGCTTGAAAGATAGACTGAGGCCAGGTTATGAAGAATTTAAAAAAAAAGTTTAAAGAAATCTTGCTGAAAGAGCCAATTAAATAGTCATCCCAGTGATGTTTAAGGATGAAACTAGAAAGAGAGCAAATAGATGAAAAATGGAGAAGATCTATAAAGATTTTTTTGTGACAAATTCTTTTCACCATCATGGACAGTGGAGAATTTAGCCCTGCCACATTTGGACTCACAGTTCTTGATATATTTAATGAGTAAATGGAAATGGCATTGAAGAAAATTAAGATGGGAAAAAAAAAATCAAATTAGACCAGATACACACAGAGAAGATTGATGCTGCAGGTGACATAATTTTGAAGGTGTTGAGGGACCGATTCTAAGTTGTCTGAAAGAGGAGAACATACATAAGATGTGGAGAAACTCTCAGATTTTATTATTACTCCTCCCCCCTCCCAAAAAAAACCCATGACCAAGAGAATATCAATAACTACCAACCAATATATCTACTTTTCCACCTACATCAAACATCAACTTTGATGATTTATGAAACTTTATGAAAATAAATTTATTCCACAGCAGACTCTATTTTCACAATCACATAACTGACTTAAAGATCACACTGTGTTCAGGAACATATAAAGTTATGAATGAAAGTTACTTTTTTCTTTCAGGCAGAGAGGGAAGGTAAAGTGACTACAAACAACCAGGAAAGTGATATAGAAGAAAGATAAAATCCTTGAAGAAGACGGTCTATTGCCCATTTTAAAACGCATTTGATTCAATTGAGCAAAACACAGCTCTTCTCCAACAAGGTGTTTCCCATGCATATATCAAAATCATAAAAGATTCTACAAAAGATGCATAATATTGCTTGGTGATCCTTTTATTATGAAGATCAATTGAACCAAAAGCGAAAAATGTACTCTTGGGACAGATGCCTGCCATGGTCATGGGTGAGTTTCAGCACAGAATTCAAATGGAAAGGGGACTGCTCATAGACAATGTGGTGCCTCTGTTGTTTCTGTTTGTGAGTGACATTATGCTGACAGAATCCTGCCCTGGAATACTGAAGAGACTTCTAAATGAGACTTAAAATTATTCAAGAATTTAGCCTAACTACTCACACAGGAAAAACTAATTGGATGAAGAATAGCTATTGTCCAAACTAGGATATGCATTTAGATGGACAATCTATAGGGTTGGTCATTCAATACATACATTTCATATAAACACTGTGTATGAACAAAGAGGTGGGCACAGAATTGGATAGAAAGAGGTGAATAGAACAAATTGCTTTTGAAAAACTGAACATTTCTTAAAATTCCTTTAGTCAACATTCTTTTAGTGATGATATTCTGCCATGAGTCATGGAATATACTACAATCTATAAAGAAGTGAAGTTGAAGATCCCTCAAAGGGCAACGTTAAATGATAGGTACGAGCTGGCTGAAGCATATCACAAACTAGGAATTACAGAGAAGAAATATAAAAGATGTAATCAGAGAAATGTACGACTGAAGGAAAATAAAAAAAAAGATGGGCACAGTCTATATTCTACTGGTAGCCTGCAAAAGAACTCAAAGAATGACCTCAGCAAGTTGGATAGGTCGTCTGTGATATATTTATGGGAGGACATGGACAGGAATGGGACAGAATGAGCAGAAATTGATGGGTTACAATCTGCATTCCTGGAGGGAATAGTTACACTGAGGAGATCACAGATCCACTTCAGTACATGGGCCCACCATTTCCAGGACTGGTTGAGAAGTGGATATTCTTTTCTAGGACAAAGTCAGGAGCCAAATGTAAAATGAGGAAGGACAGAAACAAATGCTAGATACTGTTCTATTAGGTTACTCTGAAGAACATTAAACTATATTGGGTTACAGCGATAGTTTAATGGGATTACTCTCAACTTCATGAGTGCTGGTACTATAACTAAATGTGGAGAACACGACATGTTACCCCTCATTGAATCTTCCATTACTGAAAACAGAAGTCACCAAATTGATTGAAAACCAATCTTGAGCTTCATGGCCAGGCAGCAGAGAAATCAGGCAAAAAACAAAAAACCTTACCATCAAAGCCTCTTTTCTCCACCATTAGAATTTAACTTGAACTAGTACTTAGTTTGACACTTTTTTTAAACAATCTGTAAATAGAGACTGTTTATGGTAATTATGGAAATAACTGCCTAAAATTGTTCACCCAAACAGCAAATGAATGCAGCAACAAATTGAGCTGGTTCCTTCAATAGTCTATAATGCTATTTATTATCTAATCAGCAAAGAGTGAAAAACAGATCATTAGAGTTTAAGGAGACTATAATTATGAAAAGAGACCTTTCTCTTTCCTGCTCTTGCAAACTCTGATCACAACATAGTTATTTCAAGATTCAACTTACAGGAGTCCTATTTCAATAGGAAAAGGACTAATTGGGACTCTAGTAGCAGCTGTACTGCTTTGATGTCAGTGGCAAGAATGGACTTGAGTAGAATTCTTTATGCCCTATCAGGACAGGGACCTAAGAAGGTTAACCCTTCAGCAGCCTGTATTTCTGATTATATCTACATGCAATGTATGAAAATTTATGCTAATATAGGGTAAGAGGGGTACTGCCTTAAGAGCCTACAAAGATAATATACAAATGCAAACATGACCCTGGGGTGCTGGACAATGAAGCAGCAGCATTTTTCATTCTGATATGGCAGTAGCACCTTGTCATATGGAATGGACTGGGGACCAGGAGACCTGGGATCTAGTCCCAACTCCATCACTAATCCATCATGTGAGTTAATGGCATGGTCAGCTGAGTAGGGTATTACTCTCCAACATGGGGACTCAATGTCTTCATCAGTAAAGAAGGGATTGGTTTGGATAATCTTAAAGAATTCTTCTTGCCTAAAATTCTATAATTCTAGTACTTCAGTTCAGTTTTATTTATCTAACCCCCACCTCTCCTGAATCTCTGATTGCTTTGTGCCATTTTGCTCTGGAAGCCAGTCTGCACACAGCTAACGACACATAGAAGAACAATGTAAGTGGTGTCACAAGATCTGAATTCTATTCTCTACTCTGCTACTTGTACAATCTTGGATGAGTCATGTAACCTGTCTGGGTCTCAATTTTCTCATCTATAAAACAGGCATAATAATTTTTGCATTGCCACCCTCACAGGCTACCTGCAAGTATCTCAAAAAACAAAACAAAAAACAAAAACAAACAAAAAGAAAACCAGAAAGATCTAGGTTGATATTCCTCCTCTGACACCTACTGGCTGTGTAATCCTGGTCACAACAACTTCTCAGTGCTGTAGGCAACACTCTAAAACTCTAAAAATCCCATGGATATGAAATTCTTAATATTTAATTATTTGAGAAAGTCCTTCTCCAATGCATTTTCATAGCAAGGAAGTGACCTGGGGTTCCCTAATTCTATGCCAACAAAGTAAATTCAGGCAGGGTCTACCAAGCTAGGAACAATTCAGGTATGGCCCTGAATTCTATGGACCAGCCTTTTAATTACAGAGAAGCTCATTTAGCCACTTGGTAATGAATTCATGAAAACCCATGAAACATTTTATTGGTATGTGGCATTTGTGGCATGTATGTATATATCTCTACACCTAAAAGCTTCCAAATTAATTAATTTGATATCCATATTAATAATAATAAATTGTGATCAAGCTAAAACTTAACATACCCAGACTCTTCTAAATTCAATGGAGTATACTAGAACATTCATACCCCCACAGATAAGAAAACTAAGGCTAGTATACTGTCACAGAACTAGTAAGTTTTAGAATCAAAACTTAAACAAGTCTCTGGATCCAATGTTCTTTCCAAAATTGTTCAACCCAAATCTAAGTAAACCACAAGACACAAGCAGACTTTCTTTTATTCCTATCATTTTAAAGACTAAAACTAACACAAAAGGTAACATCAAATGGTTGGCAATTGTGATCCCTTACAACCTGTATCTAAAAGCACCTTTTCAGTCACAGATAACCAGCTCACACAAGAAGATGGTTAAGAAAGCTA
This sequence comes from Vombatus ursinus, assembly GCF_900497805.2. Taxonomy (NCBI): domain Eukaryota; kingdom Metazoa; phylum Chordata; class Mammalia; order Diprotodontia; family Vombatidae; genus Vombatus; species Vombatus ursinus. The sequence goes on along the minus strand of NW_020954571.1, from coordinate 7,429,693 downwards.
AGCTAAATTACACAAAAGCATGCATTCTTTCCTTTTAGGTAGGTGTTACAGTGGATAAGAGCACTGGACTTGGCATCAGGAAGACCTAAATTCAAATCCTATTCAGATATTTACTGGTGATCCTGGACAAATCACTCTCACGCTGTTTACTCATCTGCAAAATGGGAGTGACAATAACACCTACCCCAAAGGGCTGCTGTGAGGATCAAACGAGATTACTTATAATGCAGAGATTTGCAAACACCAAAGCACTATATAAATCCTAGATAGCGATGGTATTGTTGTTATTTCTGTATCATAAAGCCATTGCTTTATCAACGAGCCTTCCATTTTCCCAACTACATGAAATCTATCAAATGTTAGGGAATATAAACTACCCTGAAGCAACAGAATGTTATTCCAGAGAGGCCCCATGGCATAATGGATAAGAAGTCAGCTTAAAACCAGGAAGATTGGAGTCAGAAAGACCTGAGTTCAAATCCGGCCTCAGACACATGATACTTACTAGCTGTGTGACCCTGGGCAGTCACTTAACCCTGACTGCCTCTCAAAAAAAAAACAAAAACAAAAAACAAAAACAAAAACAAACAAAAAGAAAATCAGAAAGATCTAGGTTGATATTCCACCTCTGACACCTACTGGCTGTGTAATCCTGGTCACAGCAACTTCTCAGTGCTGTAGGCAACACTCTAAATCTCTAAGTGGCAGAGAAGAGGCCAACCTCCATTGATCAAGGAATTTTTCTCACCTGAAAGTTTTCTATATTAATGAAATCAAAGGCCCAGTCCCTATCCCTATTCCAACATCATGTTAGGGCTAGAGGAAATCTGTGAGATCATCTAGCCCAGAACAGGGAAGTGACCTGCCCGGGGTCACACACCTGAGAGTCAATCGACCTAAATTCTTGTCCCAAGTGTGTGACCTGGAGCAGGTCACTTGCCTCTTCTGGGCCAGATGATCTCACAGATTTCTTCTTTAGGTTGACTGACTCCCAGTCCAGGGCTCCACCCTTAGGTTATAATACTCCCGATTTTGAAAATCTCTCTGTATTTTTCACATAATGATCAACAAACTCCCACCTGGTCATACTCTCCCAATCCCAGTGATTCTGAAGGCATCATTCAAACTCTCTTCCCTATCTCCAACTGCCTAATTCTTTATTCCCATCCCCTTCAACCCACCCAAAACCCAACTTGCCCCTTCAACTGTGCCCTCTAAAATGCCTGCTCCATAGACAACAAATTGACTTTCATCTTAAATCTCCTTTCGTACTCCTTACATCTTCGAGCTCTGAGACCTAGCTCCCTCCAGATGTCTCAACCTCCCTGGCTACCCTTTCCAGCAGAGGCTGTACTTTCACTCACCATTACCCTTGATCCCATGGTCAAAGTGGGGCAATTGGATACTCCTTGCTCCCCACAGCCAATCCCAGATTCCTCCTCTACAACCATCATTTAGTAACCTCTTCTCCTTTGAGATCCATACAATCCACATCTACCATCCAATCAAAATCCTGATAGCTGTTTCCATGGATACTCCCTTTCCTTCCTCAATGAGTTGAGTACCTTGCTCACAATCTCTCTTCCTTCCCAATTCTGGCCCTCATTCTAAGGGACTTCAACATACTTCTTGAACTCCTTCTAACACCCTTACCTCACAGTTTCTCAACTTACTTACTTACCATGAACTATTCCTCCACCCCACCCCAGGCCACACAAAAACATGATCATACCCTTGATCTTGCCATCACCCACAAATGTACCACCTCCATATTCATAAACTCTGAAATTCCCTTCTCTGATCACAATCTATTGTTTTTCCACATCTTTCTGTCTTCCAGTACCAAACCCTGATTTGTCCACACTATGATCTCTGATCCCTTGACCCTCAGTTTTCTCCACCAACACGTCTGCACTAGTCATACTCTTTTCCTTTCCTCATTCTGACACCTTGATTAAACTTTATACTCTCCTCTTCTCTAGTCTCTCATCCACTTATCACACTGCAAATTGTGCCCTTTGGATTTTGTCATTCAAACCTTTAGATTGGATCATCTGAACAAATTCAACCTTTAACTTTTTTGATTAAAAATAATAAATAAATCAGATTGTTCCTAAATTCAGAACATGAATACATCTGAGGCATTAAACTTTAAAGATTCTGAATTACAATTATGTGCAAAATTTATCATGACTCACAATGTTTTGAAAAATGAAAAAACATTGCAACTTTTTTTAAAAGTGTGAGGAGGAAATTGGAGGGGGGGGAAGGAGAAGGGAAAAGGGAAAAGGAGGAGAAAACAAAGTCTTCAGCATACCCGAGTCTCACACTAGCAGCTATACTGTTTGGGGGTAAGAAGCTACAGGGTTTAATAAGTGTCAGATTTTGGACTGGGCACATTTTCTCTTGACCCAAAAAGTAGATCACAACAATCAGCTAAAAGACCTCATTGATTAAGAGATTCTGGCACTGGAGAGCTCAGAACAGGCCAGAGACAGTGGGCACCCCTTTACTCATACAGCATACATTACTTCATGTGTCTGTACTTTGCCTTTACATAAAACAAATGGGAGCTTAGGGAAGGAGGGAAAAAGTAACGGGGACAAATAATACATCACTCTTCATTCATCCTGGAGAATCTGACAGCAGGTAGTTATCCTTCCCAATTAATTCTTGAAAATAAGGGCCCTATATTCAATCAACTTGTGCATCATTCAGCTCTTCACTTGGAAAATATCTCTTCAAAATGGGTTTTGACTATTGAGTGGAAAAGCAGTACCAAAAAATTAACATGATCATACCCTTGATCTTGCCATCACCCACAAATGTACCATTGGAGAATGGCTTATCAATTGGACTCAGTTACCTATATATCTATATATCATCTTAGAAAGGAAACCTTTATCAGAAAACTTGTTGCAAAGATTTTTACCCCTAATTCCCTGCTTCTCTTCTAATTTTAGCCGCACTAGTTTTGCTTGCAATACATTATTTTTTAAGTGGTTAAAAGACCTTGCTTCATTCCATCCAGACGTTCACCAGAACCTAATCATCATTGCCATCTCACCACCTTACTTTACCATCATGAATGAACTTTACTTTTCACTCCAGTCTCTGATGAAGAGGTGATCCTTTTGCCAAGGCCAGCTACTATATGTGCACCCTTGATCCTATCCATTACCTTCTTCAGCAACAGGTTGCCCCAATATCTTCCTGTTTCTCTCACTAATTTTCAGTCTCTTCCTATCTACTATTTCCTTTCCTGACTCCTTCAAATATATCCATATCTTCCCCATCCTGAAAAAACATTCACTAGAATATATATTTCTCCTCCCTTTCACAGCCAAACTCCTGGGAAAAGCTGTCCTAAACTCATTGTCTCCACTTCATCTCCTCTCATTTTTTTTCCTAAACTCGTTACAAACTGGCTTATAACCTTATCACTCACCCACTCCAAAATTATCAGTCCTCCCTTAACTGCCAAATTTCATGATCTTTTCTCAGTCCTCATAATGCTTGACCTCTCTGCAGCATCTGACACTAGTGACCACTCCCTTTCTAGATACTCCTCCTGTCTGAGTTTTTGTGATGCTCTTCTCTCCAGATTCTCCTCCTGCCTGTTTGACCTCCTCCTCAATGTCCTTTGCTGGTTCATTATCCATAACATGTCCCCTAACTGTGGATATACTCTAAGGCTCTGCCTTGGCTCTTCTCATGTTCTCTCTCCACACTCTCTTACTCAGTGACCTCATCAGAATCCTGGGGAGAGCAGCAGTCCCCTAAATTGGCCCTGCTCCAGCCTGGCTCCCATAGTCACAGACCACAAAAGCAACCTTGAGGAGACATGACCTGGCACCTTCCTTTGCAGGTACTATAACCTCCACTTCCTCAGGAGCCACAATTACTAAAGACTAGAAAAGAAAGTTCTTACCACCAAAGTCTTGGGCACTAGCAAACAGATCAACAAGAATTTATATGGTTTTATTAATGGAAATGAGGTGAAAGAAGATGCATCACTATTTGCTTTGCTACTGTACCCTAAGAATTATAGAGGCCTTGCCACCTGATTTGCAGCTAAAACCTCCTATGTGTTGTCTGCCCCATTGGAATCCATCAATGAAGAAGTACTTACTCAATGCCTGCTGCATGCCAGTTGCTATGTTAGGCACTGGGAATACAAATACAATAAATGCGACAACTCCTTGCAAGAAGCTTACATTCAAACAGGCAAGAAATATAAGCACCTTGAGAACAAGGATTGTCTTGCTTTTCTATTTATATCCCTAAAAGTTAGCACAATGATTTGCATGCAGCAGATAATTAATAAATGCTTTTTCATTCATTCATTCATTCATTTATTCATTCACTCATTCAGGCCCAAATCACAACTCACTATCTTCTCCCTCACTCCCAACCCCCAAAAAACCTCCAATCCCTGTCTAAACTTCCTTGTTTCTGTCAAGGGCACCACCACTATCCTTCTGGTCATTTAGGGTCACAACTTCGGCAGTATCCATGATTCCTGACTCTCCTTACTTCATATATCCAAACATTTGACAAACCTTGTTATTTATACCTCCACAATATCTCTCATATCTTTCTCTTCACTCACACAGCCATCACCCTACTTCAGGCCCTCATCACTTCTCATGTGGCCTAATGCAATAGCCCTACTGCTCTCCTTGACACCAGTCTCTCATTTCTCTGATCTATCCCTTACACAATTGTCAAAGTGATTTTTCTTAAGTACAGATATAACCATATCACTCTTCTACTCAATCAACTCTGCTAACTTTCTAGTATAATTAGGATCAAATATAAAGATTTTCACAACCCAGCTTCAACCTACCATAGGGCATGAATCACTTGGGACAAACAATAACTTTGATGCGTTTTCTTTCACTAAGAGTGATGGCCATGCATGGGTACTTCTACTGATACTAGACTGACTCAGAATCTCTGACCTTGACCAGAGAAAACCAGATCAAACTGGTTTCCCCCATCTTTATTTAGTTATAAGTTAGTGAGATTTGGTTGTTGTACCATACACACATTTCACTACTCACTTTTGTTGTGTTCTTAATTCTGTGGTTTTTAAGAAGGGATGCATGCTAAGACTGTGGTTCTTAAAAAGGACATTTCAATGACTGTTATGGATACCAAAACAGCTTTTGGTGTGGGGAAATCAAGGATTTCAAAGACCATCAAAGCCCACAATGCAACAGGATCAACTGTACTAAAGAGCAAAGGAAAGTGCAACAAAAATGAAAAACAATGCCAAGAACTGGCAAAACTGCAAAACAGCTTATTTAATCATCAGAAAACAAGCAAAGATCATTAGAGAGACCTGGCAGGTCGGGGGTGGGGAGAAAAGAGAAGGGTTGTTATGATTCCAAGTGAAGTGTAAACTTCTTGAAGTTGGAAGAATGGGAGAATATTAGGAAGAAAAAGTATTTATAATAGGCAAGATGATAAAAAGATGAGTACTGAACATGGGAAAAGGTAATTTTTACTGATGAAAACTTCCTTTTCATTCAAAGTTATACTAAAACCATTGCGAGAACAGTCCAGGTGAGACTATAAGATCTGGGCATCTTCATCAGGCAGTAAAATACACCAAAAATGTTTTGGGGATGTTTTACTTCCACTGGGCCTGAACTTTTATCCCTATTGAGGGAAAAACAAACTCTAAAAAATATACTCATATACTGAAAAAGAAAATTGTTCCAGAATTAGAGAAATTCCCAAATGGAGACACAGTGCTTAAACATGGACTTATACCAAGTCACATGACATGAAAGATTAATAATTAATAAATTTATCTGAGCTTAGGAACTCACTTGATTTAAACCCCATTCAAAATTTAAGGGCTACACTAGACAAAGACTAGACCTGGAAAAATGGATGGTTTCTCAAAGATATGCTGAACATTCATTGTGCTAAATGTGTAGTTTCATGACAAAGAATTAAAGAATATATGTCAAAATACTGGTAATTCAACGCTAAACTGTGTAAAACAAATGACTGTAACAAAAGGATATTGTGCACATAAAAAACTTTTAAAGATGTAAAAAGTTATAATTTGCATATCATTTTACCTGTCTAATCCTAGTAGGCAAATAGGTGACAGAGTGGATAGAAGCACCTGGCCTGGAGTCAGGAAGACCTGAGTTCAAAGATAGCTTCAGGCACTTAGTAGCTATAATATGCTGGGTAAATCACTTAACCTCTACTTGTCTCAGTTTCCTCAACTGTAAAATAGGGATAATAAATAAAAGCACCTATCTCCTAAGGCTGCTGAGAGGATCAAATAAGATCAAATAAGTACTTAACACAACGCCAATCACAGAGTAGGCACTTAATAAATGCTTCTTTCCCTCCTTCTTATTATAAATTACTCCCATTCCTGTATTCTGTGGTCCAACGAAATTGGTTTCCTAGCTGTCCCTCCTCTATGACACTGCATGTCCCAAGTCCATGCCTTGGTACTAAATCTATTACTATGAATGAAATGAACTCCCACCTCACTTTGCCTCTTAGAATCCCTCATTTCCTTCAAAACTCTGCTGAAGCAATTTCTTCTATATGAAATCTTTCCTGATCCCTGCCTCCTTCCCTTAGGAGCTAGTAGTTAGAGGGAGAGTAGCCTTACCGTGCCAAAAAAAAAAAAAAAAAGTTTTCTACCTTGTATTCATTTTGCATATCCATACTCCTGTATTGTTTCCATTGAGAATGTAAGCTAATTGAAAATATAGACCAGGGGTGGGAAACCCATGGCCATGAGGCCACATATGGCCTTCTAGGTCCTCAAGTGCGGCCCTTTGATTGAATCCAAATTTCACAGAACAAATCCCCTTAATAAAAGGATTTGTTCTGTAAAACTTGGACTCAGTCAAAAGGCCACATCCAAGGACCTAGAAGGCCACATGTAGCCTTCAAGGCCTCAAGGCCGAGGCCACAGGTTCTCCACCCCTGGTACAGACTGTTAAATATCGGTCCTTGCATTCCCAGAGCCTAGAACAATTCCTAACATATGCTAGGCACTTAATAAATTGTCCTTGTTGATTAACCAATGGATCGATTATCTTAGCTATGCAGCTAACAATGTATGTGTTTTTTTTTTTTAAATGAATGTGACTCTTTTTTTTTTTGGGCAAGGCAATTGGGGTTAAGTGACTTGCCCAGGGTCACACAGCTAGTCAGTGTCAAGCATCTGGTCTGAGACCAGATTGGAACTCAGGTCCTCCTGACTCCTGGGCTGGTGCTCTATCCACTGCACCACCTAGCTGGCCCCTAACAATGTATGTTTAAGAGACCTTGGGTAAATTACTTCAACACTCAATCTCAATTTCCTTAAGAGGAAAATGTCTGCTCCTGTCAATGAATGAATGAATGAATGAATGATAATGATGATGATGATGATGTGATCACAGCACTTACTATGTACTAGGCACCGTACTAAGCGCTTTATAAATATTATCTCATTTATCCTCACAACATCCCTGGGAGATAGATGCTATTATTATATTCATTTTACAGATGAGGAAACTGAGGCAAACAAAGATTAAGTGACTTTGCCAGGGTCACATAGCTATTAACTGCCGGAGGTCACATCTGAACTCAAGTCTTTCTGGTTTCAAGCTGAATGTTCTATGTACTACACTACCCCTGTGAAGGGGGTTGAACTAAATATTCACTAAGCAAGGTCCCTTTCACTTTAACAGTATATGGTTCTTGCGATTCTGTAAGTAATAAAACCAATCAGAGACCTTCAAACTCTTGTTACTTCCTCAACTATTCCTTAAGGAAAGAGCCAAAATAAACTATCCCATTACTGGCACAGATTCCTGTATTAAATATGCAATATAATGCACATAGTGGATGCTTAACAAATGTTTGACTAATGAATGGATAAGAAAAGAAAAGAATGTGAGCTTCCTGAGCACAGGGATTGCTTCACTTTTGCCTGTGTATCTCCCAGTGCTTACTATGCCTAGGACATAGCAGGCACTTAATGAGAGCTTGTTGATGTTTTTAAAATGTGGACCAGAGTAAATTTCTCTGTCATCCAGATTCTGTCTTTTCTTTTTTTTGGAGGGGGAGGGGGGACAGAAGACAACAGGTTCTCAGATAAGTATGTACAAAATATAAACGAAGTAAAAACAAAGCTTAACTTTTGCCTGTGTATCTCTTGTAGGAAATGGCCCTTGGGTTGAGCTTTGAAGGAAGCTAAGGATTGTAGGACACAGAGGTAAGGAGGGAGTGCATTTCTTGCACAGGAGCAGCCTATACATGGAACAGTAAGGAGGCTAGTTGGGCTGGAATGTTGACTGTGGTAGGAGAGTAGTATACAATGAAGCTTGAAAAGGTAGACTAGAAGTAGGGCCTTAAAGTTTCACCTGCCACAGGGAAGACTTGCCTAGAACAGCCAGCCTTTGAACTTTAATTCTGTAGCAGTTGGAATGCATATCATGCATGGCTGGATCAGTTCACAACTCCACCAACAATGCATTAGTGTTCCAATTTTCCCACATCTTCTCTAACATTTATCATTTTCCTGTTTTGTCATGTTGGCCAATCTGATAGGTGTGATGTGGTACCTCAGAGTTGTTTTGATTTGCATGTCTCTAATCAATAGCGATTTAGAGCATTTTTTATATGATTCTAGATAGCTTTAATTTCTTTATCTGAAAACTGCCTATTCATAACCTTTGACCATTTATCAATTGGGGAATGACTTGTATTTTTATAAATTTGACTTAGAAGAACTCATATTCTAATGGGGGAAGATAACACATAAAAGGAAGCTGCAGGGAATTTGGGAGAGGGATGGAGAAAGGTAGAGAAAGTCCAGGGTACAGCCTGGAAAAGAGAGGAGTGATATATGGCTGGTCTAGGGACCCTCCTTAAATAGAGATGCTAAGTAAAAGCTTTTCAAATAACCGAAGATAGTTATCATTTTCCTACCCCTGTCTCTTCATGTTTTTTCTTCTTTAGGCTAAATAATTTTAGTTAACACGATTTTGAGTCCCTTCCTCCACCCTGGTTGCCCTACTAAAATTACTTTGTAGTAATTATTTTGGGAGCAGCTAGATAGCACAGTGTGCAGAACACTGGGCCTGGAGTCAGGAAGAACTGAATTTAAAGCAGTCCTCAAACACTTACTATGTGATCTCAGGCAAATCATTCAACCTGTTTGCCACAGTTTCCTCATATGTAAAATGGGGATAACAGCAGCACCTACCTCCCAGGGTTGTTGTGAGGATCAAATGAGATAACTATACAGTGCTTTGCTAAGTACCTGGTATATAGTAAGTGCTACATAAATGTTAGCTGCTAGTATTATTATTATTAGTCTCTATATAGTTTGTGTTTATTTACTTACATACATATACAAGTCATATTCCTCTAGTATAATTTAAGTTCTTTGAGGGCAGGGTCTGTTGTTTCATTTCTAAAATGTAGTGTCCAGAGCTAGACACACTAAACTAAATGTAGTGTGACCAGGAGAGAATACAGTGAGACTATCACTTCCCTCTAAGTGGATACTCTACATCTACTAACTCAGTCCCAGATCATACTCGCTTTTTTGGTTGCCATGTCAAGATAATTACTCATTTATAATCTAGTAAGGGTCTACTAGAGCCAGCTGGAACCAGCTTTAGAGCCAAATGTTAAACTTTCAGGGTGAGCATTTATACTGCAGGTGTTACTTTAAAAAAAAAAAAATGCTTATTGGGGGCAGTTAGATGGCGCAGTAGATAGAGCTCAGGCCTTGGAGTCAGGAGGACCTGAGCTCAAATCCAGCCTCAGACACTTGAAACTTACTAGCTGTGTGACCCTGGGCAAATCACTTAACCCCGATTGCCTCACAAAAAAAAAAAAAAAAAAGCTTATGTCTTGTTTCCCCTACTAGATGATCAGAAGGGACCATGTTTTATGACTCCTAGAATCCCCAATGTGTTAATAGTGGCCTACACAGAGGCACTGTCTTGATACCACAACAAAGCAATGCTAAAGACCATTGTGAAAGATCAATATGTTTTGTTGTGAAAGAAGATGGTCAGGACTTAGCACCACTTTTTGTAGTAGCAAACTGGAAATAAAGTAGAAAACTATCACTTGGGAAAGAGCTAAATAAGTTGTTGTAAATACATGTAAATGGAATATTGGACCATTTATAAAAAAGATAGATACCAAGAATTCTGAGAAGCATAGGAAGACTGAAGGGAACTCATGTAAAGTCAACAGACTTGGAAGACAATATATACAGTAACTACAATGATGTAAATGAAACAGAAGGTTGGGTTATTCAACTGACCAAGCTTGTTGTCAAAGAAAAGATAAAAAAATGCACCTCCCTCATCGTTTGTAAAGGTGAAGGATTATAAACATGGAGCAATGCATGCATTTTATAACTAGTTTGATGTTCAGGAGTGGGGAACCAGCAGTCACATGGGGCCCTCTAGGTCCTCAAGGGCCATGAGGTACACATGTGGCCTCAAGGCCACAGGTTCCCCACCCCTGTAAATGTTTAACTGAACTGCTTTTTAATTTTTTGTTGTTGTTGTTACAAGGATTGGTTTTCTGGGTAGAGAAGGAGGGACACATTTGAAATAAGGTGACATAAAAACAAAAGACATAAAAAAAAATTTAAAAAGGAAAAGAAAATAGTTATAAGAATACCATCCCAAGGACAAAAACTAATTTTCTGTGGGAAAGTGGGGGCAAGAAAATGAAGAATGTAAGCCAGGAGAAGCTATGTGCTCCAATGATGGGCAGAGAATTAACTAGTTCCTTCCTTCTATGTCCAATCTTAGGTTACACTGGTCCAGTTCGCTCTCCAACTTATGGGAAAGGGGCTGGGGAAGTGAGGTAAATTTGGATAGAGTATGAGAGAAGGTGGGAGGCTACAATTGTGACACCTCCAAGAAAATTTTCCAAGGGATCATCTAAAGGTTATATTGCTGGGGATAAAAACAATAACCTGCATATATCTCCTTTATCCTTTGTTTTTAAATCAATACCAAGTCCACAGTCTACAGACATGCAAATGCCCCAAGATGCCCTGCAGAAAAATTTAAAGAGAACTATTTATAGTATAAATTAAGAAAAGCAGCTAACCAGGCTCAGTCTTTTCGGATTCCTTGTTCTTTTTGCTAGTGAAGTTAATTGCTTGGGTGGCTTTGTTTATTTCAGTTGCTCTCTTTTCAAAGGCCTGCCGGTAATACCTCCCCAAATTGGCTTTGACTTTGGTGTGAGATAAACGTATGGAAGTTTATTACTACATTACACCTCGAGTTTCCCTCCCAGTCATTAACAATGCATATTTTTAGCATCTAAAAATGTGCATCTCTCAGACAGATATGTAAATATTTAGCACCATCCTTGTGAGGCTGTTAAGTTTTCATTTCCAATCAGGCAGGGGTATGCAAGTGTTTTCATTAATAGACAGTCTAATTATATCCGGTATTTTTGTTCCACACAATATTTTGCTTCTATATTTGAAATAATCTAATTCATCTGTAGTAATAAATGTTCTAAGAGGACATTTTAACAATTGAAATTAGCATATATCATACCCCTCAGAGTACTTTGCTAGTAAGAATCATTACTAGGGTTACAAATACTGAAAAACCCAAAGCCAGGTTGCACAAGGTCAGCAACTTGGTTCAAGGTGACACAGTGAGCCTAAGAACAGGCTCCAAAACGCCTTCCTTTCTAGCCAATTAAAATTTGTTGCATTTAAAAGTCATTTCTAATTCACCTATCCCGTGACCCAGACTATGCAAGGTGCTGGGGTGGGAGCCGGGAGAGACCTTCCCCACAAATGGTGAGGCTTGCTTGCCCTCCAGGAGGCCACATTCATAGGATCACAGAACTAGAACTAAAAAGAATATCAGAATCTATCTAATCTCACCTCCTTCTATTTCAGATGAGGAAACAGGCCCAGAGAGGTAGTGCTTAGATTTGAAATCAGATGCTGTGTCTTCAAATTCAGTGTTCTTTGTACTACTCTGCCCTGTCTCATCTACTTTAGGAGAATAATCAGGAATCAATATGCAGCCCCACTTTAGCAGTCTCTCCCACAAAGATATGCAACACTGACACAGTAAGGGTTGGCTGATGGATGTGACTGACCTGGTGATCCCTTTTACTTCCCAGAAAAGTTGTTTTTTCCTTTTCAAGTTAGCCACTAGGACAAGCTTGTTTATTCCTTATCTGTGGCTTTTACACTAGATTTCAGTTATCTGCTATAAAACCCCCTCAGCCAACAGATATGCTAAGCTGGATGTATTTTATTTAGAGCTTACAAACAGAATGGATAAGAGAGAATTCCTTACTCTGGAGAGATGAAAGGTTTGATGAGTAGAAGCTGATCTAGGGGCTCAGAGCTAATTTACATCAATTGGACAAACAGGAGAGCAGGATTAGACAATCCAAGGCTGGCATATGAATTTGGGATTGATGTACTTCTAGGGCAGCTAGGTGACATACTAGATAGCATGCCAGGCCTGGAGTCAAGATTCATCTTCCTGGGGCAGCTAGGTGACGCAGTGGATAGAGCACCGGCCCTGAAGTCAGGAGGACCTGAGTTCAAATCCGGCCTCAGAACACTTGACACTTACTAGCTGTGTGACCCTGGGCAAGTCACTTAACCCCAATTGCCTAAAAACTAAAAAAAGAAAAGAAAAGAAAAAAAAGATTCATCTTCCTGAGTTCCTGGCCTCAGACACTTAACTAGCTGTGTGAAAGTCACAACCTCTGTTTGCCTCAGTTTCCTCATCTACAAAATGAGCTGGAGAAGGAAATGGCAAACCACTCCAGTATCTTTGCCAAGAAAACACCAAATAGGGTCACAAAAAGTCAGACACAACTGAACAACAACATACCTCTATATCTAGAGCTGGTAAGGACAGCAGGCAAAGGGAATGACATACAAACATTTTTACTTTTACTCTCTGGAGCCTAAGCTACAGCCATTTTGCTTCATAGGCTTTGGAAAGCAAACCATTACCCTGAAGGGAAGTGGGCTGCCATGGGGCTCTGCTCACTAGGGAAGGGAAACAAGTTGTACCATCACGTTCATCAGCAGTTTCACTGGCTCAGGAGATGACTGACAATGCTGCCCAGAACTACAAAAAAGAAAGAGGCAGCGCAATAGTAACCCAAGGCATCCCCAAAGCCTTAGTGCAGCTTTAAGCTTAATGATACTGTTCTTTTAATAGCTGTAAACTGCACTAAGACTTGTGGGACACTATGCATAAAGAGCACCATGCTGAAAGCTGCAGACCTAGCTTTCACACTAACTAAAATTTTTGTCACGTCACTAATCTCTCAGGGCTTTTGCTATGTCCTTGGTTAAAGGGAGTAATGGAGATGGGGTAAGGAAGGGGTGAACTAAATAAATAATCTTCCAGTTCTGAGAGTCCAAAGATAAGAGAGCTAGGTAGGCTGCCTTTTACATTGTCTAGGAAAAAAGGATTTGCTAAACAAAATTGTTGGTGTAAACAAGATTTCAAAGGGAATGGAGAACAAACAGTTTTCAGGCAATTTAGATGTTCCATTTGCATAACAACTACTATGCTAATGAGCAATTATTCTTATGTAACTATTAAGAAAGACCTTTACTCGGTAAGCCTGCTTCTGAATTATATTATATATTGGAAGTGAACACAACTACATTTCTTTTAAAAAGTATGCTACACAGTTCTGTGTAGTAGCCAAAAAAAAACCTAGAAATAAAGTGGATGTCCACTGAGTGGACTAAAAAACCAAGGCATATGACTATAACAGAATATTATTGTGCACTAAAAAATGATGAATGAGGAATTCAAAGAACCATAGGAAGATATGCTTGAGTCAATGCAGAACAAACTAAGCAGAAACAAACAAACAATTTATAGGATAACTACAATGTAAGGGAAAAGATCACTAAAACGAAGGTGAACTTTGAATAATAGAAAAACTCACGGAAGAACAAAGCATGTCGCCTCCCTCGGAGCAGAGAGGTGGAGGAATTACTAGGATACAATATGGTGTGTACTGTTAGACATGGTCTCTGTTTTGGATGTTTTTGCATAAACAAAGGAGGTTTCCATTCAAAGCAGGGAAAGTGACTGTGATGCAGTCATTATTAATAAAGCCCATTTTTGAAATATGGTATAACAGAGACTTCACTGATGTAATAACTCACTATTTTATGTAACACTTCAATATTTACAAATGATTCTTCACCAGTAATACCCCTATTTTACAAATAAAGAAACTTAAGACTCAAAGAGATTAAGTGATTCTCTCCAGCATTTAAACCCAGTTCTCCTGGATCAAAATCTAGAGCTCCTATTTTCTATCGTGGCTCACAGTGGCCAGGCCTTCTCATTAGTCCAAAATATAGGACTAGCCTCTGAGCTGAGGAAATGGGACCACAGAATTTTTAGAGCAGGAAGGTAACCTTTGCAGTCATCTAGTCTATCAATAACCAGAAAAAAATCCCTCTTCACCCCCATAACAAACTCCCAAGTTTCCTCAAAGCATCACCTCACACCCATCAGACTGGCTAAGAACACAAAAAAGGAGAATGACGCTGTAAGGGCTGTAATGCACTGTTGGTGGAGCTGTGAACTGGAGAACAATTTGGAACTAAGCCCAAAAGGCCATTAAACTGGGCATACCCTTTGACTCAGAAATACCACTACTGGGTCAATACCCCAAAGAGATCAAAGAAAAAGAAAAAGGACTTACATGCATAAAAATATTTATAGAAATTTTTTTTGTGGTAGCAAAGAATTGGAAACTGAGAGGCTGCCGATCAAGTAGGGAATGGCTGAACAAATTATGATATATGAATGTGATGGAATACTATTATGTTATAAGAAATGATAAAGAAGATGGTTTCAGAATGGCTTGGGAAGACTTACATGAACTGATGCAAAGTGAAGTGGGCAGAACCAGAAGAACAATTTATACAGCAACAGCAATCTTGCAAAAATAATCAACTTTGAAAGATTAGTAACTCCAATCAATACAATAATCCACCACAATTCTAGAGGACTTATGATTAAAAATGTTATCTATCTCCAGATAGAGAGCCAATGGACTGAGTACAGACTGAAGCATATTTTTTTCTTTTTTTCAGAACATGGATAATGCAGAAAAGTGGCTATTCCTGTCTTTACTTAAAGACCTACAAGGAGGGAAACCCAGTATTTACTGATAACAAGCGTGCGCGCGCACACACACACACACCCCTCTCTAACTTTTACCCATAGCTCCTCGTTCTGTCCTCTAGGACCAAACAGAATAAATAATATCTTTCCTCCACATGACAGCCTTCTAGATATTTGAGTATAACCCCAGAACTTTCTCTTCTTGAAGTTAAACATCCTCAGTTTCTTCAAGTGATCCTTCAACTGGGGTACCAGGGACTTAAGACCTTTTCCCCTCCTAATTGCCTTCCTCAGTATGTTCTCCAGTGTATAAACATCTTTTTCAAGCTGTGGTACTAAGAAATGAATACAACATCCTACATATGGTCTGGCCAGTGGCAAAGTACAGCAGGATCATTACCTTGATCACATTATTGTCTTTTTTGGCTGTCATATCGAGCTTATAGTTCACTAAAGCCTCCAGATCATTTTCAAACAAAGTAGTGGCTATCCACTCCTCCTTCTTCTGCCTTTGTGAAGCTGAACCAAAGCGTAGATTCATCTCTACTCATTTTATAAAATCTGGCCTAATTCTCTAGCTTGTCAAGATCTTTTTGGTTCCTATCATTCACTGTATTAGTTATACTTTTCTACATTTGTATCCTCTGAAATTTGATTAGCATGCCATCTATACCTTTATCCACAACACTGATACGAATGTTAAAACAACACAAGGCCAAGTCCAGACCCTGGGGCGGGGGGCCCCCACTGGTGATCTCCTGCTAATCTATAATTGAAGCATTAATGACTACTTGTGCCCTAGTTACCCCAAAACCCTAAGCCAAATCCCAACCCATCAAAACTTACAAGTTTTATATGTTATCCACCAAACCTTGCTCTATGCTAGGTTGTATGGACAAATTAATATATTAATTGTCGTTGTTATTTAGTAGTTTCAGTTGTGTCTGATGCTTTGTGATCCAATTTGAGGTTTTCATGGCAAAGATACTGGAATGGTTTGCCATTTTGTCCTCCAATTCATTTTACAGATAAGAGAACTGAGGCAAACAGGGTTAAGTGACCTGCCCAGGTCACACAGCTACTAAGTATCTGAGGTCAGATTTAAACTCAGGTTCTCCTGACTCCTGGTCCAGCATTCTATCCACTGCACCACCTAGCTGTCTCCCTATATTAACGGGTGCTAATATTTGAAAGATAGGATGCTTAGAAAGAGCACTGGATTTGGCATGAAGAGGATCTGGGGTCAAACATTAGGCAAGTCACTGAACCTTCAAGAGCCTCAATTTCTTCAATA
>NW_020954571.1:7393866-7413219 GCF_900497805.2 Vombatus ursinus | reverse complement strand
ACAGAGACACATAGACGTATATTGATTTTTATTGATATATTTCACTTAAACATCCCCTTCCATTTTTCACTATCTTCCTTTCGCTCATCCAAGGGGCCATCTATTATAACAAACAATAAAAGAGAAGGAGGGAAAAAGCAGTTCAGCAAAACTAATCAATACTTTGGTCATAGCTGATAGTATATGTAGTACTCCACACCCAGAGTTCTCTACTTCAGTAAAGAAGAGAATGAAGTGTATTGTCATATCTCCCTTTTGGGGCCAAGCGCAGTTATTATAATTTAACATTTAGTTCTGATTTTATTTTTGTTGTTATTCTTTTGATTTACGGTGTTGTCGTCATTACATGTATTGTTTTCTAGGTTCAGTTTACTTTACTTTATATCAGTTCATAGAAGTGTTTCCATGCCTTCCTCTATTTTTTAAATTAAATTTTTATTTTTTTCAATCAGCAGCAATCCACCTTTTCTTGCTTCCACACTTCTCAGCACCCCCAAATGAGAAATAAGGAAAAACAAAACTTCTGTTATAAATATGCATAATCTAGCAAAGTAAATTTCCACATTAGCCATGTCCAAAAAACTCCAAACTATGCTCCAGTCTTACTCTGAGTCCATCACCTGTCCATCAGAAGGTGGGCTGCATGCTTCATCATGAATCTTCTGAAATCGTGGTTGGTTATTATGATGATCAGAGTTCCTAGGTCTTTCAAAATTGTTTGACTTCATAATACTGTCTTTAACCAAATGAGATTTTAAACAGGCACTTAGCACAAAGCCTGGCACACAGGAGGTACTATATAAAAATGTTTATTCCCTGTCCCCCTCTGTATATTAAGTAGTTGTCTTGGTTCTGCTCATTTCACTATGCATCAGTTCATGTAAGTCTTTCCAGATTTTTTGGAAATCATCCCCTTTATCATATCTTGCAGTGCAACATACCATATGATGCTGAGCCATTCCTTAATTGATGTGCACCCCCCCCCCTCAATTTCCAATTTCTTAGGCACTATGCAAAGAACTAGAATTGTGTTTGTATATCTTTAGGTTAGAACAGGGGTGGGGAACCTGTGGCCTTGAGGCCTTTATAAAAGGATTTGTTCTGTCAAACTTGGACTGAGTCAAAAGGCCACACCTGAGGACCTAGAGGGCCACATGTGGCCTTGAAGCCACAGGTTCCCCACTCCTGGGTTACAGTTCATTTTGCACAAGTCTAATTGCTTCCTTAACCTGCTTCCCTGTCATTCTTCATTCTCCCATTTCCCTCCTATTTCCCTGTTGAGTGAAATGCATTTCTGTACCCAACATGTACTATAGATGCACAGTCTTTCTTCCTTAAACCAGTTCATATGCCTGCCTCAGACATTTGCTAGTTGTGTGACTCTGGGTAGGTAGCTTAACCTCTCCAGCCTCAGTTTCCTCATCTGTAAAAGAGATAATGGCACCTACCTAACAGGATTTTGTGAGATGATATATGTAAAAGTGCTTTGCAAATCTCAAAGTACTAAGTAAATGCCAGTTGTTACTATTATTATATCAATCACGCACAGTTTTTCTTCCAAAGGATCCATATGCAAGAAAAAAAACATCACAACACAAAGTATATGGAACTAAAGTTACTCTCTGTTCAAAGACTTGGAAGGCAATTTGAAAATCTTGCCCTGCCCCAGGCTCATTATCAGCAAAATCAGTTCTCACTTTGATTAGATGTATAAAGATTCCAGTTAGCAGAGTTTTAGTGAATCAAATTTCAAGATCTAACAACCAACTACACTATCAACTGCTCTTCATTTGCCCTATAATTATTAGTCCCTAAAATTACTGGGAAAAGAAATCAATTTTCTTTCTTACATGTTAAAGCAATAATGAAATTACAGGGTTAAGAAATATAGTTGTCAGTGTAAAATATAATTGCTTCTGATCACATAGTGATGTAAAAAAATTAAAATAAAATATGCAGGATACATTCTCACCTCCTTAGAGAGAGTATCATTATTCTTTTTATTCTT
The DNA here is from genome assembly GCF_900497805.2 of Vombatus ursinus. NCBI lineage: Eukaryota > Metazoa > Chordata > Mammalia > Diprotodontia > Vombatidae > Vombatus > Vombatus ursinus. Next base: position 7,411,211 of record NW_020954571.1, on the reverse strand, counting down.
TTCACTATTACCAATAAGAGAAAATCTTTTGGCTAATGGCTCCCAAGCAACAACAGCTGCATGCAAATAGCTATGCCAAATAAAAATCTAAACATCATGATTCCTTCCCTGAAATTATCTTTTGATGATACTATTGCCTACACATTTTTAGAAAGAATATACACATCAATTTTACTGTTACACCCTCCACTTCAAAAATCCAGTGCCCTACAACAAGCAAGTGATATTCAAGCATTTCTTAAGCATGCAAAGCACTATGCTAGGTGTCAGAGATACAAAGAGAAAATAAAAACCAGTCCCTGACTTCAAGGATACTAGAAGTACACAGTTGTTGTTTGTTCCTTTCAGTCACCTCTGATTCTTCATGACATCATTTGGGGTTTTCTTGACAAAGATACCAGAGTGGTTTGCTACTTCCTTCTCTACCTCATTTATAGATGAGGAAACTGAGGCAAACAGAGGCTAAGTGACTTGCCTGAAGTCACACAGCTAGTAAGTATCTGAGGTCGAAGTTGACCTCAGGAAGATGAGTCTTCTTGACTCCAGGCCCCCAAATCCATCCACTATGCTACCAAGCATTCCCAATTGGGGAGTTCATCACCTCCCATGGATTTAATTATCAGTTCTATTCAGATGACTGCAAGATCAATATATTCAATTCTTAAGTCTCTCTGCTGAGCTCTAGTCCCACATCATCAATTTCTTATTGGGCATTTCAAACTGGATATCCTATGGGGACTCCACTTGAGATGTTCCATCTCACACTCAACGTCCAAAGGACAATCCTCAAACCCTGTTCTCTTCCAAACTTTCATGTTTCCATTGAGGACACCATCATTCTTCCAGTCACCCATGGTTACAATCATGGCGTCATCTTCAATTCCTTATTTGCCTTCATCCCATATATGTAATCAGTTTCCAGAGCTTGTTTTGCTCTGCAGAACATCTTTGACATCTGTAGCCTTCTTTTTAATGATAAACCACTGCCCTGGTTGAAGCCTTCATCCCCTCTCACCAGCACCATTGCTAGAGCCTGATCTGGTTGGTTTCCCTGCCTCAAGCTTCTCCATTCTCTTTTTCATCTTCTACACAGCTACCAAAGGGATTTTTTTTTCCCTAAATGGCAGATCTGACAATGTCATCTCTATTCCAAAAACTCTCATGGCTCCCTGTTGCCCCTAGGATCAAATATACATTTTGGCATTAAAAACCCTTCCCAGCTTGGTCTTAACCTACCTTGGCAGGTGGTACCCCACATTCCTCCACCTCACACACGCTCCAGTCCAGCCAAATTGGCTTCATACAGTACTCCATCCCCCATCCTTGGGGATGCAGCTGGCTGTCTCCCATGACTCTTATGCATTCCCTCCTCTCCTCACCTGTTAGAATCTCTTGTTTCCATCAAGACTTAGCTCAAAGTCATCTTTTCCATGAACTTTTCTGATTCCCCTAGCTGCTAGTGCTTTTTTCCACTTGCTAGCAGTAAGAAAATAAGAACTGTAGAGTCCTGAGGGATCTTTTGTGTGAGAGCAAAGGCTGTGTGACCTGGATACAGAGCAAAGTTTACAAAGAATGGATCATAGGGTCACAATTTAGAGCTGGTTGGGACCTTAGAGGCCAGCTGGCCCAACTCCCTTTATTTTACAGATGAGGAAACTATAAGCCCGAGAGGTTAAGTGCAAGGTGAAGAGGCAAATGCCCAAGATCACATAGATAGCAGTGGCAGAGGAAACCAAAACTTACATTCTCTGCTCCAATCTACTACACTACACACTACGTGTTTCTGAGCTGTAAAAACTATTTGGCCAGAGTGAGGAGATCTGGTATGGTCTCACTATATGACCAGATGCTAGAGGGATAGTCTCTCAAGTAAGGACATGGGAACCACCCACTAAAGAATGGCCAAAATGTGGAAGCTAGAAGAAGAGCTACAATACAGAAGGCAGTGCTACAGCAGTGCCAGGAGTTAAGCTAGGCAGAAAAGCTAGGGTGATCAAGGAGCATACACCACTTGCTAGGGAGAAACAGAGAAAAGAGAAGAGACTGGGAACTGCAAACAATGTTGCTTAGCAAGAGCCACTGGAAAAAGAGAAATGCTGCATCAGACCTTAGTCTTCTCCCTTGCTGGTGATTCATTCATCCAGGGCATTATTTTAAGTTATGGAGATGGCACTGGTCTCTGAAAAAGCAAAGCAGAATTGGTAAGAGGGGCTGTCTCTTGATGCTATAGGGACTAAGGATGCAAGTCCTTTCTTTGTCCAATTAATTTGTAAATAAAATTGTTATATGTTTTGAGCTGGAATGATTGGTCTCTACTCTTGAGATAGTGACATACGCAGAAATTTTCACATGGGGACAAGAAGTTAGAGGAAGTGAGAGTTCTCCAAAGTATATGAAGGTCCTTGGTGTCAGGATAGAGAAAGACCAAAAGGATGAATTGACTTGCCTAAGATTGCACATTAGTAAACAGAACCAACAAATATCCTCAAATTCCAGAGGGGAAAACTAAGGCTCAGGGAGTAGGAGTAATTTGCTCAAATCATATATTGAATTTTAAAAATTAGCTAGATATATAATGAACCACACAGTTCTGTTCTTCAATGTCTCATTTGAGAATATTTCAAAGCACAGTGCAAATTAACTCACTAATTTCTTTTCCCATTGCAACTAAAAAAGTTAAATTTTAAAAAATTCCAGATCCCGTTACTACCATATGTATTATGGGTGGAACATGTAAGCAGTAGCAGAAAGCCACCTATTGTAGTATAATTTGAAGGGTCAAACAAAAATGATTTCTCCCTTCTGCTTGAAATTTGCATCAAAGAAATTTGCATCAAAACATTACCATCAATCCTCTTTAAAGATTATAGTTTATAGTTAAAAAATATTTTTGCACATATTATCATATTTGATCCTCATAATAAACCTGTGAGACAGGAAGTAGAACATTATTATACCCATTTGACAGAAAAGGAAACTGCAGGTCAGAAAGACTATCTTGCCCAATGTCACACAGCTACTAAGACACAGAGCTGGGATTCAAATATAGTCTTTTTAACTCCTAACCAAGATCTTTCTCCTATACTATAAGGGCTCTTTTCCCAAGCATACTGATGCTATGCTAGCTGAAATCTGCATAGTGCATTAAGCACTTTATTAAAACTGTGACATCTGATGCTCAAATGACCCTGTATTATTACCCCTAATTTTATAGAAGTAGGAATTAACGTTCAGAGAGGCTAGCTACCTTGCTTGTGGTTACACAGCTAGATAAATACTGGGGCAGAATTTGAACCCAAGTTTCTCCTGACTCCAAGTCCAACACTCAAGCCCCTACACCACCTGTACTGATTGTACTAAAGTGGATCTCACAACTGGGGCTAAGCCATCAGCAGATAGGCAACAAAGAGGTTTCTCCAGAAAAATAAGAAGTGGCTTGCAAAGAATGCCAACATTAAAGTTCACATCCTATTTATGAAAAAATATGACAGCTAGTTTCAATGAACATTTTTTAATGTCAATCCATTAAAGCATACTAAACAAGTGATAATTAAAAGAAAGCATATCAGAATTAAAATAAAGTAAGAACATCTTTGTGTAATCCTAATTTATACAAGTAAGGTGAGATGCACTACAGATAATGTAAAAATTTTGCCTGCTTAGGAGATTAAAATCAACTTAAAGAGGCAACTGTGCTAAAAGAAAATGAGTGACTCCTCATTTTACAAAACAATGAATTCCAGCAAGATGTATTTGTGATCAATTTTTAGCCTATCCAGCTTCTCCATAGATCCTGTAGCTTAATTTTTACTGGGCAAAGAACTGCTATCCCGGCCTGTGGAAGACAGCACTGTCTCAGCCGCCTCTCCCCTCTGACTGGAGAGCAAAAGCGGGGAGCTTTCTTTAGAGAACTGTACTTTCAGAGTACTTTCAGAATACTTTCCGAGTAACTCTCCGCTCTCCTACAGCAGCTCTGCTTGGTTTCAACTCCCTGCCCTTTGCTCAGGGTAGCCCTTGATGCTCCCTTCCTTTTCAGTTTCCTCAGGTGTCTTGTCTTCCTCATCAGACTATAAGCTCCTTGAGGGCAGGGAATATCTTCCTTATTATTTGTATCTTCAGCACTTAGCACAATGCCTGGCACACATGTGATTATTAAATTGAATTTAACTGATTCTGCTTCCAAAACTTAAAATATACCATCTTCTGAGTTTCAAATCCAACAAGTCCCTTTTGTGATCTTTGGCAAATCAATTACCAATTTATTATTCTTAGTTTACCCTTTTTATAGAGGTAACACAACCATACTTTCATGTTACAGGTTCTGAGATGTTAATGTCCCTTCTTACTCCTTCTTTCCCTCCCATTATTCTATCATTTTAGAGGACAGCACATGTATATCACTCCCAGGATCTGCCATGTTTTCAGGCCCCCAAAGAAGAAGTAGCAGGTCACAGACCAGAACCCTTTCCCCCATCTGCTAGTTACTTAGCCACCCAAATCTGCAGAGTAGGGTTTGTCTCTACTCTGGTCACAGACTACAGCAGAGGTGTTAGAACACCCAGCCCAACTAGAGGTGGGGTGGGGAGAGGTGATTAAAATGTAATGGGGGGGGCAGCTAGGTGGTGCAGTGGATAGAACACCTGCCCTGAAGTTAGGAGGACCTAAGTTTAAATCCAGCCTCAGACCAAACACTTCACACTTACTAGCTGTGTGACCCTGGGCAAGTCACTTAACCCCAATTGCTTTAAAAAAATATGTAACTGGGAAATATTTAACAAAATAAATAAAAATGCAATAGAACATAAATAATGTTAATATGTGGTTTTCCAAGTCCATGTGAGGCCAGCAGGAATTGTTATGTTCCATTTAGGTTCCTTGTTTCGATTTCAGTTTGACACCACTGGACTACAACATGTCTAATTATTAGCGTTGAATACAACGCATATCCTACAATTGGCATGTGCATTTTAAAATATCCTTCCCTAAAAAGAAAATTAACTAGCTCCTTTCATGCTACCCAGTGCTAAAGTGGCAGTACTACTAATAGTACCAACACAGCTACTAATAGCTTTAAAAAATGCCTTCTGAGCACAGGGACCCTCAGAGTGTCTGTCCCTAAAAAAGTTTCTTTACTCATCTGAGCCTATTTCAAAATCTGCATGATGGGGACAATAGCATTTGTACTACCACAGTTATTGTGAGGAAAGTGTTTTATAAATCTTCAACTACTATGGAAATGGGGCTGATAATTGTATTCCCATTTTTTTTGGTTTAATATCTATTTACACGGTGGAATAAAAGTCTCTCTGCACCTACCACAAGTAAGTACTAGCAAAGTATGGAATTAACTCAAGTGAAATGATGAAGGTCATTTTCACATTGATACTTGCTCATATGGCAATGATTGCCTTATCATATATATATCAGAGGACATGAGCCACTTGAGAGACATGGACTGACCCTGTCCTCAATGCTGGCCTTTTTTTTTTAAAAAAATTTTCCCCCTAATCACATACAAAAATAATTTTAACTTTCTTGCTTTTAAGTTTTGAGCTCCAAATTCTATCCATCCCTCCATTCCCCCCTCCTTGAGACAGTAAGCAATCTAAATAGGTTATACCTGCACAATCATGTAAAACGTATTTTCGTATTAATCATTTTAAGGAAAGAAGGAAGGGAGGGAGGGAGAGAGAAAGAGAGAGAGAGAGAGAGAGAGAGAGAGAGAGAGAGAGAATATGCTTCAGTCTGTATTCAGACTCCCATCAGTTCCTTTTCTGGAAGTGGATAACATGTTTCATCATGAGTACTTTGAGAATGTCCTGGATCATTGTATTGCTGAGAATAAGCTACGTCATTTACAATTGATCATATACAATATTTCTATTACTGTGTGCAATGTTCTCCTGGTTCTGCTCAATTCACTTTGAATCAGTTCTCGTAAGTCTTTCCAGGTTTTTCTGAAATCATCCTGTTCATCATTTCTTATAGCACAATAATATTCCATCACAATCATATATACTATAACTTGTTTAGCCATTACCCAATTGATGGGCATTCCCTCAATTTCCAATTCTTAGCCAGCACAAAAAAAGCTGCTATAAATAATTTTTTTTTTTTTTTTACAAAGAGCTGTCTCTCTCTCTCTCTCTCTCTCTCTCTCTGTTTGGGATACAGACCTAGCAGTAGCATTGCTGGATCAAAGGGTATATACACTTTCATAGCCATTTGGCCACTGTCCCAAATTCCTCTCCAGAATGTTTGGATCATACCTCCACCAACAATGCATTAGTGTTCCAGTTTTCCCACATTACCCCCAACATTTATCATTTTACTTTTCTGCTATATTAGAAAATCTGATAGGTGTGAGGTGGCACCTCAGAATTGTTTTGATTTGCATTTCTCTAATCAATAGTGATGTTGAGCACTTCTTCATTTGACTATTGATAAACACTGGCCTTCTGATTGTTCGTGACTGCAAGATAATGTCTTTTATGTATCACACCTACAGTCCAGCAATAATCTATATGGCTCACACTTCATAAAAACACAACAAATATATGAACAATATGGGAATTTGTTTTGTTTGATAGGTATATTTATTACAAGAATTTCATTTTCTTTTTTCCTGTTGGGGGGGAGGTAGAATGTGGGAAGAAGAAAAAAATAAATGCTTGATAATTGAAAAAAAAAATTTTTTTTTTTTAAACAAAAACACAACCAACCCCAAACCTAACATCTCTGGAAAGAGCAGAAGAAATGACTCTAAACTTGTGACTAATGGTGAACTGTGAAAAAATAGTGTGAAATCATAATAATCCTGTAAGTTCTCTCCCTTTGTTATGTGAAAAAAAATTTTTTTTAACAGGCCTGTATACCTCTACCACCACATACCAGACAGAGATTATTATACAACCACCTACTGTCCCTCTTCCTTTGCTTAATAATGGTTAGTGATGTCATGACCACATCAAACTGCTGCCTTCCTGGATAAAATCACCTTGTAAAGAAGAAATGCAATTAGCACATACAACAAATATTATTTTAAAAACTGCTTCTGCAATCTTTAACAATAGACTTAAGTGCTTAACCGTTTTTATTAGAGTTCTCTAGCTACATAATTCTACTTCGATTTTATATACACAGAAGATACTGGAGCTATAAAAAGTTAGTCATGACAGGTTTAAGGCAAGGGAAAGTAAACCAATAGAGTGAGATATAGGAATCTGGCTAGACAGAAGGGCAACTGGCAAGCACCATAAATTAGAAAGGCCAAGAAAGAACTCCAGGACTTTCTAGGCAGGTATCATAGACCCAGACAGTCAAATACAGTCATTCAGATAGCAAGGATCAGTGATCAGCAACAAAGTTAGGATAATGAGCCAAGAGTCTGAGCAACAAGAGATCAGGTTCTAGGTAAGGGACTCTAAGGAACAAGCAAAAATGGAGTCAGACACTATTCTGAGGGATTCTGTAAGCCAAGGGCTTCCTACATACCACCAAATTTTAGTAAGGACGAGTCTCAGAATGTTCAAATCTGGCCTTATACATTTCTAGTTATGTGACCATGGGCAAATTACTTAAGCTCTGTGTGCCTCAGTCTACTCATTTGTAAAATGGGATAATAGCACCGACCTCCCAGAATTGCTATGAGGATAAAATGGAATAATATTTGTAAAGAGCTTTGCAAACCATTATGAACTACATAAATGCTACATATAGTGTACAACTCCCCACCCCAGCTTTCCACCAAGGTCACGGACCCTGGTCCTTTGTGTCCTACCCTTAGCCATTGACTTTGCCAAACTGAGGCCTAAGGGAATTGGGAAAGAGACCAAACAGCAGTCCAAAACTGTGAATACCACCACTATTAATTGAAATATTTGTGTATTTTTAAAGCATTTAACAAGTAGAAAACTATAAATCTTTTTTTTATGAGTCATTGACAAAGTTTCTGAATGTTGTGTCTCTAACCCCATCTTTCTCATAAGTCCTGTGGCTTTTATCGTGTGATTTTGCCTAGCATGGTGACTTTTAGGAACACATATGTTGCATTATAGCAGAACTGACTGCATTTCACTTGGTGATCTCATCAACTCCCTTAGATTCAATTGTCATCAATTGTCACAACACAGATGACTTTCCGATCGTCTTATCCAGCCTTAACCTCTCCCCTGTCCTCAAGGTTAGCATCTCCAACTGTCATCTCAAGATGGATGTCCCATACATATCTTAAACTCAACATGGCCAAAATGGAACTCATTATCTTTCCCCTGAAACCTTCCTCCCTTCCAATATTCCCTGTTACTGACAGGGTACCACTATCCTTTCAGTCATGCAGGCTTTACCATTCTCAACTTCTTACTCACTCACCATATCGAATCAGTCCTGTCGATTCTACCTCTGAAATATATCCACACATCTGTCATATTTGTCCCCTTCTCTCTCTGATGCCTTCACCATTCTGGTGCAGGTTTTCATCACCTCAAACTTGGACTATGGCAACAGCCTTCTGGATGGTCACCCTTCCTCAAGCCTCTCCCTACTACCACAGCCTATCTTCCACTCAGCTGTCAAAATGATCTACTTAAAGCGCATGTCAGACTATGCTAGACCTTACCCCATTCAATATATTCCAGTGGCTGCCTTATTACCTCTAGAATCAAACACAAAATCCTGTTTGGCTTTTAAAACCCTCATAACCTGCCCCCTTCTAGTCTTCTTACACTTTACTGGCTGCCACGTAATGCCCTCTTCACTGTTCCCTGCACAAGACACTTCATTTCCTGACTATAGTAATGTCCCCATGTCTGGAATGCTCTCCCTCCTTCTTTTCATCTCCTAGCTTCGCTGAATTCCTTCAGGTGTCAGGCACTTTCTGTAAGAAGCCTTTCCTTGGTCACCTTAAAGCTAGTACTAATACCAGTCTCTTCCCTTGATAATTCCCTCCAATTTATACATATTATTAGTACTGTAATTGTTTGCATGTTATTTAGACTGGGAGCTCCTTAAGAGCAGAGATTGTCTTTCTTTGCATCCTTAGAGCTTAGTCCAGTGCCTAGCACACAGTGAGTGCTTAAATACTTGTTGACTGATGGACCGTACTGGTTGATTGAAGAGGGAAAGAAGTGAGAAATTCCCAACAGTCTATATTGTTATGTTGCTAACACGTTTCAGCTTTGTCTATGCCTTTCAAATAAAAGAAAATGTGGTTTGTTCAAGAGGAAAAATATTTAAAGCATTATAACAAGTGCTGATAAAGTCCAAGTACTCTGAAAATGTAAAAAAAAAAATTTTCTACTAAAAACTGGTGAAGCTTTCCTGGTTTATTATACCCACTGACTTTTCCTACTCTCAAGAGAAAAACAGCCAAGCAACATGAACTGATTATATGTATTTCATCAATTTCACAGACTGTTAGAGCTGGAAGGATCATTTAATTCAACCTACATAGACTATAATTCCAACCTGCCCAGACCACCTATTTCAAGCTTCCCTATTCCTCTTTTTCAGAGATAAAGACAATAAGCTAATAATTAACTACAAAGCACTATCTTTGTTTATCTGGATATAACTGTCAGATAAACCTCAGCTTTCATTATATTACTCCCCTCTTAACTCCTTTCAAGATTCTTCATAACCTGGCTTCACTCTACCTGGCTAGCCTTATACCCAAGGGCAGCATCTTTATTGTAGATGACTGCTCTGTTCCCTTACCCATACATATTTTAGCCTACCCAAACAGGATCTGGTCTTAATCAATCAGATGTGTAAAATCTGTTTTATAAGTAAGCTATATTACATGATAACTTTTACTAATTGACTTATAAAAGACAAATTAAGCATTTCATAATAGCCCTATAAGGTATCATCAGCACAATCTCGGATGGAACACTAGCACTGAGAGAAACCAGAGATGAATGAATTCGAGATTTCTTTTTCCACTCATTCACTGAACCATATTGTCACAGAATTTCAGAACTGGAAGAGACCTTAGAAATCAATGAGTCTAATGCCCTCATTTTAGAGAGGAGGAAACAGAATTCCAGAGAATTCCAGTGGTTTATCCAGACTACCATGCATATAATTAATTATGAGTAGAACTGGGACTTGAACCCCATGGTTAACAATACAAAGGCAAATTTTTTTTAAAGCATCTTTTTTTTTTCTTTTTTAACTATTTATAACATAGCAAAAATGATGGCGTTTCTATAACTAGATAACAGATGAGTCCTCATTCTGGACCTAAACAGGACAGGATAAAGAGCAATGGCCAAAGCACAGAACATTTGAGAAGGGCAATAGGATGAGAACTCTAGAGGCCACTTTCTTGGGAGTTTTTAAATTCTATTTCAAAGCAAATGAAAAAGTAAATATAAATCTGATGGGTAGTGGGCGTGAGGAAGCTAAAAGAGAAGGAAACTGTGCTAGATGGAGTCAAATTTTGACAATGGCCTCTGCAAGGCCACTGACTTGGCAAGTCTCTCAGCCTAGTAGCACCAAAGCCTTTATAGTACTTTTTGCTTCCATTGTGTGACCAACATTTGTTAAAGCTCTCAGTTCCTCATTAATCACAAGATCCTAATAAAGTAATATCTCCCACTAAAGTCTTACTCTGAGGCCTTATTTGAGGTATAGAGGTGACTCCAAGTTCTCGAGGGCTATGCCAGCAGAGGACAACCTCTGACAGGTTTTACCAAACTACTAAGGAATGGAGAGATTGCAATCTGTGTTAGTGAAGGGAGTCACTGATGAAATCAAAGTTCTTCTAAAGCGATGAAGTAAATAAAATGATATAAATCCATTCAAAGAGTTTGTAACATCTGATTGTCAGATACAAATAACACTGACTGAATTAAAGTCTGACTAAAAATTAGTGGCCAAAATAGTATAACAGTAGGTGCCAGGAAATACTCATGAAGCCACTTGGCAAGAGTGGCTCCTTGGAAAACTCGTCCATCGTGTAATATTTATAGGCTGAAAGTGAAGAATTACATGTAAACAATACTACTTAATGCTAAAAGAACAACAAGAATCTTAGGGATCCCCGAATCACAGGATCTGAGTGGGGTGGGGAGAGGTTTGATCAGAATCACCTCCACAAAATCCCCAACAAATAGCCATCTAGCCTCTGCCTCAGGCCCTGCAGTGAAGGAGAACTCACAGCTTCCCCATACAGACCATTCCAGTTTTTGAACAGTTCTAATTGGCATAAGCAGTTTTTCTTACATCTACTCATAGGAATGAAAAGCAAAAGACTCTACTGGAATAGCACATGTTCTGCACAGTTCCTGTGCTGCAAGTGAAAGGCAAAAGAAAAAAATGAAGCAGGCAATTTAAAAGTGACTGATGTTAATAATTGAGGATCTGGTATTGTGAGTTATTGGAAACTGATCTCTACCTTATTAATGCAATCCCTTGTCATGAAGAGAAAAGATTTCTCCATGTTCTAGAATGCAAACAATATTTTAATCTTTAATTATATTCTCAATTTTAACTCTTCTGGAGAAGAGCGCCCGTCTAGGCCTGAGGATTATTTCTTTATTACATAGCCTCTCTGTGGTATTTAATGAATATTGTTACTTAATACTTGTCAGTTGGGAAAAGAAGAACTTAGCAAATTTTTCCCAAAGTTTTGATAACTTTTCCAAAACTGAGAAAAGGTGCAGCCACAAAGTTAATGGCTTCCCTTCTGAGCATTCCTTGGAGCAGATAATATCCGAGCCCACACTGTCAAAGACAGTAAGGTGAGTAAATGACTTGTTGGCACAAAACTCATCTTTTCAAAGAATCCAGGTGGCATTTAATAATTGGAAGAAATGACTTACTCAGTACTGCCTTGGTTATCTAAGAGAGTTCATCAACTTCCTGAAGGTCAGTCAGTCTATAAGTACTTCCTTAAGCGCTTTCTCTGTATCAGTCACTGTGCTAAGCTCCCATCCTCATGGAGCTCAAGTGGGGAAGATGAACACAAGTAATTATGTACACACCAGATATATACAGAATTTGTCCCCAAGATAGTAGTTTAGTTACAGGAGGCATAGCTAGACTACTCCAGCAAAAAAAAAGTGATGACAAATACTTTAGGGTCCTCACATTTTTTGCAAGATAAGGAACTAAAGAATCAACTGAATAAACTTCCAAGCAAACTCTGCCATCAGGAAGACTTAGGCACTGGAAAACAAGTTGGTCATAGGATCAAGCAAAAACTTCTATACCAGCATGAAGGATCATCACAAGGGTGATGCAAATCACATCTTAGGGATAGTTATAAATTGAGGGGGCTGAAGTCGGAGAAGTAAAGAGCTTGATTCAAATCTGTGCACCTGGCTCAGAGTAAAACTTGCACAAGCCTTTCCAAAAAACAAGAAGCAGAAAGAATGCAATGACCAGGTCAGCTGAAGGAATATTATCTTTACAGCAACAACTTCATGCACTATTAAAGTCCTTACTATGTGCCCAAGACTGTTGTAGGCACTGTGAAGAACACAACAATTAAATAAGAAACAACTCCTGCCTTTCTGTAACTCCCAATCTAATATCAGTCTCATATGAGAAAATAACTACCTCTTTTATCAGGGACTGGCCCACTTCTAAGGTTCACAAGAACCTTCACCACAAGATCACAGATTTAGAGCTGGAAGAAATTTTTAAGTCATCTAGTATAACTTTCTCATTTTCCAGATAAGGAAGCAGGCCTAGACAGGTGAAATAACCTGCCTGAGATCACACAGGTAATAAAGAAAACAGCCAGGACTCTAAACCTGGTCCTCTGACTCCAAATCCATCACCTTTTCCACTGCACCACTTTGCAACTAATCTACCACTGCTACTGACTTCATGTTAAATAAAAGGTAACAACCCTAAGTTCTACTTTTCAAGAATGCATTTGCTAACTATATTGGAGAGAATCAAATTAGTTGTAGGAGTTCCTGAATACTCTGCATAATTTCAGGTAGATGATCTTTTCGGGAATTAGTGTACATGTCAGTGGCAGAAAATGAGCCTCTTTCAGTTAAACATCCAGAGACAAATCAGTGGCTGTGCCTAAGGCAATCTGTTGTATAAACACTGCAATGTCTAAGAGCAAAGAACCTCAAGAATGTCCTATGCTCATGTCGTTATCCTTGTTGCCTCCTGAATCAATTCCTCCTAGGAAGGAACCCGTGTCGGGTTCAGGTCTCTACTGTTTTTTGTTCAAACCCATAACAGGACAGTCAAGCACAAGAGGCTGATGTGAGAAGCTAATTTTATTTACATTCAAAGGTGTTAAGCAATACTGTTAGTCTGGAAATAATGCTGAATGCATAGTATTTGCTATTGACCAGCTCAAAAGGCTTCAATAGAATTTTAAACTTCCAGATGAAAGGATCAACTTTCTATTTTTAACAAATAAGATACATCGGTGGTTAAGGAATCTCTTTCCCTGGAGAATTTGAAAACAAAAGGTAAGTTACCAATTGCTCAAGATGGGTTAAGCCCAATCCATGAAGTCTTCCTCTATTCCCCTCAGATCTCATATACTACTTTGTTTAATGCCTTTCTGATGCATTTGTGTGCAATTTTGTATTAAAGTCATCTGTTCTCCTTAGAACTCTGATACCTCAGCATGAAATGGGAGATAATCCTTAGTTTTTGAAGTCACTGTGAGTGGAGCCCAAGTTCTACCTGGTCCTAGGAAATTTGAAAGGCTTAGAACATGGGCTAGGGGACAGACTACATATTTGCTCTCTAAGGGCCAGCCTAGTCCTATAAGATAATGAGTTTCCAGTCACCAGAATTAGAACAGAGGCTGGCTGGATGATCAAATGTCAGGAAGGCCACAAAGAAGATTCTAGATAACTGCTGAAGTCTCTTACAATGCTAAGATTCTAGGTATTACACAAATTCATTCCAATAACTGAGAAAATTCACAATCAAACTGGCTAAGTCTACTATATAATATGTAGACTTAGTCTTTAAAACTGATGGCATATTAATTATAAACCAATTATGTAAGATAATAGATATTTATCCAAATTGTCTATAATACTACCATAGTAGAGTTAGGCAAAGTTTTCTACAGCAGCCAGAAAACAAACACTATCCCTTATATAAAGGACTTAGACAAATATGAGCATATGGAAGACGAGGAAGTGAGATGGCATCTCCTGTGCCTTCAAAATGGTAACAAATAGCAAGATCTCTTTTATTTCACACAGAATCTTGGTATTCTTACAAGCTTCTATGAAGGGAGAGAAGGATATGAATCATTAATCCCATGAATCATTAATCCTATGGGACAAGCAGGAAGGAATCTGAATCTTCAAAGACAACTGTACTGTTAAAGCCAACTACATTTTTCAAACACATATCCCTTCAAATCCCCTGTATCCTTGCTTTACCATGCCTGTTGTCTCATTGGAGCTAAGTACAGTCTGTGGTTGTGCTATAGTAGCCTTTGCAAGTGTCCCACTATTGACAAAATAAAATGCAGAAATCTATACACTGCTGTGCTAACAAACGTGTGAAATTACAATGGAGGGTGTGGGAGAAGGAAGACTCCCCGATGTTTAAAGGTTATAGATGTGAAAAGGGGCCTGAAAAGACCAAGCAAGTTCAGTGGAGTCCTGCTATCAAGGTGGGTCTTGCTTATATGTAAAATGCTAATAGTAGCAGTCTGCTATTATAGAATTCCATAATAAAATGGTTTGAATCATATCTCCTCAAAACAGCTAACATGCAATAAAAAGCTGATAGTTAGCCTTTAAGACTGGATGTGGCTCTTGTCTCCAAGACAGCGTTGTTATAAAGGGGTTCTACCATATGGACAGATCAAAGAGCTCAATGCTGCGAAAAAGAAGCAGTCAATAGTCACAAGGGCTACCAGACTATTCACTATAGGAAATCATTTCATTGTTTTATTTCCTAGGCCACAGTAATCACCTTCCTCTTTGAAACTAAGTATTTTGAGTAATTTCTTATAAATGTATAATGACAGTCATGAGTATATCTAGTTTTTTTTGGCATGGGAACACAGACTGCTGATTGCCTTGGTCCTTAAATAGTTTCTAGGTGTCCTCATAATTGCATGTCACCTGTAAACAGGTTTCAAGCCAATGCAAATTAACAAATGGTGAACAGATGGACCAAGAACTGACTTTTGTCAAAAGAGTTAGCAAAAAACACTTTTTGGCTTTGGTCTTATGGGATCACAACAAAAAAGCCCACCATTTCTAGCCAAACATCTTGCCTCAGTAGAACTGCCATGCACACAAAATGAAAAGTAATAAGGCCCATTAGAATTTTGAGAGGTGGGAGGTATGATCTGCAAAATCACTGAATTAAGACAGAATCAACAATGCAATTTTTCATTCTCTGGGCAATTAGCCAAATAAGCAGAGTTGTTAGCAATGCAAGATATGCACAAAAATCGCTACTGTGGTCCAAAAAAGTCATGTGATCTATACAAGCTGTGTGAAAGGAAAAAATACTTGCAACCTAACAGCTAGATTTAGTGGCCTGAGCAAGGTTTGATGATAGGTTGAGGCTTAAAATCTGAGAAGCAAAAGTTCCAATATATGGCTACTAATAGAGAAATGATCACCAGGCAAAGGAAAAAAAGACAGAAGACCACTTGCGTGCCATGATCATGGTCCTGTGCAAACACACAACTTGTAAGATAACTTGTAAGAAAACTTTTTGGAATAGAAGTTAGAAAACAGGTTTAATCAGAGGCACAAGTAATAGAAAGTCATTTCCCTAAGGAGTCCAGAAAAGAAGGGAGTGCAGGGACTCAAACCATACCCCACTCATAGAGGGAAGAAAAGAGAGAAAGGAAGTACTGAGACCATCACCAAACTCAGGTTCATAGAATGTAAAGGAGGAAGGGATCCTACAAATTCTCTTGTCCAATGTCCATTATTTTAAAGATTAGACAACGCAGCCCTAGAAAGCTTAAATGGGAGGAAATGGGGAGAGAGGATGCACGTACAAGGGAAAAAAATATTTATGAAGTGCTTACTGTGTGTCAGGGACACAGTGCTAAGTGCTTCACAAATATTACGTGCCCAAGATCAGAGCTAGAATTGGAACTCAAGTCTACTATCTACAAATTCAGTGCTCTCTCCATTAAATGTCAGCTCTCTTTCAATCAGTCTCCCCAGTCCAACACTACCTTGGTGCATAGCTCATAGCAGACTAGCACTGCCTGTTTCATAGAGCCAGATCCACAATGGTAACATCCATCTTCCCATTCCTAAGCTGCCTCAATGACAAAAAAAGGAACAAAAGTACTTCACTTTTGCCTGCTTGGAGAATGTGAGAAGGAAGCAAAGAAAGTCTATAAAGCATTTTGAAACCCTAGGCAGAAAAGTTAAGACACAAAGCTAATGAATCATACAAAATATGTTACTATTCTTTTCAGAGTATGTTTTAAATTTGTCATAATAGAACCATTCTTAGAAGAAAGACTCTCACAAATAAAGTGACATCATGGAGTGGCTGCCCAACAAAACGGTAGCATAAATTCATACAAAACTTTTCTGTAATATCTCAATACTCACTGTGGCGGTAAAACAAGGGTTGTAGGCTGAGCTTTAGGTCTCCGTTTTGCAGATACTCCCATCTGGTTGGCAGAACGTTTCAGAGACTGTTGATTCAGGAGACCAGAAGCTAGACCGGCATGGTACTGCAACTATATAGGGGCAAAAAAGTACAAAAAAGACCCCTTAGTATGTTCCATTCTGGTAGACACCTTCCAGATATGTCTAAGCCCTTTAGCCTAGTCATATAATTCCAAATAGAACTAATGTCCCAAAGAGAAAGGCACTAATAAGGTTATTTTAACTTTTATATTGTCTGAATAATGAACAGTATATTTTTCACTGAAGCCTAGTTTGTGAAGATTCCAATTAGCTTCCCTTAAGTATGAAAGAATAAACGACTGCATGTCAGCAATTATGAACAGCATAACCAAATGACCAAACTCAGTGAGAAACAAATCAGCCTCTGGAGTCTAAAAGAGTGATCAGGTATAAAGGCAATACTAAAGATAGGATCATGACTTCAAGCTTACAGAAATGAACGTGAGTACACTGATATTTGCTGAATTAATAACAATAGCTTAAATTTATATAGCATTTCAAGGCTTACAAAACATTTTACACATTATCTCAACGAAGCCTCATAATAGCTCTGTGAGGTTGGTAGGTGATGTAGATTAGTAAACCAGGGTTCAGAGAAATTAAATGAACTACCCAAAGCCACAATGCTTATGTTGGAACTGGCACTTAAACTCAGGGGGCTTTTTGACTGCAAGTCCACACACACACACACACACACACACACACACACACACACACACACAC
>NW_020954571.1:7374598-7393856 GCF_900497805.2 Vombatus ursinus | reverse complement strand
ACACACACACACACACACACACACACACACACACACACACACACACAACAATATCAAAAGGTCTTCATTAAATTTTGCTTTTGTTGTTAGTTGTTTTTCATTCATGTCTGACTCTGTGACCTCATTTGGGATTTTCTTGGTCAAGATACTGGAGTGGTTTGCCATTTACTTCTCCAGCTCGTTTTACAGATGAGGAAGCTGAGGCAAACAGGGTTAAGTGACTTGCCAGGTTCAACACACAGCTAGTAAGGCTGTGTAAGTCTGAGGTCAGACTTGAACTCAGGAAGATGAGTCTTTCTGACTCTGTGCCCAACGCTCTATCCACTGTGCCACCTTACTACCCCCATTAAATGAAGACAGTGAAAGAAATTGAACTGAATGAATGAAATTGAGAGAAGAAATAATTCCCAAAGAGATTAGAGATTGCTATAGTTAGTGGCAAATTGATAAGACTGTTTTTTAAAAAGCAGTAAAAATTAAATCTTATCAGTATTACTCCTAATCCACCCAAACATCCAACCTTCAACTTAAGGTAGAACAATTCAATTTACTTCTCTATACCTCAATTTTCAATGTGGACAATGGACTTGATGGTACTTGCTTATGAAACATACTCAGATTAAGAATGCAACTCTATTATTCTCACTTATCAGCAGATAAACCTATTCTTCCTCCTAAATTTAATTTGTCAAGTAGTAATGTCTGTCTGTTACTTTACTTTATCTTCCCATTTCAAATCCAACACTTCTGTATTTTAGCTCTCAGTAAGGGATGTCAGCATGTGTCTCTCTACAATAAAATGTTAGTTGAAAGGTATTCCAGTTTTACAGAGATGTAAATAAAACATTCAAATGTGAAAATGACAAGTTAAGAATTTGGATTAGTACCACTTAAAACATACAGTCTGTTTCTTCCACCCTTCTAAAATTATAACATATTCTTTTAAGCACTTAGAGTCAACCAAATATACAAATAGTAATTCATTTGGCAGCTCTGAATCAATTTCTTTTCAAAATGATATTGCTAGGCATAGCTTTCCTTTGGAAAATCAGTTACACCACAGCTTTTGATAATGAAACTGGTCCCCACCATATATACAAAGGGGTAGGCCCTGGATACAAAGGCTAATAATGTTCTGAAAAATAAATGGCCTTAGCTAAAGCCATTGAGCCGAGCACGGTCAGAGAATGAGAAAAACAAAACCAATTGAAATGTTCTGCTCCTCGAAAGTGGCCATAAAAATGAAGATATTCAGTGACCCAATAGGACTCGAATGTCAGTGTTTGGAGCATCCATATTGCTTTTTAACAGGCTCCTGATTTACTTGGTCGATTTGCTGCATGAGCCATACACAGCACAAGACAAAGATATATAGTATTCTTAATAAAAACAGAGTTCTTTCTCAGAGAGGGAAAAGGGGGGCATCATTTGGCTCTAACAACTCATTGTAGACCAATGAATTTTGTTCAAATTTGTTTTTCTTGTACAGATTTTTAAAATGGGAAATCAATGGAAGCAAGGGACAGTACAAGTTTGAAAGACAATGTTTCAAAATGTCAGCGACTTGAGTTTCGATCTTCCCCACCAGAATTTGCAATGAGTGCAATATGCACAGGGTTTTATGGAATTAAAGGTAAAGACAGCTTGGCAAGACCCCCCTTCTGGCTTAAAAAACATTCTCTCCTCTTTCCTTTTCTTCTTTGCATCTTTATTAGGGTTCATGCAAGCTCAGCCATTCCCTCACTGCTGACTTTACTCTGGAAGAGTTTTGTTGGCTATGCATCAGAGTGGCATGGTGGCTATTCTGCCCACCTGGTATCCCTCACATCATTTGCCCAAAACAAACACAGAACCAGCAGAACTGTGCGTTAATCACCATCTGATGATGAATGTTCTCCCATGAAAACTTATGCCATCTTGAACTCAGTCAATATATGCTACACTGCTTGAACATGTGTAAACAGAAAGACTCCCATTCCCGAAAACAAAATCCGTCCTTGAAAGCTGACTCACAGTGATTAAGTGACATTCGTTAATCATATGTACCTATCCCAGCTTCCAAGAACAAACCTGACTATCAAGATCTATAAGGGCCCATTAAATATTTACCAAACCATCTTTATAATAGAGAAAAAAGGTCAAAGTTAATAAAACTGATAGGCAGCTCCTGTCCAACCTGATTTATATATTATTTAAGGACAATATACACTATTTCATGGAACACAATTTTGACCTGAAAAAAAATTCTTGGAAAATGTTCACTTATCCAATAGCTCTGAACATCAGAAGGGAAATTTAAACAATTCACAAATTAACATTAAGAACATAGCACTCCACAAATTACAGCCATGAGTTTTCATTTACAGGTTCTGTAATATTTTCTATAAAAATACATTTCACTAAACACACCACTCTCAACTGTCTATGTCATGGAAACAACTCTATTTCATAAAGCAACATCCCAAAGTTCTAATGTGATTTTTCTATCTAGCATCATTTCTCCTCTTAACAGCAAGATTCAATAGAATGAAAATAAAAGAGCGGGGGGAGAAGGAGGGAAAGGAGGAATCTGGATAGAGAGGTAAAGGACAACGGGAACTGAATGTTGCAATACAGAGTCAGACATGGCTGTACTGTTGCCCAGTTTTGTTAACTGTTTTTCTTTGTTACAAGGTAAGATTGAGGGCAAAGGAGAAAACAGGGAATGAATGGTACAAAAAAAGGCATCAATAATTTTTTTTTAAATAACAGCAAAGAAATAAAACAATTTAGCCTTCTAACTTCACCACAGTTGGTTGTTTCCTTCATTCATTCATTAATTTTATTTGCTAGCTGATACCCAGAAATTATACTTGTTTAACCTGCATTTTGAGGAAATTTCTTAATGATAATCTTTATGACTACTAATCTTACTATTAATGATCTAAGGCTACAATGCTAGGGGCTCCTAACTTAAGTATTTGTCAATCAGTTTCATTTCTTGATGTATGTTCACTCATATAAAAGGTCAAGAATTTAGAATTAGGGACAAGATCAGTCAAAATTAGGGGAGAGTCTCAATTATTAGAATACTTTAATCTTTCTTACATGAATTATTTACTTAAATCATATTTCCACAGGCAGCAACAGTAAACTTTAGCTCAGCACTTTTCAAAATGATCACCAAGTTGAAATTAATAAAGGTAGTTAGTGCTTCCAATTATACTTAGCAAAATGGATTAGAAACAATTACATCAACAAAAATTATAGAATTAAGAATGAAATTCATAAATCCCAACTCAAATTAACTCATTCCTAACTCTTATAGTGAATTTCTCTGTTGTTCTTAACAATGTGCTATAGATGCCATATTACTGAGAATGCTTCCAATATCACTAAAACATCACATGTTTCACTATAAAGAGCATCATATTCAGAATTTAATGCTAGGACAAAAAAGAAAACAGAACTAAAAGACAGCATATTGGTTGAATCTAATAAACAGGGAGTGTTCAGTTATAACTAATATTTCAAAACTAAGGTGCATGATGAGGGACTGCAGAATCACCACGGTAGGCACTTCCAGAATTGTATGTCCTACATTAAACACAACAGCAACAACAACAACCAACAAAGGAAAAGCTAGTGTTACAAAACAGACCAACCGGATGAAACTTTACATTAAAAATTTTTCACCATAAGTTTCTTTAAAGATTGCATAAATTTGAAGATTTAAATGCATTGCATTTAAAAGATTACCAAAACAAAACAAAACCAAACCCTAATTTAATACATAAGTTTTCAGGTATATAGCTAATGCATCAGTATAGTACAAAAAGCACTGGTTCTCGAATCAGAGAATTTGGGTTCAAATCCTCCCTCTGACATTTCATACTGGTGGTTACCTGGACAAGTCACTTAATCTCCCTATGCCTCTTTCCTCATCTGTAAAATGACAGAATTGGACTAGCTGACCTCTGAGGATAAGCAAGGTACACTTGCTAGTAATTGAAATCCCATGGACAGGGCCAATTAATTAAAGAGTAGTTATCAAACACTACATGCGAGTCAGCATGCTAAGTGCTGGAGACAGAAACACCGAGAACAAAACAACCTCTACTTCTTAAGGAGCTTATATTCTGTCTGGGGAGAAAACAAGTACACATATAAAGAGAATAAACACCCTCACAATACAATAGAGTGGCTAACAGACCCAAGTTATTAATGAATTCTGAACATGAGGAGATCCTGAGAGACATTCCAAGGCATTAGCATTTTTCCACAGCATACATAATCTGTGCGATCCCTGTCCTACAGTATTGCTCACAAAGAGACCTTAACCATTGCATTACTGATTCTCAAAATCAGTAAATATCAGTGAATAAACCTCACTTTCTCATCATTCTGAATGCCTGTACATAAAACTAAAAGAAGAGTATGTCCCTTCAGTTAATCTTAAAAATGGCTGACATTTATGTGGTCTTAAGCCTGCTATTTCACTTGATATACTTAACACTGCATATTTGTACATGTGTCATATCACGCCTTGCTAAATTACAAGTACTTGGAGAGTAAAGACCATATCTTAATTAAACTTTGTATCTTCCTCACTGCCTAATAAAGTGTTTTGCATTTCACATGCAGGTACTAAATGGTTATTAAATGAGTGAATGAATGAATGAATGAACCACAGCCTAAGTCAGAGGTGTCAAACAGGCAGTCAAGTGTTGCAGCTGGGGGCAGCTACATGGCGCAGTGGATACAGCACTGGCCCTGAAGTCAGGAGGACCTGAGTTCAAATCCGGCCTCAGACCAAACACTTGACACTTACTAGCTGTGTGACCCTGGGCAAATCACTTAACCCCAACAGCCTAAGCAAAAAAAAAAAAAAAAAAAAGTGTTGCAGCTGGCACCACACCCAGTGCCTAGGGAAGCAGATTAAAACATAATTAGTAAATATTTAACAAAATAAATGAAAATACAATAGAACATAGGTAATGTTGATACATAGTTTGCAAAGTCAATATGCAGCTAAAGGAACTCTTACGGACATTTAATGGCCCCATTGCTATTTGAGCATAAGTGGTTCAGAGTCCCTAGGTTTTAGGGCCAGGGAGGACCTGTTAGATCAATCTAATCCAGCAGTTCTCAAAATGTCTTAGCTAGCTAGGCCTTGAGGAAAAGGATTTCCACAAATAGCACGGCCCAGTGGACAGTGCACTGATTCAGGAGAAAGACCCAAATTACATCTCAGATGCTTACAAGCTATGTGACCATTGGCAATCTACTTGCTCAAAGCCTCAGCTTCCTCATCTGTGAAATGGATACAGTAAAACTTGTACTTCCTACCTCACAGCATTGTTGAGGGAGAAGATGAGAGCTTTAAAAACCTTAAAGCACTATAGAAATTAATTATTATTATAACAAGTAAAGATGCAGAGGGAGTTTAAATCAAGAAAACTATGTTCTATACTTCTAAAAATACTTGGGCAGGAACAAGCATTTAATTAAGTCGTGGTCTCCATTAAGAGATGTGTTCTTAGATCGTCTGATAGTTCTTGGACAAGAGAATAAAGGATACTAAATAAGCAATGATATTAACTTCCCTATTCAGAATGAACTCCTTGATTTTTTCTTATGCTATCCTCTTCTCTGCCCTCTTCTAAAGATTGAGATTTCAGTTGCTTTTCCTTCTGTTAGTTCCAGACATAACTAAGTTAGTGAATTTGGGGAAGAAATTTAATTGTATTGTTTAATACACTTAAAAGCACTTAAAAGTACTCAAAAAACAAAACAAAAATTCCACAAGAAGAAATGTAAGAAATGTAGTCCAAAGTCCTAAACAATGTCATAAAGCCTAAAGCCCATTCTGGGCAATTTCAAATTTTACCTTTTCTGTGGTTTTTACATTGTTCTGTGATAATGGAAATTATCACAGTTTAAAAAATTTTTAATTTAATTTAAATTTTAAAAATTTCTAGGTTCAAGGAGAGTCCATATGTTATAATTCACTTTTGCTTGAAGATTCTCATGTGATTATTAGTGCATCAGGTAAGAATGCCTCCTACTTAAGGACCACTTTAGCCTACAGATCATCCATAAAAACAATCAAAGTCAACATCTGGACACTAAAAATGTTTCAAAATCACAAGCACCCTCACCACCACATTTTGAAGACCATATAACCTTAGATTGACTTAAATCACACATTGCTTGGGGGGTGGGGGGGTCAAGATTTCTCTACAAATGTTAACATGGCCCTGAACCATTAAACCACTGATCAAGACAAAGATTTAAGCATAATCAGGGCTATATTTCTGCCACTTTAAAAGACAGAAACCATTGCCCCTCATTATTAAAATATGTTTTTGGTCCAGTTAATGAGGAGGACTCATTTAATATGATAAAGCCCTAGCTCTTCTTTTGAAAAATAAGTGTGCATGCCTGAATACAGCTGTACCCAGGAAAGGACAGAGAAACGCCAACTCTAATTGTTTTCTTTGGGTTTTTACTTTACATCTCAGATAATGAGATCAGTTTGGAAGCTGCTTCTTCTACCTCCCCCAACCTAGGTTTGATCCTTTAAGGGTAACTGCATTTTTAAGCTTGGTCAAAGCGGCATCAATAAACTATAAGAAAAAGGCCTCCAATTTATTGCTTATTTGTTTTCTATTCTGAAGCTAGGTTTGAGGCCTTTCAATTAGTATTAAAGGATGCTGAGATCAGGGCTATGTTTCCTGTCCATTTGTAGCACCATTTACTTGCTAACTGCTGTTTGTTTTTAAATATTAATCCTCACATTTTTCAAACACAAAATATTATCCAAAAAAAGAAACTAAAATACATGCCCATGGGGACAACCGCTGTTGTGTCTTCAAATCACTGCAACATTTAGGATTGGTTAGAATTGTTTGATTTGAACTTTGCAGAGCTCACACCTTTATTAATAATCCTTTCTCTACAACTGCTCCTGTTTACACTGCATCTGCTTGTGTGTTACTGTATCTCAGAGATGTCAATCAGCTGTCAGAACTGTCACGCAGATATCTGAACAGTTCCCTAACAAATCAGTATAGCAGAGAAAAAGAGTGCAGATACCAGAAGGTTCACAATACCTTGTTTGCTTTGCTTCCCATTAACCACCTATTTCCTTATACATATTCTCAACCTTCTCCATTGGCACTGGGTGGCTGGAAGAACAATTCCAAAGGTCATCAAAAAAGGTTCTAGCTGGAGAGTCACCTAATCCACGTAATGGGTAGCATTAGCTGAAAATATAAATAGCTTCCAGGGATAGCTCCACAGCAGGTTAAGAGGCACTGACAAACAAGGATGATTCTAAACTTTAGACACTGACATAACAGAAAGCAGCCAGGTTCTCCTTTGGCAACGTGTCCAGAGACAGACTGCAAAGCTGAATGGACCACTGGTCTAAACCAACTTAGTATTTTTTTCTTTAATATACCAATTCCTAAATAGACTCAAACCATCTCAGGCTAGAAATTCTAATTTTGTTTTTGGAAATTCACAAACATTCATGTATATGGAGGTACATAACACAAGATCTACCGATAACTCTGTGCCTATGTTCAAACTGGAGGCGGCTAGGTGACTCAGTGGACAAAATGCTGGACCTGAAGTCAGGAAGAACTGAGTTAAAATGTGGCCTCAGATAATCACTAGCTGTGTGATCCTGGGCAAATCACTTAACCTCTGCCTAATCCACTGGAGAAGAAAATGGCAAATCATTCCAGTATCTTTGCCAAGAAAACCCTAAACCAGGTCACAAAGAGTGGAACATGACTGAATTACTGAACAATACATGTTCAAACTAAATACAGAAACAGTAGGAAAGAACAATCAATGCATTCACAAACCATTCAAGTTATACTTCAATCATCAAAGTAAAATCTTGGTTTGCTTAGATCAGGGGTGGGGAACCCGTAGCCTCGAGGCTACATGTGGCCCAAATGTTCCCTACCCCTTGTTTAGATCATGCTCAGAGACTTGATTAAAATTCTGTAAAAATGAGGGCCTTGAATGAGATAATCTTTAAAGTCCCTTTCCAAAAACCACATAAGTATTGACTATAAAAATATTTGTGAAATTGAAATACACTTCTTGTTCTGGACTGGTCCTAACTCAAGTCAGTCCCTAGTTAGTTTAGGTTCGACACTAAAACAAAATGAGACCTTCATGAGTTATTCAACTGTTAACAAAATGGGATTTATATCAGGAGGAAAAGGATATTCAATGAGGATAAACACTGAGAATCCCCTGAATTCATACAGTGAAGCTCCCATCTTGATCCACCAGTAAGTATCTCAAGAGTTCCTCTAGCTCCCCCTTGATACTCTGGTAATTGAGACAAGGAAGTGATCTGAGCCAACGAAGTCTCAGGAAAATCTCAAGGAAAAACTCCCCTAACCTGCATGAGAGGGGAGCAGTTGAGGAGTGTGACAACATATTGGTCCTACCACATTTATGAAATGCAAGAATAATATCATTTATTAGTAGTGACTAATGATCTATGATGAAGGTGCAAGCTAGCTAAAACAAGTGGGGGTCAGGGGAGAGACTTTTGTCCAGGGCCCATGCCATTTACTTTGTACTTCATAGCATCGAGGGGCCACAGAAAGGACTTAAATGTTTACTGATAATTAATGAATTTTTAAATCATTCTTTTCAAGTATATGCAGAGATGAGCCATGTTGATAATACGATCTTCCTACTATTTACCCATCTGTTTACCCAGTCCAAAAACAACCAAACCAAGCTTCACATCCCATTGAGCCATCCCCTCTAGCCATCTTCTTTCCATCTGCTCTACCACTACATCTACAGGTTTCTAGGGCCTATGCCCTGGGAGGTTTAATCCCCTTGGTTCTGAGTGAATGCTAATAACATAATCCACTATGCTTAGTCTGGAAAGAGGATAGATGGAGTGTCCTATAGCAAAGAAGCCAGTGTCACTGGATTGCAGAGTATACAGGGATGAGTAAGGTATAAAAAAACTGGAAAGGAACAAAGGTGCCTGATTATGAAGGGCTCTGAATGCCAGAGGATTTTATATTTGATCCTGGAATTAATAGCCATTGGGGTTTAATGAATGGAGGTGGAGTAGCAGGTGATAGGGTCAGATCTACACTCTAGGAAGATCAATTTGACAGCTGAGAGAAGGACAGACTGGAATAGGAACAAACTTGAGGCAAAGAGACCAACCAGCAGGCTACTGCAACAGTCCAGGAATAAGGTGATGAACATATGAAGGTAGTTAGTAGCAATATCAAAGAAAAAAAAGGGGCATATGAGAGATATTACAAAGGTAAGATCAACAGGATTTGGTGACTGATTGGACATCAAAGGATAAGAGAGAGTGAAGAGTCAAAGATGATACCTATGTTGTAATGACTAGAAGAATGGTAGGACCCTTGACTGGAAAAGGTTTGGAAGGATTTGAGGGAGACATAAAGTCTTTAGTACTGTACATGCAAATTTAAGATATCTATAGAACATCCAGTTTGAAAAGTCCCACAGACAGCTGGAAATGCAAGCCTGGAGATCAGAAGAGAGGTTAGGTGTGAATAAGTAGATCTCGGAATACTTAGCATAGAGATGATAATCTAATCAATTGGGAATTGATGAGATCTTCAAGTGAAATAATATAGAGGGAGAAGAGAAGAGAGCCCAGCAGAGAGGCTTGGAAAATATGTGTGGTTAGTAGATGTTACCTGGTAGAAGATCCAAAAAAGGAGGCTGAAAAGGAGTAGTCAAAACAGGTAGAAAAAGAATCAAGAGAAAGTAGTGTCATAAAGAGAGACTATCAAGGAGAAGCTGATGATCAACAGTGTCAAAAGTTGCAGAGAAATCAAAAAAGATGAGGACTGAGAAAAGGTCATTAGATTTGGCATTTTTTTAATTTAATTTTTTTGTTAAATTTTAAATTCCAAACCATCTCACTCCCTTTCTCCCCACCATACACTACAGAAGGCTACCATTTGACACAGACAGACATATAGATATAGATATATAAAGCCATACTATGAATAATTCTATTTATTGGTTCCTTCTCTAGAGTTGGACAGCATCTTCCTTCTTAGGTCTCTTGTACTTGATTTGAATATTTCTAATACTCAGATTAATTTAGCTGTTCAGAGTTATTCTTCAAACAATATTGCTGTTATACAATGTTCTCTTGGTTCTGTTTATTTCACTCGTCATTTCTTTCATTACTTCATACAAGTCTTTCCATGTTTTCCTAAAATCAACCTGCTCATTATTTCTTATAACACAGTATAGATTTGAAAATTAAGAGCACACTGGTAACTCATCAGTGGCAAATTGCAACCCCCAAAAGTATTCTTCATGTTTTTCACCCATTCTGTTGTTGGAAATCCTGATCACAAATAATGAACAAATAATGAGCCTTCTTGTTTATCAGTTAGTTTGAATTGGATGAAAAAGAAAAAGAGAAAATTCAAGGAAAAAGAGAGCCATCACTAAAGAAGAAAAGAAAAGCTAGAAAACAACACTATAATTAGCTCAAACCAAGGGTAAAAAACACAAACTAGGAAATCAGAAAATGAAAATCATAAAAATGAAAGTAGAGGTAGCAAATCAGGGAAACGCACACTAGATGACATGATACGTTGCTCTCAGATTGCCTCTGACCTAGGGTATCAATCCTAGAGGAGGAGGAGGAGCCAAGCAACACAAAAACAAGGTCAGGAAGAAGCAAGAGTAAACCTTCCACACAAGGTGACTATGCCCAGAAGTCTGCTTGACTACCACAGAGTTGCTCCAGGTATGTGAATGGATTTGTATGAGGCTGATTAAAAACAAAACAAAACAAACCCCCAAAACATTGCTCTTTTAACTCCTTTCTCTCACCCCAAAGCTGTCCAATAGTGAACTGAGCTTATAGATTTGGCATAAAAAAGAAATAAGGGGAAAATATACCCCACTGGTCCTCTCAGAAACTGGGGGAAAAATGTTCTTAACAAAGTCATGTCTGATTCTTTTTAGTTAAAGGGAACAAGAGGGAATAGCACTTTAAATCATAAAAGAATCAAATAGGAGGGAGAAAGTGAATTTAAAGCATTTTGATGTCTGTGAGATTTGCTGAAAGTCTAGGATATGTGCTAAACATCCTCACTAAATTCAGACAGAACTGTATTTAAGAGTTCTCACTAAAATCGAAGTCAGGAAGATTGACAGGAAAGCATCTTTGAATCCTTTATAAAGATGGTACTTTTTCATTCACACACAACCCTAAGATTCCAAGAATTGGACTCAATCTTGTTGCTCTGAAGAGTATCTTCTAGCTTTGTTCTAGCTTCTTGCATATAGTAGGCACTTAATAAATGCTTATTGATTTGAATGGAAATTCTGTAACTATGTACTAGAAACCTAGTCAAGAAGTATTTATCAAGCAAACATCTATGTATCCCAACACTGTGCAAATACTAGATTTTTTTAAAATCAATTCTACCAAGGGTCAAGAAATATGTCCCTTTAAAATTTAGCACATTTCTAAAATATATGCATAGACAAGGATATGAGAGAACCAGCACTAATTGACAAAAATAACTACAACCTTTCCCAACCTCTACAGAACCTAACTAGATGAACAATGACTAAGGATCTGAAAATCAACCTATCCTTCAAAGCCCGGCCCAAATCCCACCTCCTCTTTGATACTTTCCTTGACTACTCCTACTGAAATTAATATATTCAACTTGGTACCCACCATACTTTAATGGCAGTCTTTTTTTTTTTTAACTGCCTGACCTTGGCTGCTAAACCCTGTCATGAAGGTAAGACAACCCAATATATTAATAAAATATTAAGAAATAGCTTTGAAAGAATGTTAACCTATTTATTGCATCTATATAGCATGCTCTAAAGTTTGGATAAGAAAAGTTTAAGAGTTTATTTGTTATCCTGGCATAGCTAAGTAATGAAATATTTTGTGGAAAATTCCAATAAACTAAAGCTCTATAGATAATGAGCATCTGTGAAAAGAAATAGGGGTCCCTTATCTCTGAGAACGAACAGAAAAGAATGTCTTTCAAAGACCTTAAGGTTCACGGTCTGCGAAAGCAGTTACTAGAAAGCTGAATTGAAGACTAGCTTCTGACCCTATGTCTCACATCTAGTAAGTACAAAAAATTCTTAAGAACATCACTATCCACATGAGGTGAGACCTATTTTGTAAATAAGGAAAGGCCAAAAGCCTCCACCAACTAACTGGTTGCTGCTTTCTGTGTAGACTGACATCAGAACCATTGACACTTTGCCAGTGGGATCAGCAGTAGGCCAAAAACCAGAGGCTCTGCAGTTCTCAGGCACCCCATCAGCAGCCACACTCCAACCTCTGCAGGGAGATTAAAGTCCAACTCAAATTTGGTTCACATACATACCTTTTAGGATGGCCACTGAATTTATCACAAAATCATATATTTAGAAAGCACTTAGTGCTAAATGGTAGAGAAAATCAACTGGAAACTCTGTAACGCTAGTATCTTTTTTTTTTAACGTTTCCCTAACCAGATTATAAACTCCTAAAGAGCAACAACTGTATTTTGTTCATCTTTTATAACCCCTACAAGTACCTTCAGCACAGGACCTTGTATGTGGGGCACTCAATAAATATTTCATCCATTAAATGGTTCAAGAAAACAGTAGGAAGCTTGGACTCATCAATGTCTACAAAGGCATTTTAAGACAAGTCACAATTAAATGGCACATTTACTATTTCATGGGACAACCAAGAGGGGAAAATGTCCTTAAAATCATAAACAAAAGGTTCCTCAAGCATGTAAAATATCCATCTTCTCCCATCAACTCTCGCACTGTGGAATTCCTGTTGGGAAGTGAAAGAAAGTAGCAAATAGTACAAACTGGGGAGCTTTTTTTTTTTTTAAGATTTGATAGTCTCAATACTATCAAAATGATAACACTCAATAGATTTGAGTGTTAATTTAGACTTAAATATAATAAATGCATTATTAAAGTCTTCAAACAGTTAAATTTTCAATTTTTATTAAAAAAAACAAAATCTATCAGTTTTGATTGATAAGTGTACTTTTCACAACTAAGAATAAAAAAAAGTGAAGATTGGCAACATTTTTCGCCCTATAATTTGCTTCCTCTGCCTTTTTTCACTGCACTGCACATAAATCAAAGAAATGTTAAAGAGGCCCATACATCACCAACTGGCATTTCAAAACTATTTACAAAGTAGCTAACAGACATGGTACAGAACATACAGAACTGCAACCACGAATTCTGAGTGTAAAGGGACAAAATTAGCTCAAGCACTGACAGGGGGTTAATTAAGTTTACAAATAACTTTCCAATGGGCAAATGATGATATTTAATAAAAATGGCCTGAGTAAAACAGGGTTAGAAGGAAAGGAAAAATGGCAATGACATGCTCAAAAAAAGAATAATGAGTGTTCAAACAACCTGCCAGTTTGGTGAGTAAGCACAGAAATCTGGAAAACAGGCAGGAGAAATAATATTTTAATTAAGTTGCAATAGGTTTACAAGTAAAGTCCACATTACATTTGCAAAAGAGGTACAATCTTGAAGTTACAGATCAAGATCCAAGTCCAATTCTGTTTCCCTGAATCCCTTTTATAAAATAGTCACAAGAGTTGGAAATTTACAAATGAGGAAAGTGTAAAAAGTACAATCAAAACTGATGGGTTTTTTTTTAATAAAAACTGAAAATTTAACTGTTTGAAGACTTCAATAATGCATTTATTATATTTAAGTCTAAATTAACACCCTTGTAGACTACCAAATCTAAAAAAAAAAAAAAATTGGTGGCTTCTGTCTGGGTCCTAAGAAGAGGAAAGGCTGTAATGGTCTATCTGCTGAAGGCAGCACCCCGGTGACGAATGGAGGTCAAGTAAGATTCAAGCTTTCACAAGTAATCCAGAGAAGTAGAAGAGTCTGGACTATGCACAAGAGTCATATGCTTTACCTCTGGGAGGGAAAAAAATAAAATTTATTCCTCACTACACAGATCTCTGTGGCCACAGCACAAAGGGTAGTGACTGTAATGATGTCATCTAGGCGTCTTTGAAAAGTTCAGCTTTTAATGCTGCCATCACACACCAGGTATTCTTGCACTTCACTGTTACATTCAGGAAAAATAACTGTAGACAGCTAAAATAATAAGGAAGCATCACAGGGAAAAGGGGTTTTAAATCAGCTTGTAGGTTTAGAAAAAAATGAAAAGGTCCTCTCTTCAAAGAAGAGCAATGTCTTATAATCTTTCCCTCCCTGCCAAGCTGTAGTACACTCATAAAAGAGACCAACACACACTCTTTAGCAAGGGTACTAGTGACCCAAAAAGTTATTAAAGGATTTCCAATGAATAATGTCCTGCCTATGCTCATGGAAACTTCATAAGAGCAAGCAGCTTGAAGAAAATGATGGTGTCAGTAGCACAGTGTTTCTCCAAAGAGAGCTACAGAATCAATCCACAGGAATTTTTAGTAAGTTTTCAAAGGGAGGAAGGTGTCTCCTAAGCCAAAAACCATTCTAGGAAAACCCAAAGGGAAAGAAAGGGGCCAGGGTAAAGTTAAATCAGAATGATTGTGGAGCATAAGGGAAAGGGAAATATAATCTTAAGAAATGTTTACTAGTAAGTGCGAGAACCAGTACATTTTGGCCACTAGGCCATGAGATCCAGAACTGGAAGGAGACCTGAAAGATTATCTAGTTCAACCAATTCATTTTATGGATAAGGAAAAGAAAGCCAGAGAAATGAGACAACTTGTCCACTATCACATCAGCAGTAAGTAAGGAGAACCATATCTAAGCTCAGGTCTTGACTCCAAAACCAGACTTCTTTCTACTACTACCACATGATGCTTATAGGACAGAAAACCAAAACTGATCAATCTCGACTCCAGACCACAAATGAGGAATCATTTTTCTCTCCTCTCAGAGAAGAAGTAGAGTACTACAGGTAATAAATGTCACATCTCACAGTTTTTCTTTGTTACAAGGAGCACAGTTTGAGAGATGGAAGGGTTCCTGAAGGTCACTAAGACCGGGGATGGCCTCAAGAGAAAGTTCAGTGGCATTGAGTGGGGTAAAAAGAAAGGAGAGATCACTCTTGGGGTGAAAGAACAAAGGAATCAACAAAATGCTCCCGGTGGGGGCGGGAGGCAGAGAATTATGTGCAAAGAAAAGCAAATCGATCAGAAATGAAGTTCCAAAGTTACAAAGGACCGGAAAGAGTAAGTAACACTATACTACCTTGCCACCTGGGAGTACATCTATTAGTTTACTATAGTAACACTTAATTTTATTTCCAGTTTTATTGCAACAGTTAAAGGTTTTTACAATAGCAGATGCCTTTCCTCCCACACATCAATTAATTTGCAAATTCACTCAGGTTGTAGAAATAATGAAGTGCTGAATGCTTTGCTACTGGTGAGTTTTGCTATCAGGAGGTGGATCCTGTGGGCGAGGTGCTAAATTGTGCTGCTGCTATCTGCATGCCAAAGAAAAGACAGAACTCGAAAAGGGAGCAGCACAGACCAAGCCTGCCCTCCTCCCTTTGCCCCCAAAGACCCGCCTCTGGCTTAAAAAGTAAATGAGGTAGCAATAACCACTTCAAAAAGTCCCTCGAACACATAAAGACAGTCTTGTGGTGCCTAGGAGTGAGAATGCAAGGTATATGAAGCCTAATGAAGTAAAAAGCAGTGTTTTCAGGAACCTTTTTATAGACTGTCAGGTGGTGTTTACAGGGAAAGTAACTTTCTTAAAATGAGGTAGCTCTTTGAATTCATCTTTGGTCTGAAATTTGGCAAACCACCTGTCAAACCCACACATTTGATTTTTTTCCTTCTTTCTGAAATAGCTGAGATGAAGTAACCAGTGTTGTTTCAAAACAAGTCAGTTGAAAATAGTTGTGTGGCTTCTGCTTTGTGACAGATCTGCGTCTTCTTTCCCATCTTCGTTTACATCATGTTAAAATGAACAAGAGAAGACTTTTTTTCATTACATCATTACATTAGTCTTTACTAGAGTGCCTTATCAGAACGTGGAGATAATCCTGGGTTCTGGAAAGCTATGCCAAGGAAAGCTTCAAGGAGAAGCTGCCTGCTCATCTAATTAACTGTCCGTCCAGTTGTCTACGTTCAGGGGAATTCACTACCAGATTGGCTGCAGGGAGGTCAATGTGCTGACCACAGCAACCCCTAAAGGTCATCTCCTAAGTCAAAAAGTGGTTGCAACATGTATCATCTGAAGGAACACCCATGCAGACAGACAAAACCATGCATCTATAAAATGCTGAAAGATTTTTGCACGAAATATTTCACATTCTGCATTTTTAATAGGTTCTGGTCTTCATCCACAGAACTAGGTACTTAAGAAGTCATGATTTTCCAGGGTATAATAGGTAGTTTAATTAATGCTTACCTAACTGGATCTTTGATTTCACCAGTGTGTGTAATTCCTCCAATAGTACTGATCATAGCCTCTTCATACTTTTTCATTCAATGTAACATGTCTTATCCATCTTTCCAGAGAGAACCTACACCAACACACTGAAGCCTTTGTCTTGTTCTTTTATTATTTCACCAGTACCAATGTACCACTTGGGCTGTCCATCTCTTATTCCCACTAATGGCTAACCCACCTCACTTTACATGTCCCTCATGAGGTCTTTTATGTCTTTTCTCCTATGAAGGTCAATGTTAGTAACGTGTACCATCCTACTTACAATCACCATATGTCATTCTGCTATTCTTTGTGTCACCTGTAATTTTGATTCTTCTGCAGTCACAGTGTTTAATGATTCATGGTCATATAGTATCACCTGGAGAATCCTGGTGTTAAAGGAGGCGGACTTTTGTAGCAGGGATCAAGTTGGTATAGAGGGCACTTTTCCAATACAATTAGCTAAATGCAATGCAGATCAATAATCACATATGATGACTCAATTCTGGGTCCGGGTCACCATCTAAAGAAAACATACTCAATTTTATTTTCCCTCCCTCTGATTTCTTTTTCAGTAGGGAAGGGAACAGAATAAGCATTATTAAGTGTTTAATATGTACCCAGCATTGTGCTAAGCACTTTATAAATATTATCTCATTTGATCCTCATAACAACCCTGGGAGATAGCTGCTATTTTTGTCTCCATTTTACAGATGAGGAAACGGAAGCAGACAGAAGTTGAGTGACTTGCCCAGGGTCACAGCTAGTAAGTGTCTGACAGCAAATATCAACTCAGGATTTCTTAATTCCAGGCCCAGTACTCTATCCATTGCACCACCTAACCGGCTATACAGCAGGCCCCTAGAAAGTCCTGTTTTTTCCTACTGTCACCCAAAATAAAATCAATGTTCTAGCTACTGCTTATTCACAATGAGCTTTATTCTGGATTCCTAACAGAGTCTGTGTAACATGTACTGTAAAAAGACTATCTTAACTTTGGCAAACCAAGCAGCAATCCAAACAAGTGTTTTTATCCATCTGATGGGCAGAAAGCAACCAAGTTCCCACTTTATAATCAGTCTTGACTAGTAAAAAGTCAATGAACTATTATTTCCTACTTCCTTTCTAGCCAACTGGTCCTCATCATGGCAGTTCTCCACTAAACACATTACATTTGGGATGCTCGTATTTTCCCAGAGTTTCTGGACAATAATATCCTTTACAACATCTATGAAAGCAATCCTACAGCTCATCTGACATTTTCTGACCCTGCATTGTGTGTGAAGGGCACAAGATAACAATGTTTATGAAAGGATCACATGTGACAATATATAAATCATGAAGATTCCTGTGACATTATATTGAGTCCAGGGCTTTCGATTCAATAACATATCAGCAGTATAAGAAACATCTTTTTTTTCTTGCTTTCAGCATTGAACTGGTTCAAAAAGCATCATTAAAATGTCAGGGAAGGAATTTTTGGATTCACATTCATTTGACATTCTTTCCTTTGCACTGTCACTTAGGAAAAATTTAAATTTGAAAAAACTTCAGCACATTTAGAGTCTGGTGAAGCACCACCCACCTCCCCTTCTACTCCCCCCCAAAAGGGCAAGAAAATTCATCATCAAAGGTTACCACTCCATCTAATGTCATCATGATGTGGTATTTCAGCACACACGTTTGTGTATATAAATCTCCAACTGTTCTGCAATCCCTGCCATCACTCGCATAATTGGATAAGTTAATAACAGAATGACTCTCTCCCTAAACTCAAAATCCCTTAGTTTTGTTAGTTTACCTAGGATCCTTAGCATTCTATATAAATTTCTAAATCCCACTGTGCATAAAGGCAACATGATAACACTTGCCAGCTTCCTCCCATCTTTCCACAGCCTCCTCCCCATCCCCCACTACTAGTTCCAAGGACGTTCATATAGCTCGGTAATTAAAATACACTATTTTTGTTTCAAAAATTTAAATGTGACACATTCCCTTCATTTAAAATTTTATGACAGTTACAGTTTCAATTTGAGAGTCTTCGTTCACATTAGGTGAGCCTCTTATGCTCTATATTAAATGCAAGACATGATTTCCTGGTACGATCAGTGCTATTAATAATACAACAGTACCAATCTCAGAAGTGTGTGAGTGCATGTGCATGCACCCCCCCTCACTACACAAATGGATATCAAATCATATATAGTATTGCAATCTTTATTAAATTCAGAAAGGCCTTAGTGTAATGTTCTCCTTCCCTTCCTCTTCAACTCAAAAATTATTTGGAATTTTTCTTCTGTTGTCTCAAAGGGATACATCTCATTAAGGCTCATAAACATAAACATATCTGATGAGACAAAATATGTGTGATCTCCTTTATTAGACTCGAGGAAGAAAATGGAGTGGAGGTAAAAGTTATTAATAGACCTACTCAACTTATAAATATCAGAACCTATATCTGGCTCAAGGTAAATGTACCTTACTCCCTTAACACATACTCTTTGATCCAGTGACACTGGCCTCTTGGCTCCTCCAACCATTTTCTCTGATCCTTACCCGTGCCTCCTCCCAATTTAACCACTGACCACCTCAACTTACTTTAAGTCCCAACAAAAATCTTATCTTCCACTGGAAGCTTTCTCTAATCCCTAAACTCCAGTGCCTTCACTCTGTTAATTATTTCCTATTTATCCCGTATATAGCTTGCTTTGTATATATTTGAATGTTGTCCCCACCATTAGATTGTAAGTTTCTTAAGAGCAGGGATTGTCTTTTGCCTCTTTTTGTATCCCAGTGCATACAGCACCGT
>NW_020954571.1:7302321-7374588 GCF_900497805.2 Vombatus ursinus | reverse complement strand
AGCTACTTAATAAGTGTTTATTGATTGATTGATTGATCAATGGTGGGTATTGGGGATACAAAGATTAAAATAACCCCTACCTTCAAGAAATTGACATTCTACTGTTGAGAAACTGACATGTACACAGATTAGTATGTACAAATACATGTATACTATATGTCCATGTTCACAAGGTTGAGTATATCAGATGACCCAGTAAAATATTTCCCAATGTTTGAAAAACACAACTGCATTAAACAAAGCCTCAGCTTCTGGTGCTCCTGGTAATTAATTACTAGTTTGAGTAGTGAACAAACAATAGGTGCAAAATGCTCTAGGAAAATTCCAAGAAGGAAAAAACATTTTCAGCTTGGTATTGGAGGGGAAGAAAGATCAGAGAAGGTCATGAAGAGTTGGACAAGACTGAAAAATGAATGAATAACAAAAGCACCTAAGCTGAGCCTTAAAAGAAAAAGACTTTGACTTACGGAGATAAGGAGGAAGTCTATTCTAGGCAT
The DNA here is from genome assembly GCF_900497805.2 of Vombatus ursinus. Classification (NCBI taxonomy): domain Eukaryota; kingdom Metazoa; phylum Chordata; class Mammalia; order Diprotodontia; family Vombatidae; genus Vombatus; species Vombatus ursinus. Next base: position 7,374,091 of record NW_020954571.1, on the reverse strand, counting down.
GAGGGACAGCATGTGAGAATACAAAAAAAGCAGGGACAATGTGTCGAGTTCAAAGAATATCTAGTAATCATGTCTGACTTGACAACAGATAGCATAAAAGGAAGTAAAGTGAAATAAGTCTGGAACGACGGTCTAGAGCCATTATTAGAGGGCCTTAGATGCCAGGCATTTTAGCTTATTTATATATGGTCAGCAGGCCAAAATAATGCCATTGCAGTTTTTTTAAAAGAAGAGTGATACAGCCAGAACTCTGCATTAAGAAGATATTTTCTATACATGTGCATGACATTGACCAGGAAAAAAACCAGAAGCAAAGAATCCAGTTGGAAGTATATCATAGGAGTTCAGTAGTACTCTTAATCCCACCCCACCCCACTCCCCATCTTCTCTAACAGACTGGCCTCACTATCACTGTTACATCTTCAATCTCTGTATCTCCTGTTTCCTTCCTTGTTGACTACTGGGCTAACATGCTTAGTCTCCTTTATCCTTAAAAACCCTCATTTGATCTTGCAACACTCATCAGTTATCAGCCCATATCCCACCACTTTTTCTCAACCAAACTCCCTAAAAAGTCTGTCTATACACAATACCTCCATTTCCTCTCCTGACTTTCTTCTAAACACTCTACAATCTGGTATCTGACTTCATTTAAATGAAACTGCCCTCTCCAAAGAACTCCTCTCTGCCAAACCTAATGGTCTTTTCTCAGTGTTCATTCTTCTTTCTGTAGCATTTGACACTGCAGACCACCTTCTCCTCTTAAAAATTCTCACTGCTCTGGGTTTTCATGACACTGCTCTCTTGGTGGTTCTCCTGTCTGATTCTTCTCAGTCTCCTTTGCCAGATCTTTATCCACTTCACAACTACTAACTGTGGATGTAATCCAGGGCTCTGTCCTCTTCCCTTTTCTTTCTATAGTCTCTCATTTGAGGATATCAGCTCCCATAAGCTGAATATCAGCACTGTGCAGATGACTCTCAGAGTCATACACCTAACCCTAGTTTCTCTCTTGAGTTCCTGTAATGTATTTCCAACCGTCTACTGGATATTTCAAACTGGATGTCTCATAGGTATCTCAAACTCAATATATCCAAAACAGAACTCTTTTTCTTTCCCCCAATACCCACCCCAACCCCTCTTCTTATTTTTATCAAGGGCATCCTCATTCTTCCAGTCATCCTCATTCACAGTTCTAGTTATCCTAGTCCTCATTCTCACTTATCCAATAAGTTGCCAAATCTCAACTTGCACATGTCTCCCCCTATGGAAGTTCTAACCCCCCCCCCCCCCGCAAAAAAAGAGTGTAAGTTCTTTGAGACAGGGTTTGTTTTTGTTTTTTCTTTGTATCCCAGGTAGTTAGCACAGTGCCTGGGAACACAGTAAACATTTAATAAATGCTTATTGATTGATTAATGTGATTGATTCAGGCAAAAGACAATGGGAACCAGACACAGGGTAGTAGTTGGAATGATGTAGTCTGATGTGTGAGATATTGTGGAGGTCAAAGTCAACATGATTTAGCAACCTAATGAAATGAAAGGAATGAGAGAAAGAGAAGAATCAAAGATGACCCCAGGATTTTGAGACTTGGAAATTAGCAGGAAAAGGATGTCATCAACAGAGGAAGGTTAAGTTGGAGACAAGGACATACTTAAGTTGGAAGGATGATTAATTCAGTTTTGGACATGTTGAATTTGAGGTGCCAATGGGGTGCCCAAATGAGCCTGGGTGAGCAGGTAACTGGAGAAGTGGGAATAAAATTCAAAAAGAAAGGTTAGGACTAGAAAATAGATTTGGGGATCATCTACCTAGAAGAGATCACTGAATCCATGGGAGAAAGTAAAATGATGTTCTGATCATGTGTGAGGAGATCATAGGTGAGGTACTAAGAAGGAACATAAGAGCTCAAAGCTCACAAGTTAGGCAGTTTATAACAGATATGATATGCAAGTGTGCAGTTCTCCAGTTCTTCCACGGGTAATCACAGACATGTGGTAGGATGTGTACCTGAACTGAAAGCCTAGAGCTCTGAATCTCTACCTTTATATCTGATTGTTGTTGCTGGGCAGATTCACATGGACTGAGTCAGAGGGGGACGTTGTTAGGGGGCAATCAATCAGCAGATGGTCCAAATTCTGACACACATCCCCTTTTTTGATCACAACGGCATTGCAAATAGGAAAGTTTGGTAACTTTCATACATACCTAGAATAGAGGAAGTTTGCCAAATTAATTATAACCAGGAAAGCCTTGCATTCTTTGCCCAAAAGAAGCTGACTAAACCAGTCACTGGAGTACAAAGGAACTTCCTGGTACATAGACAGGTCAAAACAGTGATCAAACATGGAGTCACTTGGCATCTAGGGCCTAAGTGCTGTTACATGTACTATTACAATCCCAACATGGACAGAAACTGGTCTGTGAGTGGTGGTAGAGAAAATATGGGTCTTTTTGAAACATCATCAAAAAAGCAGAAAGGCAAAATGCAAAGCAATTAAGAGTGGGACTGCATGTGCTCATATTATAGCTGTTGTAACGTGAACCTGGCCTATATTTCATGCTCATTAATTTACAGAGCAAATGACATTTTTTAAATCACCAAAATACTAATCAAACTGTCTTTATTGTCTCAGTCTGCATTATTAATGAAGCAAAAATAATGAGCATTTCTACTAAGTTTTATGTTATCAGCACAGATCAGCTTGAGAAAGTCACAGGAAATTCAATTAAACTAATAGGACTATCACAGAAGTATCTCCAGCATACCCTTCAGCAGGTAAAACAGAAGACACTTGATAATACCAGGAGGATCACAAGTTGAAGCTTTTTTGGGGGCAACTGTACTTTTTACAGTATGGGAAAATAATTATTTTCCTGAGTCACCTAATTGCAGAGTAGGGCATGCTCTAGAGTAGATGCCAATTCAAGATGGGTAGCTCTGCCGTTCTTGCTTGGTTCCAGAACTTATTCTCTCACTACAACAGTTGAACAAAGGCCTATCCTACCAAAGAATGTCTCTTCCAGCATTTCTTTTGCCACATCTCCTACCCATTCAATATACAAAATAATGACTAGGATGATTTTTTAAAGCAACAAAGTAAAGGGGAAAAAAATCCTGAAAGGCCTATTTGAACACGGAAAGAACACTGGAGTATAGTCAAAACAGCTGGATTCAAACCCTGTTCTGTCACTGGAGAATTATGTTCAAGTGCTCTTCCCTTAAAGAACCACAGAGTCAAAGGGAATCTTAAAGTTTATCTGTTGCTGGTCAGTAATGTCTGATTCTTTGTGACTGCATGAACTATAGCACACTAAGCCCTTCTATCCTCCACCATCTCTCAAAGTCTATCCAAGTTCATGTTCACTGTTTCCATGACACTACCTATCCATCTCATCCTCTGCCATCCCCTTTTCTTTTGCCTTCAATCTTCACTATCTCTTACCCCTCCATATCCAATTTGTTGCTAAGACCTGTCGAGCAGGGGTAGGGAACCTGAAGCCTTGAGGCCACATGTGGCCCTCTAGGTCCTCAATTTTATTGAGGGGATTTGTTCTGTGAAGCTTGGGTTCAGTCAAAGGGCCGCACCTGAGGACCTAGAGAGCCACATGTGGCCTCAAGGCCACAGGTTCCCCACCCCTGATCTAGACCAACCTTAACTGGAATCCCTTTTAGAACATCACCAATAAAGAAACCAAGCTCTGCTAATAAAGAAGTCATTCCTTTCCACCACTTTTTGAAAAGGAAGCCTGTCCTTAAACCAAGCTGAAATCTTCCTACAGTTTTCACCTAGGGTTCCTAGTTCTGGCTTCTGAGGCCAAACAGAACAAGTCTAACCATTCTTTCCCCTTTGACAACCATTGTGTCCCCCAAATACTTAAAGACAACCACAGTGTTCCCCTAAATCTTCTCTTCTTTAGGCTAAGCATCCCAAGTTCCTTCAAAAGAACCTTGGATAACCTTCAATAACAACATTTTCAGTCCCTTTACTATCAATTCAATTCAACAAGCAATTATTAAAAGTGCTTTCTATGTATAAAGCATTGTGCTAGACCTGGGGACACAGAGACAAAAACAAAACAAAACAGGAGAAAGAGAAACACAAAACAATACAAAGTAATGAGGGGGGGAGCAGAAATCAGGAAAGGCCTCCCCAAGAAACAAGAATCAAGCCAAGCCTTGTAAGGTCTAGATATTCTAAGGAAGCTAGGGATTCTAAGAGGCAGAGGTGAAGAGGGAGGGCATCTAATGTATGGGGGACAGACTGTGCAGAAGCACAAAGTAGGAAATGGAACGTCATTCAGCTTACGTACTGCTGCCTTCAAGAAACAGCAAACCTAGAATGAGGTTCACAAAGATGAAAGAATTGGTGAACAGTATCCACAGGGTGGAAAATTGAAAAAAAATGATACATTTTGGATTTTCTAAACTACTTGTATAATGTATGTATATGTATAACACTGGGTCTTGATGTGGTGAGGGTCCCTTGATGTTATGTGATCCTGTACTATTTAAAGATGTAAACATACCAAAAGCATTCACTGCTTCTCTTTCCTTCTGCTGTCTACACCTGATTGAGTAGAAATGAACACTGGGTATGCATTTATTAATAGTAGTAATAATTACCTAAGAGGCAATGTGATAGTGTTTAGAGAGCAGGTATTGGAGCAAGGAAGACCTGAGTTCAAATTCTGCCTCTGAAACACATTGGCTGTGTAGGTCAGTCAGAAAGCATTTATGAAGCTATGTGCCAGGCCCTGTGCTAAAACACCAGGGATACAAAAAGAGGCAAAAGGAGCTCATAATCTCCTAGAGAGACAACAAACAAATAAATATGTACAAACAAACTATATACAAGATAAATAGGAAATAATTATGAGAGAGAAGGCAGCAGAATTAATAAAAGTTGGGAAAGGCTTATAGAAAGTGGCTTTTTAGTTGGGATTTGAAGGAAACCAGAAAGTAGAACTAAAGAGGAAGAGGATTTCAGGCATGTGGGACAGCCAGTGTAAAATTCCCAGAACTGAGAGATGGAATGTCTTATTCATGGGATAGTAAGGAGGTCAGTGTTACTGGATCAAAGAGTATGTGGAGGGGTGTAAGAAGAATGGAAAGGTGGGAGGAGCTTACTTAGGACAGGCTTTAAACATCAAAGAGGATTTTGATCCTGGAGATGAGCCATGGGAGTTTCTTGAATAGAGGGGGTGTTATGGTGAGACTTGAGCTTTAGAAAAATCACTTTGACAGCTGAAATGGAGAATGGATTGGGGTGGGTGGCGGGGGGCGGGGGAAGGACGGGAATGGAATTTGAAGCAGACTGACACACTGGCAGGCTATTGCAATAGTCCAAGTGTGAAGTGATGAGCGTCTGCACCAGGGTGGCAGCAGTATTAAGAGTATCAGGGAACAGAAGGGGGCATATTTGACAGATGTTGCAAAGGTGAAATCGACAGGTCTTAGCAACAAATTGGATATGGAGGGGTAAGAGATAGTGAAGAGTCAAGAATAACTGCTAGCTTGCAAGCCTAAGGGAATCAGGGGAGTGATGCTGGCCTTGACAGTAAAGGGAAATGAGGAAAAGGGAAAGGTTTAGGGGAAAAGGTAATGAGTTCAATTTTGGAGATACAGAGTTTAAGATGTCTACTAGACATCCAGTTCAAGATGTCTGAATGGGAAGAGATTCCTGAAATGCAAGACTAGAGTTCAACAGAGAGATTACAGCGGGATAGGTTGGTTGATTTAAGAATCACCAACAGAGAAATAATAGTTAAATCAATGGGATTTGGAAAGATCACCAAGTGAAGTATTACAGAGCGAAAAGAGAAGAAAATGCAGAACAGAATCCTGTGGGACACCTACAGTTAGAGGACATGACCTGGATAAGGATACAGCAAAGGAGACAGAAGGAGCAGTCAGACAGCTGGAAAGAGAAACAGGAAACTATGGTGCCCTAAAAACACAGAAAGAAAGAGAGGATGAGCAACTGTATCAAAGCCTGCAGATATGTCAAGATGAATACGAACTGAGAAAATGCCACTGATAAGGGCAACTAAGAGGCTATATTGGTAATGAAGATGGATGGTAAGGAGTTAAGACAGTGAGAGGAGAGAAGGTAGAGGTGCCTATTATAGACAGCCTTCTCAACGAATTTAGCCAAATGGGCTAGAATGTGTGACCCTGAGCAAGTGACTTAGCCTTTCAGTGCACCAATGCAGCCAGGCAGCTAGGTGGCGCAGTGGATAGAGCACCAGCCCTGGAGTCAGGAGGACCTAAGTTCAAATCCGGCCTCAGACCAAACACTTGACACTTAACTAGCTGTGTGACCCTGGGCAAGTCACTTAACCCCAACTGCCTAAAATTTAAAAAAAAATTTAAAAAAGAGTATAAATTACAGGGGAGGCATAAATCTCTACTGGTAAAAATAGTTTTCTTCACTGGGAGTTCCCTATGCCAATAACAACCCTTCTGCCAGGTAAGCAGTATATAAGTACAACCACCCAATTCCATAACTGAGGTCACTGAGGCCAGAGAGGTAAAGAAATCTACCCAGGGTAACACAGAGAGCTAGTGACAGAGCAGAGACCCAAGGTTTCATGACTCCAAATCCGCTGATCTTTCCACTTTTACATGCTGCTTCTTAGACAATAAATCAATAAAATGCACAAAGGTAAGTAAACCAGAAAAGGAAAAAAAGCACCAAGAGGAAGGGCAAAAGGTCTAAAAGATACAAAAGGTATCACGCACAATAAATTTAATTTGTCTTTATTAAAGGTATGGAAATGGCTACAAAATCTGGGAATACTATAATCTCCCATGAATCAACCTTGAGGGTAACCCAAAGGGCAAGAGAAAGATGTATACAGGGTATAAGTAGACTGCATCACATCTTGAATGATGACTTGTGTGCAAGAAATAGTGTTAAAAAGTGAGTTGGGCAAGTCACATATTAAGAGAGAGGGATAAGAGTTGGACATTGACTGGTACTTATGGAATATTAAAAAACCTACAGCAAATTTTCCAATATATTGGTTAGATTCCCCATGGAGGTTTTATGAGAAGACACAGATGAGAAATCACACAAGATGAGAAGGCATGAATTGGTTGTTAGATGCATCACTGAAAGAAGGAACCAAATTGACAAGATCACATTGAAATATAAGCATGAATGAAAATATTCTCAGACAAATTTGGTTTTAAAGACTTTTAATGTCTTCAAAAGGATGTTAAAAACCAACAATAACCCCAGACACCAAAAATGGCTCCTATAATCTATTATGGTACTTTATACCATTTTATTTTCATGTTATAACTTTAATTATAATCATATACATCTTATCTATCTTTTACTATACCACAAGATCTTTGAGTAGAAACCATGAAATTCATTCTCATATGTCCCACAATACCAAGCACTATACCAGGGGTTCTTAAGCTGGAGTTTAAAGACTTTTTAAGAAAATTTCATAACTATTTTAATATAATTGGTTTCTTTTGTAATCTTGTTTGTTTTATGTCATGCATTTAAAAAAACATTTTTCTGAGAAGGTATCCATAGTCTTCACCAGACTTGAAAGGCAGTCTATGACACAAAAAAGGTTAAGAATACCCTTTTTACACACAGCAAATACTCAGTATTTTCTCAATGAGTGAAAGTCTAAGATCTCTACAAATTTCAATCCAAATCTTCTATGCCTTTCATATATAAGTGATGCAATTCAGAATAATCTGAAGCACTACACAATCTATAAACAAAATAAGTTATGTCTAGTATAGGGCATTTATTAAGACAACAAATAACAGATTTTAATAACTGGTTAACAAGATAATTCAATTAATTAGATTATCTCACTCACTTTCTAAATATTCTGTCGTTCAGTAATTTCTGTCACGTCCAATGCTTTGTGATCCCATTTGGGATTTTGTTGGCAAAGATACTGAAGTAGTTTGCCATTTCTTTCCACAGCTCATTTCACAGATGAGGAAACTAAAGCAAACAGGTCAGGGTCACACAGCTAGTAAGTGTCTGAGGCCAGATTTGAACTCAGGAAGATGAGTCCAGGCCCAGCACTCTATCCGCTGTGCCACGGAGCTGCCCTCTAAATATTCTAGTTGATTCAAATTTTACAATATTTTAAAATTAGTATACCAGCTTCTGTAAATGTGTAAGTATTTTATTTAACATTCTAATCCCTCATAATGAATGTAACACCTTTTTGGTGTTACTTCTAGATGTTGTAGGTCTTCATAGAATTGAGCAACTTTGGCCTGTCTGGCATCAGTTACTGGAGCACAGACTTGTATTACTCTGATGTTGAACAGTTGCCTTGGATTCAAACAGATGCCATTCTATCATTTTTGAGACTATAACCCAGTAACTACTTTTCTCACTCTTTTATTTGACTACAAGGGCTATCCATTTCTTCTAAGGGATTCTTGCTCACAACAGTATACATAATGATTACAGGAATTAAATTTATCCATTCCCATCCATTTAAGTTCACTGATACCCAAGATGTCAATGTTTAACCCTTCACTAGATTATGGAGACAGCAAGGGAGTTCCAGAAAAACATCTACTCCTGCTTCATTGACTACCCTAAAGCCTTTGACCGTGTGCATCACAACAAAATGTAGCAAATCCTCAAAGAGATGGGAGTACCAGATCATCTTACTTGTCTCCTGAAAAACTAGTATGTGGGTCAAGAAGCAAAAACTAGAACCAAACATTGAGCTGATTAGTTTAAGATTGGGAAGAAGTATAACAAGGCTGTACATTGTCACCTTACAAATTTAACTTATACGCAAAATACACCATATGAAATGCCAGGCTGAATGAATCAAAAGCTGGAATTAAGGTTGCCAGGAGAAATATCAACAGTCTCAGGTATGTAGATGATACCACTCTGATGGCAGAAAATGAAAAAGAATTAAGAAACCTTCTAATGAAGGTGAAAGAGGAGAGTACAAAGCTGGCTTGAAGCTTAACATCAAAAAAACTAAGATCATGGCAACTGGTCTCATTTCTTTTTGGAAAACAGAGGGAGAAGAAATGGAAGCAATGTCAGATTTTATATTCGTGGGCTCAAAGATCACTGCAGATAGTGACTGCAGCCATGAAATGAAAAGATGTTGCCCCTTGGAAGAAAAGCTATGGCAAATCTGGACAGCATACTAAAAAGCAGAGACATCATCTTGCTGACAAAGGCCCATATATGGTTTTTCTAGCAATAATGGATGGCTGTAAGAGATGGATTATAAGGAAAGTTGAGCACTGCAGAATCAACACTTTCAAATAGTGGTGCTGGAGAACACCCTTGGATGGCAAGATCAAATCAGACACTGAAGAAATTAATTCAGACTACTCATTGAAAAGAAAAACACTGAAACTGAAATTTAAATACTTTGGCCACATAAATAAGAAGACAGGACTCATCAGAAAAGACCCTGATGTTGGGAAAGATTGAAGGCAAAAACAGAAGGGGACAAGAGTATGATAAGGATAGGTAGTGACATGGAAGCAACTAACATGAGCTTAGACAGACTTTGGGAGATAGTGGAGGACAGAGCATCTTGGTGTGCTATGGTCCACAGGGTCACAAAGAGTTGGACATGACTGAACAACAAAAAAGCATTTTACAGTAGCTTATTCTCTTATCTAAGTTAAATAATCTCCCTAAGTTTACTGACAGGTTTAAATTCCCCTGTGTCACAGTAAACTAAAGTTCATTCACCATCTAAATGATCCAAGTTTGTATTCCTATGATATGAGCAACTCCCTCTATCAGTCTATGACAGCTTCATAGTTCTAAGTAGCTACTTGAGGCACAAAGATGTGAAGTGACTTGGCTAGGGACATACAGTTAGTAAGAGTCAAAGCTGGATTTGAACCTAGGTCATTTTGACTCCAAGTCCAGTTTTTTATTACGAACTGTTGTTTCTTTACAAATCACATTTTTAACTTACTTTATTATTTATTTTTAGTTATCTTTTAAAAGTCCTCTAAGGTTTACAAAGCACTTTTCTTATAATAATCATGTGAAGTAGGCAATGCAATGAATGTGTACAAGTCTTGTTTTACAGATTCGAAAACTGAAAACCAGAAAGGTTTAGTAAACCACTTTCACAAACCTAGTGTCAAGGCTAAGATTTGCACTCAAGTCTCATGACTTCAGGGTGCAGTGTTTCTCCTACTGCCTCTAGGATAGTAATACTTCTATGGCTAATACCATGTACTTGAAGAAGAAATGAATACCAACAGTGGCATACAGAATGGGGTGTTCATACCCACAGTACAGTTCTATACCTAGCTAACAACAGTTCATTCATTTACAGTGACTGCCCAAGGCTGCTGAGGAAAATAAGAGTAAATGGTGGGTCTAACAGTTGAAAGACTAGTTACTGGCACACGAATTAAACAGCAAGCAATTGAAAGCCATGGAGCCATTGGTAATTCATATTTTAGAATCTAAAGCTTGGACAGTAAAGAGAACAGATGGCTTTGCAATATGGAGACAAATCCACAAGAAACAATGGGTTTAGGGAAGCAGTTGTGGATCTGAGAGGGAATTGAAGCTATTGTGCTGGGGGAAAAAGACATATAGGCATTACAGAAAATCTCCTCATGGCTTCACTAAGCAAAAATAGGTAAAATACATTTCACTTGCCCAAAATAATGATAATCTAGGCACAGATATGGTGTTTAACTACATGCTTTAGTTAATATGCATTAAATTCCCTCAACCATAGCTGATTAGAGGACCAGAGCTCCATTTTACCTGTTCCCACCTACTCACTAACCACCCTCACCTGTCAAACTATCACAATGCCAAAAAAGGGGGGTGGGGAAGCATCACTTGTTTAATGATACCTTAATACTCAAACAGATCAATTATCTAAGTCTAACATTTATATAGCACTTACTGTGTGCCAGGCATTGTGCTAGGTGCTTTACAATTATTATCTTATTTGTCCCTCACAACAACCCTGGGAGGTAGGTATTGTTATTATCCCCATTTTACAGATGAAGAAACTAAAGTTGAGACATTAAGTGACTTGCCCAGGGTCACACAGGTAATAAGTGTCTCAGGCCACATTTCAACTCACATCTTCCTGACTTCAGGCCTGGTGCTCTATCCACTGCATGTTTAATGCCTGGGCACCTTGCGTAACTCTTGTCAAGGTTCTTCCATAAGTTTGCCACATAAGGTCTACCCAAGTTGCAAGATGCTTTCTTTTAACCTTTGCAAATAAGAAACTGTAAAGTATATGCTGCTCAGTGGTAGTTCAAACTACAATTGAGCGACAGTATGAAATCACTGCACAACTGTAGGAGGCTGAGAGGGCTTTATTTTGTTTCCTGAGTGAGGTAATAAGAAGAGCAAAATATGTATTGAATTCAGAGTGATAAGACGTAGGCTTACGTCCTGCCTCCTACATTTATTAGTTATTTGACCTAAGCCAAGTTCACCCTCAGATTCCTCATCTGTAAAATGGGATATTTACTCTATTTGTCTCACCAAGTTGCTATGAAAAAAGTATATTGTAAAGCTTAAAATGTTATAAAACTCAATTCAGTAAGTCAACCATCCATAATTTCATCCTATTTATTGATGCAGATTACATTCCTTGGTAGATTGTGTTTGAGTCCCCAGGGCAGAAAACATTCAACCTTGATAGCTATACCCTTCTGAGTATAAACCTATGCACACATAGCTGGCTATAGAACTTTGGACAGACAACAGCAACACAGTCTTCCACTGGACTCATGTTGAAAGGCTTTCCATCTTAACAAGGCCCAGAAAAGCTTGCTTCTCTATTATCATAACCTTTGAGAACCCAGGGTTGCTTTTATATAACAATGCAGCATTGCAAAGGGGAACTTAGTGGAGGAAAGAATGATATGAATGCGAGCTATTTTTTTACAAGTTATTATTCAATTATGACAGAGCTCTAAAACTAAGTGGCATGCAACTAATTGGAGCAAAATCTCCCAACTGCAACCTTAAGTTAACAAACTAGACAGCTTCTGAATTAAAGAAAGAGTCAGGCACATCAAGCTTATTTTTCAAAGGAATGAATTTTGGAATCAGTTTCCATCTATATACAGGCCTTCCCTGACTTAAAAATGCAGGATATTCCAAAAATGCCCTTAGCTATTAGCTATTTGGAACATAAAATGTGCTTTTCATAGAACCAATGTTTAAAATAGTGGTTAGTATCTCCCATCAGCCCATCTCAATGTTGGTAAATATCCACAGTCACCCTCTTTTTCTGCTGGAGTCTTTGGAGCCTCCCTCACAGAAGCTAAGAGGAAAGTGGATGCTTGACAGGAATATTAGGTCTGGGTCCAAAATAGTAGCAATAGAGATATTTTTCAGTGGTCTTGATGGCCCACTGCTATATAAAGTTCATTCATAAATTGGATATTTTAAGTTGAAACCTCTAAAAGCCTTTGTATATGAGTCACCTTTCCAGTGACTTAGCCTCTGGAGAAGGCCCAAGGGTTAGTCAGAGAGCACTTCTGGTGCTCTTCACCAGAGAGCCTCTGGTGAAGCTCCAGTTTTAAGCTTGGTCCTCCTGGCTATGCTTCTGATTTTCTAGATTTCAACACCATACCTCTCCAACAGCCTCACTGTAGAATTTCCTTCAGCACCTGGAATCTCCTCAGGCTGGAACCAGCCTGGAACATCATCTGCCTTCTCCCATTGGTGAGTTCCTCCCAGGGTCTCCCTTTTGGAGAAGAGCCCAGGCAGGCCAATTCATATTCCTCTCTAGGCTGTACCCCTAACTTTATGGACTTCAAAACCATGTTGCAGCATGAGTACTCTTCACCCACCCCTACTTTTTAGTTCCCTTTTATGTATTATCTTCCCCCAATAGAATATAAGCTCCTTGAGAGTAGAAAGTCTTTTTTTTTTTTTGCTTCTCTTTGTATCCCCAGTGCTCAGCCCAGTGCCTGGAACATAGTAATAATATTACTTAATAAATGCTTGTTGCCTTGCCTTATTAAAGGAGGGAAGTAGGAAGCAGAGTGAGATCTGAAGTTAAAATGAATACTCATGTTGAGAATGAAGAGAGTATTTATGAAGACAATGGTCTAATAAAAAGAGTACCCAAATAGGAGTTAGAAGACTTGGTTTCCAGTCCCAGTTGCGGCACTAACTAATTGATTAACTTTGGGCAAGACACTCTCTCTCACTGGGCCTCAGTTTCCTCCTCCAATGTAAAAAAAGATGATTGAACCAGAAGATTGCTAAGGCTCTTCTGAGCTCTAACAAGCCAAAACTCACTATCAGGACACTGGACTGGAAGTAAAGAGACCTAGGTTCTGAATCTGTTCTTGGTTTTGCTGTTATCTAGCTTTATGACCTTGTGCAAGTCACAGATTCTCTGGACTTCATTTGTCCCATCAGTAAAACAAATGGGTAGTCCCCCCAAGATCCCTTCCAGCCCTGAAATTCTATGATTGTTATTTACTTATTTTAGTCTTCAAAAATCAAGGGGAGCTGGAGGGGGGCCAAGAGTAGGGCACACATAGGTAGGGAAGGATAATGTAAGAGACTGGGGGGAGGTGTAAAAAGCTTAAAACTAATCTTTTCTGCCAATATGGTGTGATTAATACTACTCAAATTACCACATTGACATCAGTTAATATTACTGCTTTGTGGTTCAAGATGCTGTCCAGTGTAGACTGATTATATTTTAAATACTGTCGTTTCTTCACTACTTTCAGGACAGACAGTATGATCAAATCAAAACCAAACTACTCCCTTTCAAGCTCTTGGAAATCTAAGTCTTTGCCCTGCAGCAGTGAAATGAATTATTAAAAGATTAAAATGCAAACGCCATCACCTTTTTGCTCTCTTTTCCTATGGGAGAAGAGTTCAAATCAAACCAGGTAAGAAACCTGCACTATGTAGGGTTCTTTAAGAACAACAGCATATGCAGGAATATAACATTATGGCCTGACTGGTACGATAATAACCAAAAGAAGTGACCAAATGAAGAAGGTGCACATGCATAGACAATATCACCTGACAAGAACCTGCCCATGCAAATATCACAAGAAAGCTATATATAGGGTTTAAAATCTATACACTGGGCAAAATGTGATAGTGAAAACAAATAACAAAGCAGCATGGTTTCTTTTAGTTGCATCATGAAGAGAGCAAAATGCAAAATTTTGACTATATCTAGATCTCTTATCCCATTTAAAGCTTAAATCTGGATCAAGGACACACAGGTCCCATTAAGAAGTATTCAAAGTGACAAGGATTCCACTGATAAAGCACTTTTCAAGTTTTTTCATCCTGCAATGGCTGAAGCCATAGAAATAAAAAGTACATCAAAATTTCTTAAGAGGTGGCACAATTTCAGAACTGAAATTATGGGATACTCACCTGAATCTGTGGGTAAAGGCTAAATCAAGGGGTCAGCAAACTCTATAGGACCAAAGATCAAAACCAGGCAGTGAGGTGAAATACAGCCAGCTCTAGACAGGGTCAGAAGGCCTGTTTTCAAGTGCACACTCTAATACTTATTAGCTATTTGATTCCTGGGCAGAGTTACCTGCCTGAGCCTCAGTTCCCTCATCTGTAGTGTAATGATGCTTTTATCACCAACTTCACAGAACTGGCTATAAGAAAAGGACTTTGTAAATGCAATATAAATGTGAACTAATAGGCAATATCCACGGGAACCTACTGGTTGGCCAAAGACATAGACAGAAGCAAATAATAAAAGGGAGAGAAAGACTGGAAAAATAAAATAAGTAGAAAGGAAAATCAGAGTGAAAGGTAGACATGATGGGTAGGGGCAGAAAGAGTACCAACCAATAAAATACAGTAGCATCTTTTCTCACATAGCAAATACATTTAATGATGAAATCATTGTGCTTTTAACAGATTATCATCACCTGTCATTTGTATAGAAACTGCAAGCAGACTGAAGAGGTGATGTCTGACTGATGCCGTCTCCAGGCAGACTTACTCACTCTTGAGTTTTCACCACAATCATGATGCAGAGACGATGCAGCGGCAGGAGCACGAGAGTCCCAACATTGCAGCCTCATGCCCTTCTCATATGTGTTCACTTCTCTCTATTCTATTACCCTAGTTCAAGTCTTTATCATCTTTTACCTGGAACGACTGAATAGCCTAATTGGCCTTCCCTGCTCAAGCCTCTCTCCATATCAATGCTTCTTCCACTCAGATGCCAAAGTGATTTGGCTCCCTATTGCCTCACAGATTAAGTATGAGATCTTCTGCTTGATATTTACAGTTCTTCACAACCTGCACACGTCCTACTTATCCAGTCTTCTTATACTTCATTCCCTTCCACAAACTCTACAATCCAGCTATGCTGGCCTATTCCATCTCTCAGCTCCACACATTTTCTCTGGCTGTCTCCCATGCCTGGATAATGTTCTACCTCCTGACCTCTGCCTCCTAGATTCTCTGACTTTCTTCAAGACTCAGCTCAAATTCTACTTTTGCAGGTCTTTCCCAGTTGTCCCCAGGCTGCTAGAACCTTCCCCATGGGATTTCCTTCTATCTACTCTGTATATATGTTACAGGTACTTAAGCACACTTAAAGAATATAAGCTTTTGAGGGGAGGGACTGTTTTTGTATTTTTTGGGGGGGGGAGTGAGGCAATCGGAGTTAAGTGACTTGCCCAGGGTCACACAGCTAGTAAGTGTTATGTGTCTGAGGCCTCATTTGAACTCAGGTCCTCCTGATTCCAGGGCCAATGTTCTATCCACTGAACCACCTAGCTGCCCCAAGTATTTTTTTTGGGGGGGGGTGTTTTTGGTGAGGCAATTGGGGTTAAGTGACTTGCCCAGGGTCACACAGCTAGTAAGTGTCACGTGTCTGGTCTGAGACCAAATCTGAACTCAGGTCCTCCTGACTACAGCGTCAGTGCTCTATCTATTGCGCCACCTAGCTTCCCCTGCATTTCTTTGTATTTCCAGCCTTTAGCATAGTGCCTGGCATGTTGTATGCTCTAAATAAATGCTTGTTGACTGACTCACTCATGTGACCTTGGGCAAATCTCACCTCTCTGGGCTTAATTTCTGCATCTATAAAATGAAAGTGCTAGACTAAACAACCTGTATGATCCCTTTCAGCCCTTAAACTATGGTCTAAGGATCTAGCTCTTGGGTCACTAGTTACCAAACCCTGAGCTTGGCAGCAGAAGAGATGCTGTAAGATAGATGTATTGAGGGCAACTAGGTGGCCCAGTTGTGACACTTACTTGACACTTACCAGTTGTGTGACTCTGGGCAAGTCACTTAACCCTGATTGCCTCACCAAAAAAAAAAAAAAAGACAGATGTATTGAAGAGAGAACTGTGTACTGGGGCTCAAGGACTTAGACCCAAGTTCTAGTACCAGTCCTACCTCTAATTAAGTTGACTCTATAATTCTAGGATTCTATAAAAAAAAATAAGGGATGAATAGAGGACAGCAGTCCAAATTGGTCACAGAATGTCCATATTCTGTGGATATGCATTTCCACAACTCCACAAACCCTTCCAAACTATCAGCCTGCATTGTATATAATTTATTAAGATACTGAGTCTTAGACAGACCTAAGTAGGCATATGTTGAATGAGATATATGAGAAATGATGCAAATGCTGCATGTATGCCACTCAATAAAGCATTAGAAATAAAATAATAAAACTGTCTTATAAAACTCATTTTATTCCATGTGTATGTATAAAATGGGTAACAGGGATCAAGTGTGAACCTTGGAACTTGAAAGGAAGACAAGTATGGTATGTTAAACCAAAGCATTAACTAAAACTGCATGCAATTTATGTTTCCATTTTAACTCTATGAAACAATGTGTTACTGTAGCCCCAGATTTTATGACTGAAACTTTAACTAACTAACAAGAGAGTTATTTTAAAGATATGCAGAGTGACTTAGAAGCCTGTTCTTTCGTACCTATGTCCAGATTGGTAAGCAGTATGGAGGAGAAGAAAGCGAAAAAAGTAAACCTATGAAGCAATTCTAAGCAAATATATTCATAGGGCCTGGCCTACCATGGCAGCTGTCACTGGCTTCCTTCTTCTCAAGAATGCAAATGATTAAGATAGATTAAATACCTACTTTGCTTAATACTCTTGATAATGAGTTTCTTTCCTTTTTTTAAGGGTGTTTCATGTTGGCAGTTTGATGGATCTTGCGTTAAATTGTTTTAATTCAAAACAGTACCATCTGTTGTTAGGATCGGCTGGCTCAAAAAAGGAGGCAAGCAACAGCACCACAGAGTGCCAGGGAAGGGGACACAAGAGTGTATGATCTGTGGATTTATGCGGAATGGCAGAATGAGAAAAGAACACTGGACGAGGAGTAAGCAGACCTGAGTTCTAATGTCCTTCACCCACTCTATATGGGAAAGTCTCTGGCCTTCAGTTTCCTCTTCTTTTAACAGTACAGGATTTGGAGGAAGATGTCTCTAAGGTTCCCTCCAACTCTAAATATAAGCCACAATATGGTCCTTATGCCCTTTGTAACTCAGGAGTCCTAGAGTGCTCCTGGGAAAGTTACTTCATTTCTCTATGCCCGTTTCTTCTAGGTCCCTTTTTGGCTCTAAAACCTAATGGGCAAAATGAATGGTAATAGTTTTGTATGACAGAAACTCAGAGCTGCAACTGGAGTTCTCACACGGAGCAAAGGAACTTTTTCCTATTGGATAGGGCTTGAGCTGTCTTACTTTCTAAGTTTCACTCATATTCCCATCCTACTTACATCCACATTCCCACCAAGCTTAAAGAACATGATGGCTGTCATCAAGTATTTGAAAGACTAATTCTCTGGGAAAAAGATTCAGCTTGTTCTGCTCTCTCCCAAAGGATAGGGCTAAGATCAATGGTTAGCAATTGCATTAAAGCAGATTTAGGCTAAATATAAGAAAAAAAATTTCCTGACAATTATAGCTATCTAAAAATAAGATGGGCTGCCTTGGGAGGTAGTAGGTTACCCTGGTGAGGGGTCGTCAAGGAAAGGCTAGGTGACTACTTGTTGGAGATAGGGTACTAAGCAAAAACGCATACAGAAAAAAGGTTGAGTTAAGAATGAGGTAGCCTCTGTGGTTCCTTTTAGCTCTGAAATTTTACTTAGCTAAGTCCTTAAAAATAAGCAAAACTTAACTAATATAGTGGTAAGTGTCTACCACTGAACTTTCTGAAAATGACTTACAAACTGGTTTCAACTGACCTTTGCAGTTGTATTATAATATATTACTCTTCTTCCTACACTGCAATTCGGGCAACAGAGTGACTGATAGCCACCTGTTCTTCACATAGAATACTACACTGTCTATCTGCAGGCTTTTGCACTGGCTGTCCCCATGCCTGGAATGCACTCCCTCCTTATCTATGCCTCATAGAACACCTTGTTTCCTTTAATACTAAGTTCAATCATCATCTTCTTCACATGAAGCCTTTTTCAATACTCTCGGCAACTAGAACATTTTCCCAAAAGTACCTTGAATTTATCTTGTATGCATTCTAATTTATATACATGTTGTCTCCTGATGAAATGTAAGGTAGGGACTGTCACATTTTTGTCTTTGTATCTTCAGTGCCCCATGCCCCATTGGGCACATACAATAAATAAGACACAAGGAAAAGTATGACACTTTTAAACTAGAACAAAATCAACTATGGATTGGCACTAAGGAACAAATGGAGAAATTCACCACGGATTCCATTAAAAATGTGGCCATTAAACCTATTGCCTAAAAGATACCTATCTCAACTGGACATCCCATAGACACCTCAAACTCAACATGTCTAAAACTGAATTCATTATATTTCCCCAAAACTTTCCCCTTCCTCTTAACTTCCATGTTACTATTAAAGGCACCACCAACCTCCCAATCACACAGGCTTGTGAATCAGATAACATCCTCAACTCCTCATACTCTCACCCCTCATATCCACTCTCCTCTGACACTAACACTACCTTGGTACAGACCTTTATCATCTCATGTCTGGACTACTGCAATGGCCTGCTAGTTGATCTCTCCCTACTCCAGTCTATCTTCCACTCAACTGTCAAATTCATCTTCCTAAAACACAGCTCTGACAGTGTCACTGACAATTCAACTGTCAAATTTATCTTCCTAAAACACACTCTGACCATGTCATCCCTCTACTCAATAAACTCCAATGGCTCCCTATTGCCTCCAAGAACAAATATCAAATCCACTGCTCAGCTTTTAAAAGGCCTTCATAACCAAGCAAAACTTACTCAGCAAACCACGTATAACCTACAGAGAGAAAAACAGATCTTCAAAGAAACCATGGACTTTGAAACTTTTCTGATGAAACGACGAGAGCCAAAGAGAAACTTTGAAACACGAAGTTAATAAGCGCATAAAAAGGCAAATGTGAACAAACAATATGACATCACGAAATAAGGATGAAGTGCTTATATTCTAATAGAAGAAATTATACAAGTGTCCCATAAGAACTCATATCATCAGGGGTCAAACAGGGAGTCAAATAAGACAGGGCTTAGGAATGGTTTTGTTATTTTTTTTTTTAATGATCTTAAAAGAGGAAAAGAAAGGAGAGAAAATAAATACACTAGGAGGAAAAAAAAAGATGTAGAGTGGGGGAAATTACCTCACATAATTTGGGTGCAAGTATAGAAAACTACATAAACAAGTAAAAAGGTGTGGGGGGGTGGGCAAAAAATTAAACCTTATTTTCAACTGTATTGATCAAAAGAAGGAAGAACACACATACGGAGTTGGGTACATATATTCACTTCATTCAACAAGGAAATAGAAGGGGGAAGGGAAAGTAGAGAGAAGAGAGGAGTAAAAGGAAGGGTAGATTCTGAGATTATTCATAAAATAACAAAAAAGAAAACACAAAACAAAACAAAACAAAAAACCAACTCTAACCCTTCCCCACCGTCCAGCATGCTGTTGTAGCAGAGCTACACAGACCAACCTACAAACTTGCCACAGTAGTACCCAATTCTACATCCCCTCACGCTCAACCCCTGGAAATCCAAACAGCAGAAATTTTCTTAGGTGTGAGAGCAAAGAGAAGCACAATGGCAGCAAGGAGAGAGGAGTGTGGAAGTATTTTGTGCCACAACAAAACTCAAGAGAACTAAGGAACAGGGGACACTGGGGCAAGACATATAACTGTGCCTGTGCATCACTCCATTTAGTCTGAAAAAAAAAAAGCCAGAAATTAGCTGAGGCCAGAAGTCATTTGAGGCGCACACTGAGATTGGTGAACCATGAATTGTCTAGCATGGGAGGATATAGACACAATTTTGAGATCCAGACACCAGGGAAACTATCATCAAAGGGGAGGGAGTAAGAAAGGGAGCAATAAGAGGAAAAAAAGGGGGGGAAACTGTAATGACCAAAAATCTCAGGAAGAAGAAAACTCAAGTAAAGACCTTGAGCATAACCAGATAAAGTAACAAGACAGATATCAGTAACAGGAGAGAATAAAGCCTCTAGATCAGGTAAGAGAGATAAGGTATCTATGAATAAATATTGCAAGATGATGGAAAATTAATCAGTAACTAATGAAGCAGACAACTGGGTAAATTCCAAAGACAGCACGGAACAACAGCATGCTGTACTTGAATGGATTAAACGAGAAATAAGAAAGCAGAATTTATGGCTGAACAGCAGAAATAATTTTGGAAGAATAGAAAAACTTGAAACCATGATGGCAAGTTTCACCAAACAAGAGTATAGATAATTGGGATTCCACATACACAAAAATAAAGTACAATCTGTAATATGAGAAGCAAAATGCTACAATATTAACAGAAAGTAGGATCTCCATACAAGCAAAACGTAATGACCTTGAAGACAAGATGCATAAAGACAACATAAAAATTATGTCTCCCAGAAGAATGTTATTCAAAAAAATCTGATCATAATGCAAGAAATAATACAGGAAAATTGCCCATAACTTCTCAACATAGAAAACAAAGTACAAATAGAAAGAATCCACAGAAAAAAAATCATCCAGAAAAAAAAAGTGAAATTGCAAACTCCAAGACATATGGTAGTTAAATCAACAAGTCTTCAGACAAACAAATTCTTCAAGCAGCAAGGAAAAAGGCCTTCAAGTATAAAGGAAAGGAAATCTGAATAACAGAAGATTAATCTACACCCACCAAAAGCCACAGGAGGGAATGGAATAATGTGTTCTGAAGAGCAAAGGAGGTCAAGATGCAATACAAGGTGACCTACCCTGCAAATCTGAGCCTAACCATAAAAGACAAAGGATGGAAAGTCACTTCTTTAAAGGAGGCATTTTAAACATCCCTTGAAAGAAAACCAGACCTGAAGAAATTATTTGCTTCTCAAACAACAGAGAACAGAAATACAAAAAGGGTAAACAACTATAGCAACCAAGGCAACAACAAAATAACAGAGAGATGTTAAGAGATTTATTTCTAACTAGCTGTGTGACCCTGGGCAAGTCACTTAACCCCATAGCCTAGCCAAAAAAAAAAAAAGAGAGAGAGAGAGAGAGATTTATTTCTAAATGGACACAAGGTAACATGGGTAAAAGCAGAAGTCAAACAGAAGTGACAGTGGAGAAACAAGCCTGAAACATCATGGCCTAAACCTTGCAGTACTCTCCCTTCAAATGAATCATTGTTTTTTGCAGGATAAAATTACGGAATGGGAAGGTGCATAAAAGGGGGAAAGGGAGGCACAAGATAGAGGGGTTGTGATGCATCCTAATCAAGTCAAAAGCTAACAAATAAAGGAAATTTAACTCCTGCAGTCTCTCTGGAAGCAGAGAGTCTATAGGAAATAGGGCTAGGAGGCAAAGGGAGGAACTGAAAAAGGGGGAAATCTTGCTTCAGTCAATCAGTCATTTAATAAACATTAAACACCTACTATGTGCCAGGCACTGTGCTAAGTACTGGGCAATAGAAAGAAAGGTAAAAAATAGTCCCAGCTCTTAAGAAGCTCACAGTCTAATGAAGGTAACAACATATAAACAACTATGTAAAAACAACCTATATGACATAAATTGGAAATTCAGAGGGAAAGCACTAAATTAATGGCTCCCAGTAAGTGGGATTATCACAGTACTCGAGGAAGCCAGGGAAACCTGGTGGCAGAGACTAGAAAGGAGAGCATCCCGGGAAAAGGGAGAGTCAGTGAAAATACCCAGAGTTGAGAGGAGAGTCTTGTTTGAGGAACACTAAAGAGGCCACAGTCAAGAGAGCATAGGGTATGTATGTGACAGGGAGAGGGAAGTAAGATGTAAGAAGATTGGAAAGGTCAAAAGGGGACAGATTATGAAGGGCTTTGGATGTTAAAGAATTTCCTGGAAGCAAGAGGGAGCCACTAAGTGGTGAGACATCATATCTGTGCTTTAGGAAGATAACTGGAAGCTGAATGGCTGAATGGAGGATGGAATGGAAAAGACAGAGATCAATCAGCAAGTTATTACAGTTTTTCAGTCGTTTCCAACTCTGTGTCACTCCATTTGGGGTTTTCTTGTCAAGGTACTGGAGTAATTTGACATTTCCTTCTCCAGCTCACTTTACATATGAGGAAACTGAGGCAAACAGGAATAAGTGACCTGTCCAGGGTCACAAAACTAATAAATGTTTGAGGCATGATTTGAACTCAATTCTTTCTGACTCAAGTCCCAATACTCTGCAATACCTACCTACCTATATTCCCCTAGAAGAAACAAGCATTTATTAAACGTCTACTGTATCTGAGGTACTTTGCTAGGCCCTAGAGATGCAACGATAAAAATGAAACAGTCCCTGTCCTCAAAGAGCTTACATAATATCTGGAGACAACATGTAAGTATATAAGTAAATTCAAAATAAAGATAATTGGGGAGTGGTGCCCACAAGACACTAGCAACAACAGATCAAGAAAGGCTTCAAGTAGAAGGTGAACTGAGCTAAGATGTAAAGAAAACAAAATTCTAAGAGATAAAGGTGAGTAGCAACTACATTACAGATATGGGGAAAAGCTAGTGTAAAGGCATGGAAACAGAAGATAGAAATATCACATGTAAGGAACAGTGAGAAGGACAATTTGGCTGGTCTGTAGAGTATAGGAAGGGGAATGATATACAAGAAGACTGGAAAGGTAGGTTAGAGCCAAAGGATGAAGGGAGATTACCAATTACAAAGGGTTGAGAAGTGACAGGAGTAGTAGTAGAAACAACTACCTTAGACAGCATTTTTTGGGAGGTTGGTTGTGAAAAAGAAAAAATATAAGATAACTGTGAGGGGGCAATGCTAGGTCTAGTGAAGATTCTTTAAGAATGGGGAGTCTTGGGGCAGCTAGGTGGTGCAGTGGATACAGCACCAGCCCAGAGGTCAGGAGGACCTGAGTTCAAATCTGACCTCAGACCAAACACTTGACACTTACCAGTTATGTGGCACTTAACCCCAATTGCCTAACAAAACAAAACAAAACAAAATTTAAGAATGGGGAGTCTTGGGCAGCCAGGTGGAATAGTGGATGGAGCTCAGGCCTTAGCGTCAGGAGGAACTCTGAGTTCAAGGCTGACCTCAGATACTTGACACTTACTAGCTGTGTGACCCTGGGCAAGTCACTTAACCCCAATTGCCTCACCAAAAACAAAAAACAAAACAACAACAAAAAAAAAGAATGGGGAGTCTTGGCTGTGGGAAGCTTAGGACAGTCTGCTCCTATAGGGAATAAGCTTAGGACATTCCTTCCCCTACAGGGAAAAGGGCAGAGAATCAATAAGGGGAAGTAACAGGATTGCCTTGTAGTAATGAGAGCCCAGTAAGGAAATTAGATAACAAATTTTTAATGCTCCCAGTCAGCATACTTGAATTACTTCCTCCAGCTGTCTGCAACAGTATACTTGAAAAGAAACAATCCAGGGCTGGGGTCTGGAAAAGCAGGAAAGTGGTGACAGAACAAGGGAGTAAGGGATTCAAGAACAAAGAACAGTGCAGAGTTGAACTGATTAACTAGAAGGTAGAATCTGTGAAGAAGGAAAAATGAAGTTAGAGTGGAAGTAATGGCCTAAGAAAGCACTGAGGTGTGGAGGACCTGGAGGGTCACAGTAAGGATGAAGAACATGTTTAGTAGGGTTAGGGTAAGGAGGGTTAAGAGAGGTGGAACTACTAGGACCTTAAGACTTGATACAGCAATTTCAGAGATTTCAATCATGGAATTACTTCCAGGCAAGCTTCCTAAAGGCAGGACCTCTTTCTTGTTTTGTCTCTGTAACAGAGTATAGGACAAAGCCTTGAACATAGGAGATGATAAATATATACCTGGTATCATAGTTGTTTTACAAAGGAAGAAACAGAGAACTGTATGATTGTATGACTATGATCACACAAGCAAGCACTTATTAATTGCCTACTATGTGCTACTGTGTACAGCTAAGTGGCAGAGCTAGAATTCAAACCCAAGTCATTTGAGTGTAAGTCTCTGGTTCTTTCCTATAACACCATGTTGCCTATCATAGTCTGTAACTCAAGAAGGCCATATGGGAAGGGAAGGAACCCAAGTTCTAGTTTCCTTCACCCCCCACCCCAGGAATGTCTTCCAATTTCCTTGCAACAGAAATTTGAGGAGGATGGTACGTAACTATGGTACTATGGAAACACTCAGAGAAACTGGTGAGGATTATACTTCTTTCCTGGGCCAGGATATCTATTGGCTACCCAGTGCATTCACAATTTTAGCCTGCAAACTGACTTTGTTTCTAATTATCTGCTTTGCAGCTGGATATGCTGACCTTACATCTGAAGGACAATCCTGTATCTGCTTAAGAGATCAAAAGCAAAGCACATTTCCCCCAGAAATTCCATGGTTGGAAAATTACCTGTAGACCATTTACCAAATTAAGACATTTCTTTTATTTTTTTTTCTTTTTTGTTTTGTTCTGGTTAATTTTCATTTAATAAGAAATCTGCCATTAATTGGCAAAGGAAAATCACATTCATTTAAAATCTTAATTTGGTTAATACACATTAATAATAATAATGCCACTTTATATTTCCATTGAGCTTTAGAGATTAAAAAGCACTTTCACTTACTAGGCTACGTGAATTGTGATCTTTACAGGGATCTTGTAAGGTAGGTGGAGCAGAAATTGCTTCCTTCATATTATAGGGAAGAAAAGTGAGTCTCAACGAAGGTAAATAATTTGCCCAGAGTCCTACAGCCAGTAATGGTAGAGCTGAAGCTTGAGCCCAGACTCTCACTCCCAGGCTCAGTGTTCTATTCCACTCTGTCTGCATAATGACATGATCTACTTTTCTTTTCACATACATCTTAATATTTTCTCAGGATGACTGTATTCCACATTGCACATTTTCTAGTCTAACTTTCTCTCTCAGAAACCAAAGATTTATTTCTGGATTCAGGAATCCTAACCATGCCTAAACTTTTCGGTTGATAGCTTGACAAAGAAAGATGCTCTCAACTGCTGACAGCTCTAATAGCTAACAGGAAAACATTCACAACAACTCTTCAAATCAGACCATCCCCATATGAGGGGGTAAGAAAGTTCAACACCACACATTTGCAAGCAGAATACACCCAAGAAGCTTGGCATCAGCGGACAACTGCAGAACATCAAGCTGTCTGTCATCCAGAACACCACGAATTACTGAACTGTTCTTAAAGGTTCCTACCCTCCAAGATTGTCCAGCAATCTCCTTCCCCTCCAGCTGGTCTACCGGAAAAGTTAACAGCAGAACCCTCTAGCCTCACCAGCTTCTTCAACTGCCTGAAGTAGTCAACACCACAGTCAGGAGGCAATCATTGGCCCCCTGTCCATCACCCTTGTAAATGAAGGGGAACATTATTTTGGCAGTGTGCTGACATATCTTCTCAGCACCTCAACACTTCCACAAGCCAACTAGGACCTTGCGTGGAAGCCAAAATAGACGGACTGTATCTGATTTTAAAGATGAAAAATACACACTGGCTTTTGACTTTTAAGTACCGATATCTCTGCTTAGCAAATTAGAGGTGTCTTATACAAAGCAAACAACAGCACCAAAGAAAAGTACAGGGCCAATTGTGGTATGGGGGCAACTTTGCATCTTCTTCAATCTTTCCTAAATGTGGCTTGAACTTTAAGTCTAGTGGATCAACCAATCAATTTTCCTGAAATAACTTTGCACGTGACATTAGAGCATGCCCTGTATAAGAAGGAATCAGGCATAGCAACATGGCCTAACCACTTCATTGTGCTAGAAAAGTTACTGAGATTTATCTCAATTGATTTTACTAGTAAGAAAAACACAATGTGAAAACTGCAACATCAGCAGACACTAAAGGTCTTAGTTTCTTGCAGGATGAACTTGATATCAATAGTTATTAGGACACATTCATACAAGGCACACAAGAGAGATGGAGAGAAGATGCAAGTAATCTTACTTAATCCTGAAGCGGCCAAAAGCCAGGCTCTTCAGACTGTGGGAAAAATCAAGGAAAACCTTCAATATTCCTGGGCTATTGCTAGGCAAGAATCTGGGGGAGGAAATGTTCATATTTACAACTAGGACAAAAACAACAGCATAGCACAAAGAACCTAGACTGAAAATTGAGAAACAGGCATTCTATCCCTGGCTATGCCATTAACTCATTATGTGACCTTAAGCATGACACTATCCCTCTTCTTAGCTCAGTTTTCTGATCTATAAAATGAAGACATTAGGCTAAATGGTTCCTCAGGTGTCTTCCAATTCTAATATTCTATGATTGTGACAGATCTGTAGTGATTCCAAAGCCAAAGCTTCAATTCCTCCTCTTCTCAACACAACAAGCAAATAAATCAATGTGAGGATCCTACAGAGATGCTGGGGTATTTGGTTGGCGAGAGAGGAAAGTAAAAGCAATAATTAGGAAGGCCTGAGAAAGAAGCAAAACTGTTTTTCCCTCTACAGCTGCAAAGCTAAACCATAATTCCAAATACATACCAACTGCTGACATGAATGAGGATCCCTAAGCCCCACAGACACCACCCAAGATGACATAGTAATATCCCAACGAAAGCAGACACTTTGCCAAAAAAGAGTGGCCAAAATCCAGAGAGAAAGAAAACAGTCAAGCTTTCTTCAAAAGAATTCAAAACTGGGAGTTTAAGAAAAAATACATCTTTGTTTTTAGGTTTTTTTAATGAAATTAAAACAAGTTATTCTGCCTTTAAAAAAAAAAAGACTCAGAACCACAGAATCTAAAAGTTGGGGAGGACTTCAGTGGCCATCCCAACCCAAAAGAGAATCCCCACTACAACATACCCAACAAATTGTTTTTGCACCAGTGAGGGGAGGGGCCCCATTACCTCTTTGGACCATTCCACTTTTGAATATCTCTAATTATTAGGAATTTTTTCCAGACATCAAGCTTAACCTGGCTTCTTTGCAACTTCTACCCATTGTTTGCTCCTAGTTCTGTCTTATGGACCAAGCAAAACAAAATCTAATCCCTTTTCTCATAGGACAACCCTTCAAATACTTCAAGGCAGTTAAGCATTCCCAACCCAGAACTTCTCCCCAAGTCTTCTCTTCCCTAGGCAAAACAGCCTCAGTTCCTTCAACAATTTTCTCTTGTGGTATGATCTTGAGGACCTACAACAACCTTTGGTCTCCAGTTTATCAATGTCCTTTCTAAAAGGAGGTACCCAGAACTGAACACACTATCCCCAATGTGACTTGAAGAAAGCAGAACACAATGGCACTATCACCTCACCAATGTTGTACACAATACCACATTTAATTGCAACCTAAGATCACATCAGCTTCTTTGCCTGCCATGTTTCACTCATATTATACCTGCAGTCCAATAAAATCTCTGGAGGGGATAGGATACATTACCAAAATCTGAGATCTCTGAAGTACTGCTGTAAGACCTACAGATGGATTGTGATGAAATGCTTATGCTCAGTGATGGACACAAATACACAGAATGAGAGAGTATAAATTAAGAAAAGTTACTACCTAGCATGTCCTTGATTCTGACTGAGGGCAGAATCATCTTAAGGCAATTTAATTCTTTTGTATTTCTTTTTAAAGGGTCAGTTGTCAGCTAACTTCTGCTTTAAAAGCAAAAAGAAAACATATGCAAAACAAAACTGACATTTAATCTGCAAAGAGTCTTTACTCTAGTTTTCAGATTTAATAATCAAGATTAATTCCATGCAATAAATATCACCTGGCCATCCTGTCAGATATTCAATGTGTATGTTTTTTTGAAGGGCAGATAACGACACTCTGGATAAAGTCCAACAATCCTTTGTGGAAGCATCATATCCTACATAGATTAAACACAGAGATGTGCTAACTAAAAAGAAAAATCACTCTGGCTTAACTATCCCAAAACAGCAGCAAGAAGAGTCTGAGAATCAAGGAACATATATATGCAATTATGATTATATTAACAATTTAATAAAAAGTCAAAATGCAAAATCTTCTACCTAAGTTTTGCCTGCAACAGCAAACGTGATCTTTTTATTCTGTAGAAGAGGCTCTTCCCATTTATTGAGACTAATTTTAAAGAATCTATCCTCAACCACTCCCCCCCCACCAAAAAAAAGCAAGAACAGTGAACTACCAGAATAGTAGTCCAGCTAGGGGAGGTAGAGAAAAGCCTTCATTTTAAAAACTGAAACAAAACAAAACAAAACACAGTAAGATGTTAACAGAAGGACCAAACTACAAGGTGTTAACAAGAAAGATTAATCATCCCTAATTTGAAATCATAGAACTACTTTTTCTCTCTCAACTTCTGTCTTGTGAATATATTCACAGTACTTAGTTTCTAACATTTTAAATCATCAAAAACATCAAATAAGGTCACTGTATTTGCAATATGGAAAAAGATGACATCTGAACAATCACACTGGATTTTAGGAGCCCTAGAATACAAATCTTTAAAAAAGATTGTTTTTAAGTGGGGTTTCTTGCCATATTAGCTCAAAGCAAACTATCTGGAGGATGGTGGCACAAGAGAAGAATGATTGTTGACAAAGGACTGATAAAACTGCCAATAAATTAGCAGGGATTTTTTTTTCCTTCACTTTTTAAAAGAGATAACTTGAAGAAGGCCTTCTCTGACACAAAGTATCCTACGAATTTTTGCTATCTAATATTAACTAGCCCTTCACTGCTACATGGTAAAACTTTTATTCATTCATTGACTGACTATACCATTCCCCTCAGTGGCTGTTCCTAACACTCACTTCTCTCCTCAAACCTCCAATTCCTCATCTGTCCTCCCAAGTGGATGCCCTCAGCTATTACTACACTGATAACATAAAGTCCATCAACCATGAGATCTTCCCGCACATCAACTCTACAGCACAAAGCCCTTTTCATCTTAACTCACTCTCTCCTTCTTGATTCCTGTCTCTGAAGGAAGAATTGAACCTTCTCTTTGCCAAAGCCAACACTTCCCATTCAAAAGCATTTTACAAAATGCCTTATATCTCATTTAATACCTGTGTTCTCAATCCCAATTATACCTTCTCCAGAAAAAAGCTCTATCTCCATCTTCAATCTATTTACTAAATCTTTCTCTCATTTATGAGCATGCTTAGATCTACAATGTCATTTAAAACCCTGACATTCTCTCAAGCTATTGTCCGATTTCTCCTCCTTTTCACTGCCAACTTCTTAACAACTATCTTCTACATTCACTGCTTCCACTTCCTCAGTACCCACTTACTTCTCAATGTCATATAATCTGCCTTCCAAATTGACATTCACTCAACTGAAAGTATTCTCTCCAGTATTACTACTACTACTACTACTAGCAGCTAATATTTGTATAATGCTTTAAGATTGACGAAGTGCTGCACAAAATATGTTATCTCATTTGATACTGACAACATCTCATTGAGAAGTATCAATGAACCTTTGTATAGAGAAGTATCAACGAACCTTTGCTCAGTCTCAATCTCTTTGATGTCTCTATATAACTTTGGACACTACTGATCAAAACCCCCTTCTGGACACTCTCTCTATATTCTCTCTTTGCTTGGCTTCAGCAACACTACTTTCTTCTGGTTCTTCTCTTACCTGTCTAACTGTTCCCAAAGATTTTTTTTTTCGGCTAGGCAATGGGTTTAAGAGACTTGCCCGGGGTTCACATCGCTGGTTAAGTGTCAAGTGCCTGAGGACGCATTTGAACTCAGGTCCTCCTGACTCCAGGGCCGGTACTCTATCCACTGTGCCAGCTAACTGCCTCTGTTCTCAAAGATTTTTGATGGATTATCATCCATTCAAAGGGACCCTTGGGAATGGGTATTCCAAGTCTCTATTTGAGTTCTCCTCTCTACACACCCTGTCAACTAAGGTGCCATCTCCTTCATGAAGTCTTCCCTGCTCCCTCTCCCCATGGCCCCAGTTGTTAGAGCTCCTCCTTCTCAAATATTCCTTGCACTATAATTGTATACATGTTGGATCCCCACAGTAAGCTTCAATACTGAAGACAGAGTTTACCTAGTTTTCTACAAAGCATCTGATAAGAGTATTTCATGCTATTCTTACAGAAAAGATAGAGGGATGTGAGTTAGTAGAATTAGATGGCAAGTTGAATGACTGGATTCAAAGATTCCATCTCTGTGGAATTAACTGCACAAGTCATATCCATGCCAGGAATGACAACACTTCTCCCTTATCCCATCTTCCACCTCTCAAAATCCTTGTGCTCCTTCAAGGCTCAAATCAGATTCCACTTCTGTAAAGATTTCCATGGTATTCCAGTTGATAATGTCCTCTTTCTTCTTGACTTTCCTCTCATTGTATTTGTGTCTAAGAAGAAGCATAGCATAGTGTACAGAACGCTGGCCTTGGAGTCAAGATAACCTGGGTTCAAGTCCTGCAGCTAACACATTTGAGCTAAGTGACGATGGGCATGCCATTCAACCTCTTAGTGCTCCAAGCAACTACTTAAAAATATAAACTATAATCTACTGGCTAATCTGAATCAGAGGGAGTTTCCCCAGAAGTTCCCCATATATATGAAATCACAGATCTGAACCAAAATATGTATTTGTGCATATGAATACACATGTTATATCTCCTCAGAACATAAAATTCCTTGAGGGCAAGGACTGTTATTTTTTTATAGTCCCATTGCCTGGCACAGGGCTTTGCACGTAGCCATAAGTGTTCACTGAGTTGTCAAAATTAATTACAGAAAAACAGGCTGAAACTTTGGGGAAATACATTTTTTTTTAAAAATCTGATGCTTACAAAACCTTCAGTATTTGATCTTGCCATCCCCTCAAAGTTATCATCTTATATTTCTCTTTCTCTCTTGTCCCTTATACAGCCAAAATCTTAAAATGGTTGCCTCCATTTCCTCACCCCACTTCTCAGGGATTCTCTGCAATTCTGATTTCTAACACTATACTCCAATACTACCAATGAACTTTTTACTGCAAAACCCAAAAGTCTTTTCTCAATCCTCATTCTGACTGCTCTGGTGCCTTTGCTATTATCGGTAATCCCCTATTCCTGGACACATGTCCATTCCATGGCTACTAGGATGCAGTTATCTCTTGGTTTTCCTTGTACTTATCGGACTGCTCCTTTTTGGTCTCCTTTGCTGGATTCACTCACCTACCCATCAAGGATAAATGCTCTCTAAGACTCTGTCCTGGGCCTCCTTCTCTCTCTACAGTGTCCTCCTCAGCAGCTGCCATTGGTTTATTTATCTTCATACAGATGATTCCCAAATCCATGCAACCAGCTCCAATCTCAATTCTGAACTTTAGTCCCATGTTGCCTTCCATATATCTCCAAATGAAGTCCTGTAAGGATTTCAAACTCAATATGTCCAAACCAGAGCTCATTATAGTTTAAAAAAAAAATCCCATCCCTTCTCCAAATGTCCTTATTTTTCTTAAAGGCACTGTAGTTCTAGTCACACAGGTTCAAAATCCTGGAGTCATGGAATCAGTTGGAAAATCTTATTGATTCTACTTCCATAACATCCCATATGTCCTTTTTCTCCACTCACACCACATCTCTACCCTAGTGAAGGCCTTCATCCCTCTCAAATTGGACTAGAAGGACTAGAATTTAAGAATTTAGGGTTTTGAGGGAGGTGGGGAAGGAGTGGGAGAAAAATTCAAAACTCAAAAGCCTATGGAAGTGATTGTTGATAATTCAAAATAAATCGATTAAAAATTTTAATAAAAAGAATTTAGGGTTTTAAAAAAGAACTAAGAACTATATCATTTGATTCAGTGCATCTTTTTTTTCCAATAAGGCAAAGGAAATAGGAGATTGCAGGATGAAA
The DNA here is from genome assembly GCF_900497805.2 of Vombatus ursinus. NCBI lineage: Eukaryota > Metazoa > Chordata > Mammalia > Diprotodontia > Vombatidae > Vombatus > Vombatus ursinus. Next base: position 7,341,800 of record NW_020954571.1, on the reverse strand, counting down.
ATTAACAAAGTAAAATTATACATCTGCTTGTAATTATTTGTATTTAAAGTTCATTTGCAAAAATGGAAGAAATTATAGTAAACTATTTTTTAAAATTTTATCAATTTTGACATATCTGATTCTTCCACTGCTAGACTACTTCAATAGTTTCCTAATTGGTCTCCCTGTTTCCAGTCTCTACAGTCTCCATTCCATCACCAACATAGCTGCCAAATCAATATTCCAAAGCACAATCTGACTATGTTAGTTCCCTACTCAAAAATCTTCAGTGGTTCCCAACTGACTCAAGGTTAAAATACAAAATCTTCAGCTGAATACTGAAAACCCTCCACAATCTGGTTCACACCTCCCCTTCCAGTCTTATTTCATATTCCTTTATGTATTTATTCTGTTCCAGCCAAACTGACTTGCTAGCTATTCCCCACTATGTACATGTGATCCTCTCTACCTGGAATGCATGCCTTTTTCACCTCCACTTCACAGAATCTCTTACTTCCTGCAAAGCATATCTAAGAGGCCACTTCCCAAAGGATATCTTTTCTGATCACTTCCTTGACCCCACCCCCAAGGTATTAATGATCACTCCCCTCCAGAAACCACTTGGTATTATTTTGTCTATATTGTGTATTTTTTTCCTTTTCTCATGTATCTTGTATATCCCCAGTTCAGTGTCAAGTCTTTGAGGGCAGAGACTATTTCGTTTTTCTGTCTATATTCCATGGGTTCCCAAAGTGGGTGATAGCACCCCTTGAGGAGTGCTAGAATGATGGGAGGGGGTACAGTAGTAGCCTCGGATGCAATTGAGGGGAGTTAAATAAAAATAAGGGGGTGGTGGAAGCAAAAGGAAAGAGAAGATAAGAAAAATTTGAAAAACCATTCATACATGTTTCATCTGTTGTACAACACAGTTAAACTCAGTAATTACAGTATTTTCCAAATAAACACAAAAATGCAAGTTATAACTGATCAGTGGTCAAGTCCACCAAAAAGTCTTAACAAGTAAGTGTTGGCAGGCGAGTGTGTCCCACATTGTTGGGAAGTCCAGCATGCATCAGCAGGAATATGTGCATGTAATGACTTGTTTACAATAAGATACTATATGGTCACATGTTGCATCATCAAAATTTCAATGTAAGGAAAAACCCCCACAAATTTACAATAAGTTATTAAATTTAAGATGCATCATTTTAAAAAATAAATTTTATATATTTTTTTGAAATGATGTAAGTTTCAAGAAAAAAAAAGTTAAAGGATTAAAGAAAGTAGATTTCCAGTGGGGTGCTGAGTAATTTTTTTTTAAAAGGGGGTAGGCCAAATAAATTTGGAAACCTCTGCTATATTCCTGGTGCTTCCCACATAGAAGGGGACTAAAAAATGTCTGTTGAATGGAACTGAAATGAATTTAATACTTTACTCTGACAAAGTAAAGCTACTCTCCTCACACTGCTCTCTTCACACCCTAATTGTGCTTCTGACCAATAACTTCAAGTATCACCTATTTGGATCATTTCCAAAGTTTTATTTCTAGCCCTGCTATCTATCCCAAATTCCAAATACTCACTTACAATTGACTGCCAGAAATCTTCAACTGGATCAGATATTTTTCCAGTACCTCAAATTCAAGATGTCCAAATGGTTGGTTATCAACTTTGACAAAAACTAACTGGTTCTTCCTGCCTTCCCAAAATCTGATGACACCATTATCTTCCCTATCCCAGAACTGAAAGCTCAGAGTCATCTTTACATACTCTCTCTTCTTTGCCCTCCATATCCAAAAATCAGTGTCTCAGGGCTATTAATTACCTCTACAACATCTCTAAGGTTTGTCTCTAGTCTTAGTATACCTTAGTATAGGACCTCATTACCTCTCTGACATTTTTTTTGAAAGATTATGGGAACAGACTGGGGTTAAATGTTTTATATAACTTTTATTAACACCTAACATGTATGCACTTTAAAAATATTTTTTGAAATATAGTCATTAACTTTGGGACCAAAACAAGACCACATGTTTAACCAAAGTAAATTAATATTTACAGGCTATACAGCAAGATAGCTAGACGACAAAAGGACTCACATTTCTATAAAGCACTCCAAGATTTACTAAGAACTATAATAACCACATGAGGTAGTATTATTATTGAGCATTATTATTATCTCATTTTTATAGCTAAGAAAACTGAGGCACAGAGCACTTAAATGACTTGCCCCAAGGACCCACCTTCTCTGTAACAGTCAGGACTATTAAGTGGAAGAGCCTGGAATAAAAAATAATAATTCCCACATGCATCAATTTATGCTCCAACCAAAGTAGCATCTATTATATATATTCAAATTAACAGTACTGTTAAACTCTTTCTACACATTTCATTACGATGATTTGAATAAAAAATTTAGAGTAAAGTCTATATGCAGTAAACTCCCAATTATCCAAACTTCTTGAAAATAAAGGTAAACTAAACAACTGAAATCTACAAACAATTAAAAGAACTCATATTCATTACTAAGTCCATCATCCTTCTCCCCAAGAAAGGAGCTCAGTTTTTTCAAGGCCAGTAAATAATATTAGCATCAAATGGAGAAAAAAAAAAAGTAAACTTGGTGAAAACCTTCAAAGTCCCTAACCATCAAACCATGTTACTTTGAATAAGTCACTTCACTCTCTCTCTCCTCTGCATTTCAGCTTTCCCATCTGTAGGGGTTTTGACTTGATTATCTCTAAGCTATTTCCAGTTCTAATTTCTACAATCATGGAATGGCTGCCATTTTATCCTCTGGATGGGACTGGAGTAAACCCATGAAATGGTTAAAATGAGCAACAAAGTAGATAGAGAGGAAAGGAAGACACAGTAGAGCGGTTTGTTTTAAAACCAACAGAATGCAATGATAAACCATGAGTCATGAGTCTAGAGAGAGTAATGAAAATGAAATACAGCACCCACCTGCCAGAGAGGTGATGACTTAAAATGAGGAATGAGACATACATTTTGGTCATGGCCAATGTAGAATTCTGTTTTGCTGGCTACACATATTTGTTATGATAGCTTTTCTTTGTGTTTTTTTTTTCATTTTTTCATGTTTAATTCAAGGGAGGGGCAGTAAGAGGGGGAGAAAATGAATGCTTATAAAAATAAATGAATGATTTTTAAAAAAATATCACATAGAACCTATTACTTGTTGCACTCATTTGACACTCATATACTTTCTGATACTGAAGAGGTCTAGAGGTTTTGGGGTGCTCCTAGGTGCACAGAGGTACCCCAAGATCGCAGTGCCGAGCCCTGCCCGAAAAAATTCAACTCAAATCTTCTTCCAGCCAGAGAAAAAGTTTATTAGAGATAAATCACATAGGCCAGGTGATGCCCGTAAGGACAAGGGGTCATGAGAGTCTCGGCCTCTGTGCATGAGAGATTCTCAGTCTGAATGGGGTTAGAGTGGATCTTTTATACACTTAAAGTAACTTTGGGTGGCCAGAGGAAGGGGGGGTGGTTGAAAAAAGGGTCTAGGTGAGAATTCCATTTGGAAGGTTAGATAATGAAAGGAACTGAAAGGAGGAAGTTTGAAAGGCATCTGAATAAGATCAAAAGATTGGGCCAGGGCTTTCAAAGAGAGAGAAGGGGAGTAGATAAGGAACCTAAAAGTTTAAGGGTGTTCCTAGATAAACTAGATAAACGGGAGCCAGATTCTTTTTAGGGCTAGGGGCAAAGGTGTATCTGAATAAGATCAAAAGGCTAGGATAAGGCTTTGGAAGGGAGGTAAGGGGAGTCTATAAGGAATCTAAAAGTTTAAGGGTGTTCTTTGTAGACAAACAGGGAGCCAGGTTCTTTTTAGGGCTAGGGAGGAAGGGGCATCTGAATAAGATCAAAAGGTAAGGCTAAAGCTTTCAAAGGGAAATAAGGAGCTGGAGCCTGTACAGCCAGATTCCCTTTGGGGCAAAGGGTGAGGATCTCGACTTGGGCAGAAACCCCGTCAATACCATTAGTGAACTTTCCACCTATGGGTCCTTTCTCCTCAACTAAGCTGTAGAATGATGACAGTGACTGTGTTTTACATTTGTTTGTATTCCCCCAAAGGACCTAACAAAATGCTTTGAAGAGAGGGCAAATTTGATAAACATTTCTTGATTGGCAACTGACAAACTAAATAACCAATTTATAAAAACTGTAAATGGGTCTATGTTTGCTATGGTTAATAAGTATTAACAGAAATAAATGTGCAAACTTTGAGAAAACTCACTGAACTAGTAGATTCAGTATCTTTTTACCATGTATTTCTATGAGTTCAAACTTCTAGCTATCAGACTATCCATCTCAGCAATAAGCTTACTAGAAAAATATTTTGCTGGCAAATACCTACTAAAACTACTTTATAAAAACTTAAATCTGTCCTTTTTTTAAAAAAAATGTTTTATTAATGCCTTTTGTCTTTACATCACTCCATTCCAGATTGAACTCACTCTTATGACCAAAAAAGCCATTAAACAAAAACATTTGATAAAATGACCACATCTAACAATATGTACAACATTGTCCAGTTTGTTTCATTATCTGTTGGATTTTCAATTCATAAACTTTATTTTCGTAAGAGTGCATCACTAGAGGAGGAACAGTGGCTGATCATATTATTATGAAGAGAAAAAGCAGAGAGCACTAGACTACAGCAACCTGTAACTCATAAGGTTGTATCCTATATGCAATGAACTGTTCATCTGAAACATTATATACAATTATAATTGAGAAAACATCTGTTTAGATATTTAACATCATACTATTTGTTTCATTACTTCATGAAGGTAACTACTGGACAACATATACAATGAGCATTCATGTTATTTTTCTTTATACCTCCCATAACACACACTGATGAAGTGAATAAGAGAAAAACACATCTCCTATGACTGAATGGCTGTCCTGCTGAGACAGTCATCCCAGGAAAAAATTGCAACCTGAAATTCACAACATACATCTCCTGAACAATATAAAGAAAAGATTCTCTCTCATGGACATAAAAATGGAACAAGTGGGTGGGAATACTTAACACTGACTTCAGCTGTGGGTGTTGCAAAATTTCTGTCAGTTCAACCTTCAGAAAGTGAGATGGGGGGAAGAGCAAGGGGAAGTTTAAGCAGAAGAGTAAGAATGTAAACATAATATGCCTGCCTTCTCTAAAGTGAACATAGTTTATAGCAGTAGGAAATTCAAGCAACTGATGTCATTTTAAAGATATGGCATCTGAGGGGCAGCTAAGTGGGCAATATATAGAGCTCAGGCCTTGGAGTTAAGAGGATCTGAGTTCAAATCTAGTCTCAGACACTTGACACTTACTAGCTGTGTGACCCTAGGCAAGTCATTTAACCCCTGATTGCTTCACCCCTGCCCCCCCCAAAAAGACATGGCATTTGAGCAAAAACTGACCCTATTTCATACTTCAATCTCTTAAGCTTTCATAACCGTCAGTTATCATTAACAGCACACTCAGTACATCACTAATCATTCATATCCCTGTCAGAGTTATGGTATATAATAAGTAGAGCAGGTAACTGCTCTGACCATGCCCTCTTATGGTATGATATGTTCCCAAGCACCTGTGGTAAGCAGGCATACAGCAGGTTTGTTGGTAGTAAATTTTTGTCTGTTCTCTAGTAGATGGCAGAAAAATATACCAAATGATGCACAGGACCTCAAACTCTGCCGTCAGTTTGGCAGGTGACCACAAAATTCTGTCCATAAATGAGTTTTTTCTGGCAATCTACTATACCACAATAAACCTCTCCAACTAGATTATAAATCCTTAAAGAGATCCTATCTTCTTCTAGCTTTCTTCATCCCTGGCACCTAGAATGAATGGTGCTCAATAAGTGGTAGCATGATATTGTGGAAAGAACTTTAGACTTGGAACTAGAAGACCTAAGTTCAAAGCCCAACTCTGCTAATTACTATCTGCATGACTCTCAGCAAATTATTTCAATTCACTAGTCTTCTGTTTCCTCAACTGTAAAATGAGGTAGTTGGAATAAACGCCCTCTACATCCTCTCTCAGGTCTAAATCCTATGATCTTATAAATGTTAGTAGTTAATCATGACGACAACCTCCAATTTAATTAAAACAATAGAATGTGAAATTCTAGGGAATGTGATTCATAGGTACTTTTAATCTAAAACATTAAGAGTTTGTGAATAAGGTAAAAATGTGCTACACAGTCTATATAAAATTAAGTAAAACATATGGAATGTGATAATGTGAAACAATTAGCTGAGTGATTTGTGTTAGAAATGGGTCCTTATGTCTTTCTATCTCAGTTTTCTTATCTGTAATATGGGGTTATGGTAGTAGCCAAACAATTTCTCAAAATGCTTAGAGGAATATGTGAAGAAATCTACTCTAAAAATGAAATCTGAATTAGTTCATATTCAAAGACAAGAAAAAAATACACGCAATATTTGAGGTGCAGTTGAACTACACGAATATTTTTTTTGTCAAGATAGAAATTTAAAAGATGGAAAAAATCAACTTTGATGGGGCTTTGAGAAAACCAGTTCTGCTAATTCACTGTTGGTAGAACTGAGGATAGTTTTTAAAATGTTTATATCCTTTAACCCAATAAATCCATTATTGGATTTATACACCCATGAGTTGTAAGACGTCTACAAGCCATTCAAGTCAAGACGTCTAACAGGTAGTTGGAGATGTGAGACTCAAGGACAGCAGAGAGGTTAGGACTGAATAAGAAGATCTGAGAATCATCAGCATAAAGATGATAATATAATCCAAGGGAGCTGATAAGATCACCTAAAAAATAGTATAAAGGCAGCAGAGAAGAAGACCCAGGACAGCCCTGTGGTATACCTACAGTTAGCAGGCATGACCTGGATAAAGATCCAGCAAAAGAGACCCAGACGGAATGGTCAGATAGGTAGGAGGAGAACCAGGAGAAAGTGGTGTCAAAAACAAAAACAAAAACAAAAAAACCTAAAAGACGACAGTATCAAAACACAAAGCATTTCAGAAGGAACAAAAGGAATAACTTACGGAGTGACTGTAATGACTAGCTATCACACTGGCCTAGACCCTGGACAAGAAAGCTTTAAATTTAAATGAAATTTGTGCATCACTATTCTCTTAGGGTGACAAAAGACAGTTGGATTAAATAATTTAATCAAAGTATAAACTGCACTGACAAGCTCCAAAGACTAGGTTATCTTTAGGCCATCCTGCCAACAGTTCTAAGACAGTGAGTGCCTTATTTAAAACAGAATCAAAGCTGGCAGTTGATGGGGGCAAAGAAAATGCATGGTTGTGCTCACAAAGCCAAAAGCCAGTGATTACCTGCTGGGTTATAACAATAGACTCCTTAAATATAAGATGCATTACAGCTCCATCAACTGGAACCATTTAAACACTAAAGCCAGACATCTACCTTCCATAAAATAAACCTGAGTTTAACTCTATTTATTAACTTACCCTTGCCCATCAAATGTCCTTAGTTCAATGTCCTAAGTAATGCAATGTATTCACGCTAGACATTTTTTGTCATGCTATGACACAATTATTCAATCCTGATAACAGACATATTATGACAATTCCTTTATAGACAAAGGTATATAGATAAAGAAACAAAACATGAATTCCTGAATTTACTTGTTGTTTTTCTCTGTACTGAGATATTAAGTTTTTAATCATAGTGTGTATATTTGAATAGTATAATAAAGAAAAAATTAGGAAATTCAGAAGTTCAAGTTCTGTGTTTCTTTCAGAAAAGATAAGCTTTGACTTGATTATTAGGATTAATATGTGGATTTCCACTAGGAAGTGAAAAATCTGTGACATATACACATCTTGTAAAAAATCAAATGTATTCTTATTTGCTAAAAAGCACTATTTTAAATGTTACATATAGAGCTTCATTCAAATATACAAATGAATAGAGTTGACAAATCAGCTGCAAAAAGAACTTTCAACTCCCTTCTGCTAGCAATTCAGTTTTCATATGTTTAGTTCTCTTTATTTTATTTTATTTTATTTTATTTTTAGGCAATCGGGGTTAAGTAACTTGCCCAGGATCACACAGCTAGTTAAGTGTCAAGTGTTTGGTCTGAGGCTGGATTTGAACTCAGGTCCTTCTGACTCCAGGGCCTGTGCTCTATCCACTGCGCCACCTAGCTGCTCTGTGTTTAGTTCTCTTTAAAGACATTCCAGAAAACTGGTCACAGTAAAAACTTCTTTTTCTTTCCCCCAAGAAAGAATTCTACATTATCTTCTTTCCATGGTGAAGCTTCTCCTGGGAACACTAGTGCTAATTTCACTGTTAACAGCCAGTACAAGAAACCTCTTCACACTCTCCCTTCAATCCCATATACATACATATATGTATATATGTGCACACATATACATATAGATACATATACCAGATATAAACACATATAAAAAATAGATCACACAACTTCAAAATCACTTTTAAAACAAATGATTCCAAAAATATTTTCATCTTTTCCTTAGCAGAAGAACCAGGACCAAGGCAGGGCTATTTTCCTTGCCTGTTTTCTGCTTCACTCTCCAACCACAACTGAAACAGTTCCAAGTAAGACTGCCCTGCCCCCTCCAGGAAGATAAATTCACCACTACTCTCCATCCTTAACTGTATTTTAACTTTGGGCCAAGGGAGGAGGAAAGCAAAGACCTCTCTGACCCAGTTCTCAAAAGAGAAAGTATGTCATCAGTAAGCAAAGTGAACAGTACCTTCTGCTTGTTAAAATCCAGCCTGAACTACAGAAGTAATTATTTTATCTACTAGCCAAGTCTCTGTGATTTGCTCTGGCATACTTTACTTTAGCTTGGTTCTATAGTTAGTTTGATGCATAAGGATATCAGAGGGTAGAATTACTATTATCATGCTTCTTTCACCATGAAGAAGTATATAGATTTGTGGCAACAAGCATCACATCAACCAGAGCTGGACATAAGGTTTCACAGGGTCATCCGGTCAGAAAGAAAAATAACATCCAATCACAATTCAAGTGGTAGAGAAGGGGATGGGGTTGTCTTGTATGGAGCTATGATCTTGTGTAAGATTTTTTTTTGTAGCCCTGACCATATATAAGGCTACACTCTATTCATTCAATTTTTTTTTCCCCTTGTAGGTATGTACTAAACACTTCAAGAAAATCTGAGGTGAAAATCTGACTGTGCAAAGCAAGTCAATTACAAGGCAACTATTCACATTGAAAAATGATTTACTCACTTTCCACACTGGATTTTCTTCAAAAGTGCTATCAAAGTATTTTAAAATGTGAATTATTTATAATGAGTCTTTGATTTACATCAACTTTCAGAAGCACTGTTACTGAACAAAATGAGGAAAAACTGCATTTTCTTTTGGAACCCCAGCTTTGACTAGTTTCTAGTAAAAGGTCTTACATAAAGCAAAACCACTGTCAAATAGTGTTAGCATGACAAATATAGTGCTCCATTTTTCAAAAGGTAAACAGGAGAGAATTTATTTACCTAAATTATTCACATTTAACAGTCCAAAACATAATTTTAACCATTGCATCGTTCTTTCCCTTTTTCCTATCAGCCTCAAAGCAACGCAGTCCAGTGTTCCAAATATCTATAAAACATGTCTAATTGGATGTCTTGCTTTCATCTCAAAACATATCAACTGTCCACCCACTCCCCCCAAATTAATTCCTCAAAGCTGTCAGCAGTAAACACCTTCAGAGCAATAACAATGGAGGGATTATAATAGCTTTGACCCAGGACCCCCAAAACTTAAGAGGGCAAGGAACAGTACTTATCATTCCTTTGGCAGTGCGGTGTAATTGAGTTTAGCACCTAGTTAGAGATAATAAGGGCCTATTGTCTCTGCCTTCATCCCAAGGGGCAATGTTCTAGAGTCCCTTCCCCACAGGATCTTATATCTCAAGATCCTTCTTCTCCCTTCCCCAAATGACTTTATCTTAAAAATGTGATTTGAGAGCACATATTTGTAAAGCTTGCCCCAGGCACCAAAATTGCTAGTTACTGCTCCTTTAGGATCATCTTTGATATTTCCTTTTTGCTCACCCTCCATATCTCGGTTTTTATTAAATCCTCTTGTTTTGTCCTTTAAAATGACTCACATATTTACCCTTTTATCTCTAATCCCACTGGAACCACTCTAGTCCCCCATCCTATGCTATGATCTCCCTAGTCTGCAGTTTCTCCTCAAAGCTACTCTACCTAGAATGATTCCCCAACTAGCACACGAAGCCTAAACTCCTGCCTAGCTTTCAATATTCTCCATAATCTGACCCTGTTCAACACAACTAATTTTATTTCCCAATACTCTTTAGTACTCATCTTCCTCTTCAATCAAAGTCCTTGAAATTAGGTAAATTTATGAATATGAACCATGATAGACACTCATCTAAGATACCTGAAGGCTGCCATTTCTAATGGTAAGAATCACTGATTAAAAAGTTTTGGTTCAAAAAAAAAAAGTTTTGGTTCCACATAGTCCCTTGTCCTCAAGAAACTTATCCTTGGGGGCAGCTAGGTGATGCGGTGGATAGAGCTCTGGCCTAGAGTCAGGAGGACCTGAATTCAAATCCAGCCTCAGACTTGATACTCACTAGCTGTGTAACCCTGGGCAAGTCACTTAACCCCACTGCCTTACCCAAAAAGCAAAAAAAAAAAAAAAAGAAACTTATCCTTGGCATATAAACCAAGATGGCATGTAAAGAAGGACTCGGCCAAACTCTCCCAAATTCCCCTCCAAACAACTCTAAAATGGAGCCTCAAATCAGAGTATATTGTGGATTGTATACAAACCAAACAAGAATTCCTGAAGAACTCAAAAAAAATTTTTTTAAACAAATAAGAGAAACAAGAGCGATGCAGGAAAATTATGAAAACAGAGTCAACAGCTTGGTAAAAGAGGCACAAAAATCCACTGAAGAGAAAAACTCCTTAAATAGAATTGGTCAAATGGAAAAAAATGTACAAAAATTCACTGAAGAAAACAACTCCTCAATAAGTAAAATTGGCCAAATGGAAAAAGGGATACAAAGCTCACTAAAGAAAACAATTCCCTAAAAATCAGAACTAGACAAATGGAAGCTAATGACCATAAGACACCAAGAAACAATCAAACAAAATCAAAAGAATTTAAAAAATAGAAAATGTGAAATATCTCATTGTTAACTATAACAATAAGACAAGAAAAAGAAACTGAAGAAATTAAAGCAGGCAATGAGAAAACAATGCTATCACTCTCTGCAGATGATATGATGGTATACTTAGAGAATCCTAGAGAATCAATTAAAAAACTTATTGAAAGAATTAACTTCAGCAAAGTTGCAGGATATAAAATAAACCCACATAAATCATCAGTATTTCTATATACTACCAACAAATTCCAGCAGGAAGAGATAGAAAGAGAAATTCCATTGAAAATAACTGCAGACAATATAAAATACTTGGGAGTCTACCTGCCAAGAAAACCTAGGAACTATATGAACATAATGGCAAAACAGTTTTCACACAAATAAAGTCGGATCTAAACTGGAGAAATATTAATTGCTCATGGGTAGGCAGAGCCAATATAGCAAAAATGACAATTCTACCTAAACTAATTTACTTATTCAGTGCCATACCAAACAAATTACCAAAAAACTATTTTACAGAGCTAGGAAAAATAATAACAAAATTCACTCAGAAGAACAAAAGGTCAAGAATATCAAGGAAATAAATGAAGAAAAAATGTGAAGGAAGGTAGCTTAGCAGTACCAGATCTCAAACTGTATTATAAAGCGGTAATCATCAAAACCATCTGGTACTATCTAAGAAAATAGTGGTGGATCAATGGAATAGATTTAGGTATATAATACATAGTACTGATCACAATAATCTAGTGTTTGACAAACCCAAGATCAAGATTTTGGGGCAAAAAATCACTAGCTGACAAAAATTGCTGGGAAAACTGGAAAGCAGTTTGGCAGAAACTAGGTATAGACCAATATCTGACACTGTATACCAAGAAAAAGTTAAAATGGGATCAGGATTGAAACTTAAAGTTTGATATTGTAAGCAAATTAGGGGAGCACAGACTATTTTACCTGTCGGATTTATGGATAAGGGAAGAGTTTATGACCAAACAAGAGATAGAGAGCATTATGGAATATAAAATGGATAATTACATCAAATTAAAAAGTTTTTGCTTCCAAAGGACTTATGATAAAAAATGCTATCTACCTCCAGAGAAAGAACCGATGGGTATATGAATACAGACTGAAGCATTTTTTCAACTTCCTTTATTATTCCTAGTTTGGTCTGTGTTTTCTTTTACAACAGAGTTGAGATGGAAATGTTTTGCAAGTCTATACATGTAGAGTCTATATCAAATTGCTTGTCTTCCCAAAAAAGAGAGAGGAGGGAGGAAGAGAATGTGAAACTCAAAATTTTAAAAAGACAATTGTTAAAATTTTTTACATGGAATTGAGAAAAAATAAAATAAAATGAAATAGAAAAGCTTTTGCACAATTAAAACCAGTGCCACCAAGATTAGAAGGAAAGCAGGAAACTGGGGGGAAAATTTTTATAGCAAGTTTCTCTGATAAAGGTCTCATTTTCCAAAAGAACTGAATCGAATTTTTAAGAACATAAGTCATTCCCCAACTGATAGTCAAAAGATATGAACAGGTAGTTTTCTGGAAGAAGAAATCAGTTACTATAGTCATGTGAAATAAAGTTCTAAATCACTATTGATTAGAGAAATTCAAATTAAAACAACTCTGAGATATCACCTCACACCTATCAAATTAGTTAATATGACAGAAAAGGAAAATGACAAATACTGGAGGGGATGTGGAAAAGTAGGAATACTAATGCACTCTTGGTGAAGTTGTGAACTGAACTAATCATTCTGGAGAGCAATTTGGAACTGTGCCCAAAGGGCTATCATCAAAGTGTGCATACCTCTTCATCCAGCAATACCATAACTAGGTCTGTATCCCAAAGAGATCAAGGGAAAAAGAAGAGGATCTATGTGTATAAAAATATTTATAGCAGCTCTTTATGTGGTGGCAAAGAATTGGAAATTGGGAAATGGCTAAACAAGTTGTGGAATATGATTGTGATAGAATATTATTGTGCTATAAGAAATGACAAGCAGGATGCTCTCAGAAAAACCTGGAAAGATTTACATGAACTGATGCAAAGTGAAATGAGCAGAAACAGAAGAACATTGTACATGGTAACAGCAATACTGTATGATGATCCATCAACTGTGAATAACTTAGCTATTCTCAGCAACACAAAGATTTAAGACAATTCTGAGAGACTTATGATGAAAAATGCTATCCACATCCAGAGAAAGAATTGATGGGAGTCTGAATGCACATTGAAGCATAGTTTTTTTTTTTTTTTACTTTCTTCATTATTCTTGGTTTTTTTGGTCTGCATTTTCTTTTGCAATATGGCTAATATGGAAATATTTTACATGACTGTACATGTATAATCTATACCAAACTGCTTGCCAGCTCAAGGAGGAGATGGGGAGAGAGGAAGTGAGAGAATTTGGAACTCAAAATTTTAAAAAGGAATGTTAAAATTTTTTGTTTACATGTAATTGAGAAAAAAATTAAATGAAAAAAAGAAGTTTTGTTTCCTAGAAAAAGCACACGTGGCCATGCAGGATCCTAAGTGCAAACTATTGCTACACTTTCTTTACAGAGCCAAAAACAAGTCATATGTTCACTATGTGCCATTTCCTCCTGGAAGAATAGTATTTGTCAAGGGCTTCCTCCATTATCCAAGGGCTTTGAACACCTTATACTAGTGTGATGCATGCATTCTTGTCACATAGCAGACATTACAATATTATTTAGAAAGACAACACTTGATTCTTTAGATAAAGTCTCAATAGGAAAAGTGACATCCCACATCACACTCTGTTGGGATGTTTCAATGTTCCATTTTTGTAGACTAAGGTCCCTAAGTACAAAATCTTGGCTGAGGTTTCCTAAAAACTGCCAGCAGAATAATTTGGTTATATTGTCTGAGCTACTGTGAAACTGCATTAAATTCAAAATGTTTGAGCACATCCAGCAATTAAAATTAATGTTCCCAAGAATGACTGTTCCATTTTGCATTTTAGATGGAGGAAAAATTACCTCAATAGTCCTCTGCTGTTTTGTTTAACATCTAAAAGGCATTTTAAGGTTATTAAACCCAACATTTGTATGCCTACTAAACCAAACTATGGAGGGCTATCTAGTAATCTAGAGAATTTTTTCATTCTTCTAGTTAATGTATTTTGTGTAAGGGGGAAGAGTGAGAAGGGACAAGGAGAAAAGAGAAAATAACTTAAAAAATCAACATGAATGATGGATACCATTTACTAGCTGTGTGACTTCAACCAAGTCACCTAAACTGCTTCTCAATTTCTTCAATCTATAAACTAGGAATAACACCTTACTTTCTTGAAAGCAACAAACTAGATGAAATATGTTTTAGTCTTTTCTAGTTCCATAACAAATGATTTTGTCTTTAAGGAAAGAAACTATACCATCTTATTCATCTGTCCATCAGTCAACTGTCAAGCATTTAATAAGTGATCACTATGTGTGAGGCATTGTTCTAAGCATGTGGGAAATGAGGAAAGCCAAATAAAAACAGTCCCAACTATCAAGAGGTACATATTGGAGGGGTGGGGGTGAGGGGATGGGAGATGAACAACATGCAAACAACTATGCTAATGTTAATATAATATCCTTATATGAAATTCTTCTAAGTGTGAAGAGGCTAATCCAATCTCACATCTCCAACTGCCTTTTAGACACCTTGAACTGAACGTCCAGTAACATCTTAAACTCACTAAGTCCAAAACAGAACTCCTTGTCTTTCCCCCTAAACTCTTTCTCCTATTACCTTCCTGAAGTGGACTGAGTTGTCACAAAAAAAACAACCCCCTAGCCTAACCTCCTCAGTTTCTACTTCAAAGGATCGCTAATCCCAATTGTAAACTGCTCTACCTCAAAGGATCGCTAATCCACAATTGTAAATTCCCCTACCTCAAAGGATTGCTAAATCCACAACTGTAAACTGCTGGGTATAAAGTTTTGTTATTTCCCTTGCTTGGGGCTGCTCTCCTAGGATTGCATCCAGGGGACAGTCGCCGGCCGGCTCCGGTAAATGCTCTCTATTTTCTAATTTGGCGTGTGTCTGGTTACTCTCGGCCCGTCCATTTCATTCCCCATTACTGTAAAGAGCAACACCATCCTCCCAGTCCCTCAGGCTCACTACCTATGTATGAGTCATCCTCAACTTCTCACTACCTTCTTGATCTTCATATCCAATCTGTTGCCAAGGCCTGGCAATTTCACCTTTACGACATCTTTCAGTTATGCTCTCCTTCTCTCCACTGACACTGCCACCACTCTAGTAAAGGACTGGACTGTTACAATAGCCTACTGGTGGGTCAGCCTGCCTCAAGTCTTTCCCCATTCTAATCCATCCTCCATTTAGCCACTAAAGTGAGTTTCCCTAAAGCAATCAACTCCAGTAGCTCCCTATCACCTCCAGGATCAAATATAAAATCCTCTGTTTGGTGTTCAAAGTCCTTCATAACCTAACTCCTTCCCACCTTTCCAGTCTTCTTACACCTTACTTCCCCCATCACATACTTTTTGATCCTGTGACACTGGCTTTCCTGCTGTTTCTCAAACAAAATACTCCATCTCTCAGCTCCAGATATTTTCTCTGGCTGTCCTCCATGCCTGGGATGCTCTCCCTTTTCTTCTCTGCCTCCTCACTTCCCTGGCTTCCTTCAAGTCCAAACTAAAAGCCCATTTTCTGCAGGAAGCCCTTCCCAATCCTTTTTAATTCTAGTCCTTATCTATCTATCTAACCTGTATATAGTTTGTTTGCATATATTTGTTTGCTATCTTCCTCATTAGATTATGAGCTCCTTGAGGGCAGGGATTGTCTTTGTCTTTCACTGTACCCCCAGGGCTTAACACAATGCCTATTATATAGAAGGTGCTTAATACATGTATGTTGATTGATCTATGGTTCTATATATTTTGTTCCCTCAAATCAAGAAACCATAAATTCATCCATTCGTGGAAATGAAGGGACACCGATACATACTTAAATTTTAAAGGGATAGCACACTTTATTACAAACATCATGAAATGTCCAATACCCTAAAACAATACATTCCAACCTAAAGGAACACATGATTGCTTATTTGTATGAATGGCACAATCCATGGTAAAATTCTAAGGGGAGTTTGCTGCTGTTGTATGGGGAAAAGGGGAGAGAGAGGAAGGAAGGAGAGAGGAAAAGGGGAAGATGAGGGAGAGGAAAAGGGGGGGCAAAGGAGAGAACAGAGGGAAAACAGAGAGGAGACAAAGAAAAGCAAAGTGATATCTGTTATAACTTGGCATGAACTCAAATGCCCACAGGATCATAGGTTTATGGGTCTGAAGGGGGAAAGGATCTCTGATGCCATCTAGTCAGAAAGCTGAGGAAAAGGAGGTCCAGGGAAGTTAAATGACTTGTCCAAGGTCACACAAGTAGTAATCAATACAGGCATGATTAAAACCTGGAGACTCTGACTTTACAATCAATGTTCTTCCCAATGTACTAGCTATGTGTATGTGTATGCTTATTACTCTGAAACATCAGTGATCTCATTGATATGAACACTCTCTCCCTCAATGCAGTTCTCCCTTCCATATTTCAGATGCTCCTATGGCAAAATAAAAACAACAACAGGTAGCAAATCTTTGGGAGATGAACCTCCTTCCACTTGTACACCTGGACCCATACCCAAGGCCTTTCCAACCCAGTAAAATTTGCCAGAACATGCAACTTGGTAACACAATCTCTCAGAACTAAGCATCACCTCCACACCACAACAAGGTGTGTGTTCAGATATACCAGTGTTCCCAAAGACTTCAAAAATCCAATTTAAATGTCAAAGGGCCAAGGTCAAATACCTATGTATCTTTTTAACTATATATTATCACATGTGTAGCAATTTTTCTACTACTATAGCCTGATCAATTTGACATTACTCATTTTATAAGGAAGGATCAGTCTACAAGGAAAATCAGTTTCTTAAGACAGAAACATTGTAACCAGGTCAGGTTTGAGGTCTTCAAGTACCTTCTTAGGGAAAAAGGAATTGTTAAGTCACTAACTGTTTCCTCTCTCTTGTGGACAAAAAAAAAAATAAGAAATGTGTGCCATATGTCTACTGTTCTCTTGGAATAAATGAAAAACCCCTGAAAACAGGCACAGCCTCGGGCATGAACAGGGTAAGGGCAAACCAGCAGCATGCCAAGGGCAAAGAAACCAGACAAATGTATACTATGAGCAATAAATTTGTATTTGCATCAAACATATGATAGAACAAAAATGTATCCAGATTTAAGAACAGGATAAAACTTATGGCATCTATAGAACAGGGCAAGATTCTGCTTTTACCTCCACCACCCCTGCTGACCTCATGCTCAGACGCAGCTACAGCTGCTATTAAAAACCATAATGAAGGTATTAACACTAACACTTAGCAAAAGGACACAGCCTCCTATCAGAGAACTCGAAAGCACTAATTAATTCATGCAGTACCCCAGTGAGATAGGTATTATTCTTCTGGTTTCAGAGTAGAGTGAGTAGGTGAGTAGAGGCACATAAAAGGGCCAGTAATTAACATGGTGTCACAGCTCGAATAAGAATTCTCTAGCAAATTAACTTTTCCTCCTAAAATTCCCAGGCAAAAATAAAACTGACCAAAATACAATTTGGAAAACTGACAGTCAACAGTCAGCCAAGTATAATCTGCTCAATTATACTTTATTCTCCCAGGAGAAGGCAAGCACATACCCAAGATTTGCATACTTGCATCCTTCAAACTTCACATAAATGGTCATGCCAAGCCAGAAATGCTGAGGTGGTAGATACTGATAAATGATAAATAAACAATGATCCCTATATTGCTAACCACCCTTCGTAAATCTCACAGAGCACTTTGTTTCGGAAATGTTCTAAAACAACTTATCATGTTCTATTACTATCTGTGTTGGTGTCTATAGCATCACAAGATCATACATTTAGAGCTGGAAGGGACCTTCCAGGACATCAAGTCCAACCCGCCCATTTTATGATATGGAAACTAAGACACAGAGATATTAAGTGACTTGTCCCGAGTCACACATCTAGAAAGTGTCTGAGAAAAAAATTTAACTCAGGTCTTCTTAATTCTGTATATGTTAAACATTTTGCAACCCTAAAATGACTACATAAGTGTATTAATAGTAACAATAAAAAAGCATTATTAGTCTCATTTTATAAACGAGAAAATTGAGGCTTTAAGTAGTAAACTGACTTGCTTGCAATCATATAGCTAGTAAATCTAGGACTCAGACCCACATTTTCTGACTATGAAGTCTAAGGCTCTCCCAATCTATGCTAACTCTTCAAAAAGAAAAAAAATTAGCACCAGCCCTGAAGTCAGGAGGACCTGAGTTCAAATCCGGCCTCAGACCAAACACTTGACACTTACTAGCTGTGTGACCCTGGGCAAGTCACTTAACCTCAATTGCCTTAAAAAAGAAAAAATAATGCCCTATAATAAAAGTCCATTCACTTCATCAGGACACTATATCAATAAATCTTAGCAATGTTTCATACAATCAGAATCATAGAACTTGAGTTGGAAGAGTCCTCAGAAGCTATATAGTTCCAAGTCATACAACAAAGGAATCCCCATGACTGCACCCCTGGCAAGTGATCGTCCTGTCTCTCTCTGCTTTAAGACTTCTGAGGAAGAGGAAGCTACCACCTCTCCAGGCAGCTCATTCTATCTGAGGACAGCTCTAATAGTTAGCAAGTTTTTCCTGACATCAGGCTTAAATCGACCTGTTGGTAACTTCTAACTGCTGTTTGCTTCTGGTTCTTCCCTCTGGGTCCAAAAAGAACATCTCTAACCACTCATCCACATGAAAGCTCTTCAAATACTCCAAGATAGCAAGTCACCCCTGAGTCTTTCCTAAGCAAAACATTCTTAGTTGCTCCAAATGATCTTCATGGTGCCATGGACTCCTAGGCCTTGGTCAATCTAATTGCCATCATGTGGATACTCTCTACCTTATCAATGTGCTTCTTAAATTATCCCCCTCAGAACTGATCACAACCCTCCAGATGAAGTCTAACAACGACAGTATCCAGTGGGTCTACTTCCTCACTGTGCTCCCCCTTAATAAAGCCCAAGATCAGCCCAGCTTTTCTGGCTGCCATAAAACACTACTGACTCACAGTGAGATTGCAGCACACTTAAAACCCCAGATCTTTTTCAGAACAGCTATCCTATTTCCCCATTCCCCCCTCATCTAAAACTTACAAAGTTGATGTTTCAGTACCCAAGTGCCAGACTTTACATTTATCCCTATTGAGATTTGCCTTATTAGACTCTGCCCAGTATGCTTGAGCCAGTCAAGATCCTCTTGGATCTTTACTCTGCTCCCCATGGGGTCAGTTATCCTTGGCATCATCTGTATACTTGATGAGTTTATGTTTCCATGGAGGAGGTAGCTTCACTGTTTTCCTGACATTGCCAGGCAACATTGCAAAGTGTCCCAAATTCCACTTAAGAACTCCCCTGTAGGACTTTCAGCAAGTTACTGCCTTGCTCTGGGCCTGTTTCCTATCTATAAAATAAGAAGGTGGTACTAGGTGGTTTCCAAGATCCCTAACAGTGTGACATCCTCTGAGAATATGAAATATGATTTCTGCTTAATGAAAGACATTCCCTTAATTAAAAAAATTAATAAAACTGAAATCAGTCTGATGGGATACATTTTTCCAGTGGGAGAAGCTAGTTAGGAAATGACTACTATACAAGAAAGTTCCTCCCAAGGGAAAGTTAAGGACATTGGGACCTGAATTAACTCTCAAGTCATCAGGACTTTGAGTTAACTAAGAGCTAAACCTGGATTCCCTTGGCCTAGAGAACACTTTAGATCCTTTGCCAAACAAAAGTAACTACAGTGAAGAAGTAATACTTCCCAAACCAAATAAGGGAATGCAGCAAGGCATTTCCAAACCAAAGGGGAATGCAGGCAAATATGTTTCCTGTGCCAAAGGACAGTGCAGTGTGCAGGAGAAAAAGTAGTGGCAGCTGCAGTAACCTCCTTCAGCAATCCTCCAGAATCAAAGCTTGGGCCAGAATTATGGAGGGGGTGAGGGGAAAGGGGGAAATCACAGTGTTTTTACCATCCTCCTCTATTTTCCAAAAATGTTTATACAAACAAAATTAGCTTAGTAAGCATCTGGAAAAGGAAAAATAAACCTCAAAAAAGCGAGGGGGGGGGACAGGGAACAGAGTTTTCATAAGTTCTCAATTTTTTTAGGGCCACTGCTTCCCTGGAACACTATGCACCAGAACTACCTTCACCCCAGGACTAAACAAATCAGTTTGGGATCTAGTTAGGGCCAACTTAAACATTTAGGATCTGGTTGAATTTATCTGGATAACAAAAGAAACAGCACGTTGCCATATGGGATACAGAATTCTCAGACTCAAGTGGTGGTGACCTCAAAGAGTCTAACTGAATACAAAATGGTCTGAAAAGATCCTCTAGAAGGGAATTGAACACATCTGGCCAAGGGTAATTTCAGAGCCACATATGGGTTAAATGAATAGAAGCCCCAGGAGCTAGAAGCCTCAGCCTGTTCTCTTTTTTCTCTTAGACATTGGGATCCCAACCCTAAGGCAGAGAAGGTTTACAGCTGAGAAGTCCAAGAAGCCCCCAGTGGGTTGCCATGGCTACCAGAACACAGTGGCCCCAGTCAATGCCTCAGACTTTTGCTTTCCAAGTCACAATGAGAGAAAAATGGAAGTTTCATTAATTAATGTAGTATCAGATATGGCTGGAGCACTGAAAATATTAAGGTACTGTTGCAACCTGACACCTAAGATCTGGAAGCTCTGCCTTAGGGTCAAACTCGACCCAAGTAACCTAGGACCAAGAAAGGGAAAGTGGGGAGATTTGAATGGCTGACTTTAGGGCAATAAATGATGCACTTCATTTACAAAACAACTATCAAAACCCTGCCCCTGAGATAGCTGGCGCATACCATACCAGGGAAAAAATGATTGTTTAAGCTGTTCTTCCATATTACAAGCTCCTGAAACATTTTGTTGCTTTTAGGTTATCACAATACTTAGGACAAGGTGTACAAAAGTAATCAGTTCAAAAATGCTAATGTGGGGAAAAACAAAAAACAAAATAAAACAGAAGCAAAGGGTACCCTGCACAGCACAGGCACTCCCCAGGGAAAGGTTTGGGCTACTTCCAATAGCCTATGCAGCATCCTCAGAATAGGCTGAGCAAAGCTTTAAAACCGTTCTGAATTATGTTTTTTGGTTTTTTTTGTTTGGGGGGGGGGGGGGGGGGGAAGAAAAGCATGCAGGGAATCAAAGAGGAAACAGCAAAGAGAAGAAAAAGACATTGAGAAATCCAACTGGAGGCAACAGTAAAGCAAGTTCTTAGGACCTAATTTTCAGAAATCACAACTAATAAGTAAAACATAAAACTGTGGAAGTGGCCCAAAGCCTCAGGACACAAAGTTGTCATTTGGAATTAGAGGGCCGTCACTTGATTTCATTAACATTTATACTTGGTATATTATTACAAAAGGCTAATGCTGTCTAGAGAACTTTTGTAAAAGTAATTTTCCACAAGACTCTTCAAGGGCAGGGAGCATATTTCAGTATATTCTGCACACAATGTTCTACATGTGCTCAAGAATGCTCCGGGATGAAGATGGTGCTAATATTCCCTTCCCAGATTATGATTTCTTTTGGAGGGAGGAAGGGAGATAGGGTCCTAGATCTGTGATTTCTTTTGTGTGGGGAAACTCCCTCCTAGCAGCATTTCTATAGCTTAGAGAATTGCCTGGCCAGATGAGAAGTTATATGACTTGAACTGTCATGGATCTTGTGCATATTAAAGGTAGGACTTTAATAAAGTTATCATCATTTCCAAGGCAAGTCCTGTAGCTGCTATGTACCAACTGCCTTTGTTTTTTGTTTTGTTTTGTTTTGTTTTATTGCTAGGCAATGGGGTTAAGTGACTTGTCAAGGGTCACACAGCTAGTAAGTGCCAAGTGTCTGAAACCAGATTTGACCTCAGGTCAACCTGACTCCAGGGCCGGTGCTCTATCCACTATGCCACCTAGCTGCCGCCATCAACTGCCTTTTCAATCTGCTTTACTATAACCCAAAAGCACATAAACTTCCACTGAAAAAATGCACAGCTAGAGGGCATCATCTAGTCCAAGCCCCTCATTTTATTGATGAGGGCACAGAGCCCTCAAGAATTAGATGCCTCATTGACTTGCCTCAGACCATAAATGGGACCAAAATCCAGGTATCCATACTCCTGAGTCAATGTTCTTTACACTACACCATGTTACCTCTCAGTGAACTCATTAGAGGCAGATTGGGCTCCACAAACTTGTTCCAAGCTCCACAAGGCCAGCTCTGCCACTCACCACCCCACCCCACCCCATCCCATCCCCTAACCCCCATTTGACACTGGGCAAATCACCTCCTCTTTAGGTCTCAGTTTCCTCATCTATAAAAGGAATGAGTTAGACTTGATGGTCTCTGAAGTGCCTTCATACTACAAATTCCTTCTTACCCATACCAAGAAAAACTTCTTCACCTCAAACTATTGAGCCTCCTGAGCTCTCAGTTCAAACTCCCTGCACAGCTGCACCCCATCGATGATGATGCCTCCCTCAGTCAGCCAGTGGCTTCCCCTCCTCATTGTCCTCCCCTCTCCCAGCCTCACCATTGGTGCTCAGTTCAAAAATCCCCACCATCTCCAAGCACCACTCCCCTGAGAGATGCTGAGTTTCTTTCAGGACAGACAGAGGACCCAGGAACCTACCTAGCTAGGCTCTAAATACTCCTCCCTGCAGGTCTGTCTCAAAGCCCCTTATATTCAAAGCAGCCCCTTTCCCCTCCTATACATACTAGCATTTTAGGAGAGGTTACTGGTTAACCCAAAGGGAACAGAAAGTAGCAGAATCTCAGGCAGTGTAATACATACAACAAAGTGAAAACATTGAAGCAATGTGGGGGATTATACTGCTTCAAAGGGAGCCAGTCCTACCAAAAGTGGGTATCTATTCCCCACTTAAATCTCCTATATTGTTCCTCTCTGTCAAAGTTTTTTCCCTTCCTCAACTTCTGAACCCTCAGGCTCTCTAAAAGCTATACCACAGGAGGGAAGCAGGCTGGATTGGCATCCTTCACTACACTCCCAAGGTTAAGCACTATACTAGTTTGGCTTATTCAACTTAGTTTTGAGTTAACCATTACTACTTGAGATGAGGTTTGGATTACCTAGGACATAACTCTCAAGCATATACTCTAAATAAAAAGCATAGGAGCAATAAATAATACAAAAAGATAAGGCCAAAGTCATTCCCACTGATATATTTAATGATATTCTTGAAAAAGATTTACTTTTCTAAATTTGCTGAGTCTGTATTCCCTGAGCACACATACTAGCTGGACAGAGAGGAGGATGACAGTCAGTATTGTGCCTGGTAGTAAGAAGAGAAACTGATACCTGAGATTAGAAAATGATTATTAGGTCATTCATAAAAGATAAATGCATGAGTAGAAAACTGAAATCTGGCCATATTGTTTGAAATTTTTTTTATTACAATCACTTCATCTTGGCATCTCATTTTCTGCATCTTCAAAACAAGTTAGGCTGAACTAGATGGTTTCTAAGGTCACTTTTGGGCCTTAAATTTTGTGATAGTATTCTAACGTCAATGCCCAATCTTTTCAGATACAAAAGAGGTCAGAAAACACCCCACGTTAAGATGTGCTTAAGTTGACCCCACTCAGTGATTGATAACAATTGAATTATAATCATTGAGGATTTACTAAGTGCCTACTGTGTGCCCCCTTGAAAATGCAGAGAACAAAAGTTATCAATTAAAAGCCCACTGAGCGCCATAGTAAGGGAATTAAGTAGCCAGTTTTATAAACATTTTATCATTTAACCTTGCCATGTCTTTCTAGAGTCTTGATAACTGGTCCTTTATCTTCTGATTGCAATGAGTGTGCTTTCTCAATATTACATGAATACCATGGGAAGTGATGGGGGAAGGGGGGTAAGTGAGGTAGAGGGAGAACAAGGAAGGATAGACTAAAGGAAGTGTCCTTATCAGCTCATCAAAAATACAAGCAAATAAATAACCAAAGGGTCACAAATTCAAAATTGGACCATGAGAAATCTTCTACACATCACTGCAACTGTTTCCTCCTTCTATCTCAGAACTCAAGGTACCTAAATGAGGGCTTTAAAGGAGGAGCTGTCCAGAAAGACAGCTTAAAAATGATTCCAGTGCCCTTCACTCAAAAAAATGTTTTAAGCTGAGATAAAAAGGAAACAAAGCCCTTCTCCATTTCCCTCCCACCCTCAACAAACATGAGATTAGAATCTTTGCTACAAAAAACAGCCAGGGAATGGCTGAAGTCCTGGCTTTGGTCGGTCTGATTTTTTGGCCAAATCAACAAGTAACCTTCATATCACAGACATATCAAAAACTCAAAGCAAGAGACAGGCAGCCAGTGAAAGGATGCTGGAGATATTCAGAAAGGCACCCTAGGAGTCAGTTAAATCTAATTTTACATTGGTTTATTACATTCAGACATATTGCAAAGTCCAAATTTACACCAAGGACAGAATAAAGACCAATTTTTTTTTTTTGCCATAGTTGAAAAAGCTGCTCAGTTTTCTCCAGAATAATTCTATGAATTCATGGAATACTTAAAAACTAAATTCTTTCTTCAAATTAGTATAGAACAAGTGCTTCTCACAGCTCTTTGACATCTTTTATTAGATTAGATTAATTTTAAATGGGCTGCTATAACAATTATGCCAACCACCATGTAATTAATTTTTCAACTGACTTTACAAAACTACAAAATTCCCTAAAGAAATTATATTAGTCATTAGTCAGGAATGAGAGTATCCCGTGCATACTCTGCCATGGAAAACACATTAAGGACTACATTTTACTTAACATATTAACACATTTCCTAACTGTGGATTTAAATTATTTGAAAAAGAAGATTAATAATGAAAGCTTCAGACCAATAAAGAGATCTCTCATTTGCAGGGTAGAACAAGGTGAACCCCTCTAAGGAATTAGCTCCTTCCAAAACATTTACTGAACTCTGAGCTTTTTCATAAATTGACTAACTGTATTTAAAAACAATCTCAGGTTCTTCTTTCACAACATGACTAATGTGGAAATACATGTTTTAATGTGAGTGTACACGTATAGCCTCTGTAAGATTGATTGCTGTCTTGGAGAGAGAGGAGGGAAAGGAGGGAGAAAAAAATTTGGAACTCAAAATCTTATAAAAGTGAATGCTGAAAACTATCTTTACATGTAATTGAAAAAAATAAAATACTATTAAGTGGGGGGGAGAGGAGAACATCAGGGAGGCTTTCAGCACATCGGACAGATCCTCTGAAGCACTAATAAGGAAAAAGCCTAAACAAAAAGCACAGAGGATAAGAAGTCAACAACAGGCTACAATTTGCAGCAATGGAATGCTTACTTCATACAGTCACTGAAATATTTTAATTATATTAATCAAAATAGCTTATATTTATTTTAGGAGTTGTAACTATAAGTCATTTGATAAGTCTAAAGGCAGAGCACAACTATCCAGATACCTTCATAACATGCTGCCCAAGTCGGGATTACTATTTCTAGGGCAAATGTTAAAGACAAGTGTTCTGAGAATGATAAGATTAAATTGTAAGAGTTACATTCAGTCACACTAACCTCTTTTAGTGGAAAAAACACAGGATGAGAAGTCAGGAAATTATATTTTATTCTCAGTTTGCTGCTAACTAGTTAGTGATATGACCTTAGTTAAGTAGTTTCACTTCTCTGGGCCTAAGTTTCTTCAGTTATTAAATGAGGGGATTGGACTAGATTATCTAAGATAGCATGTATCCTGGGAGTCCTTTGTGTCTGATATAGCATCCAGGACAGCTGATGGTAAAAATTATTATTCCCTTTATTAATGCACTGATAGTGGAGCTGTGAATTGGTTCAGTCATTCTGGAAAGTAATCTGGAACTATACTCAAAAAGTTATTAAAATATCAATGCCAATACTAGGCTATCCCCAGAGAGATTAAGAAAGAAAAAAATACATATAAATATGTGTGTATATGTGTACACTTAACATATATACATATACACACACATATATGTGTGTATAATAATCATTTAACATAATTTGTTTAGCCATTCTCCAACTGATGGGCACCCTTTTAGTTTCCAGTTCTTCACCATCCACAAAAATAGCTAACATATATATGTATATATACATACATACATACACACATACATAATACACTCACACATATATGTATATCTGTATCAGCTATTTTCCTACTGGCAAAGAGCTAGAAACTTAAAGGGTGCCCATCAACTGGAAAATGGCTAAACAAATTATGTGAATCAGGGAACAGCTGAACAAATTATAGCATATGAATACATATGAAATATTATTATGTTATAAGAAATGATGAACTGGGCAGTTTCAAAGAAACTGGTTTCAGAGAAACCTGGGAAGACCTGTATGAATTAGTACAGTGAAATGAGAACCAGAAGAACATTTTATACAATAATAACAACATATTACAAAGACAACAACTTTGAAAGACCTAAGAACACTGATCAACACAATGACCAACAACAATCCCAAAAAAATCAATAATGAAGCATGCTACCCACATCCTGACAAAGAGGTAACAGACTCAGGATGCATAATGAGACATAGTTTTTGTACAGGGCAAATGAGAGAATTTGTTTTGTTTGACTGTGCATATTTGTCACAAGAAATTTTTGCCTTTTCAATGATTGGGTAGGAGATAACGGATTTTAATTAATTGAAAAAAATTAAAATTTTAAAAATAAGGTTATAAAAACAAGAGATATCCATAAAAAGTTTAAATTTAACTAACAAAAAAACCATTTTTGTTAACTAAAAATGTTTTAGCTAAAAAAAATTGAGAACACAAAAGAAATAAAGGAATATCTTCAAAAATATCAAATTATCAAAAATACCCAAATTAAACAAAGAGCAAATGGAAATCTTAAATAACCCAATCTCAGAAAAAATGAAATAAAACTAACTGTAAAAGAACTACCAACTGTACTACTGTACTAACTATAAAAGAACCACCAAAGGAAAAACTTGATCCTACTGCATTCACAGGAGAATTCTATCAAACTTTATAACAATTAGTACCTATGCTACACAAATGATTTTCAAAAATCAAGAAAGAAACCAACCATCCAGAATTCCTTTATGAAACAAATCTAATCCTAATATTTAAACTAGAGGATAAAACACAGAAAAACCATTAATGAATACAGATTGTATTATCATTAATGATATCATTAATGAATACAGATTTATCCTTGAAATCATCCATTACAACCAAAAGAGATTTATACCAGGGATTCAAAACCATCAACATAATTATATTGAAAATAAAAACATCCAAAACCACATGATTATCTCAATAGATATGGAAAGAGCCTTTGACAAAGTATGACACTAACTACACTCCTTTACGCTAAAAGTCCTACAAAGCAAAGGCATAGAGAGACCGTTATTTAATATCATAAAAATACCTATCTAAAATCAAAAGCAAACATAACATGCAATGGGGATAGACTAGAACCTTTTCCAAAAAAGACAAGAGTAAAGCAGGGATGCTCACTCTCCTCACTATTAATTGACAGAGTTCTGGAAATGCTATCAGTAACAACAATAAGTAACAATCACTAACAATAATCAAGATAAAGAAATTAAAGGTAAATATGTAAAGTGGAGATCCAACTATCCCAATTTGTTGATAATGTGATGGTTTACTTAGAAAATCCTAGGGAATCAGCAAAGATACTAAGATAATTAATAGCTTCAGCAAAGTGACCAGCTACAAAATAAATCCTAAAAAAAAAATCAACAGTACACCTGTACAATAATAACAAAATGGAAGAGGCATTAATAGAAAGGGAAATCCCATTCCAAATAACTAAAAAATACTTACCATATGTGGGAATCATTCTACCAAAGCACACAAAAAGCTTATATAGATTGAATTACAAAGCACTCCTTAAAGAAATTTAAGAAGAACTGATATAGCCAGAGGACTAGTCAGTCAGTGCTCATGACTGAACTGTTCCAATACAATAAAAATGACAATACTATGAAACTTAATTTAAACTTTTAATGCTACATCAAATTATCAAAGGAATACTTTATAGAACCTAATAAAATAACAAAATTAATTTGGAAAAACAAAAGATCAAGAATATTAAGGTAAATGAAGAAATGACAAAGGGGAAACAGCATTTCAGACCTTAAATTGCATTCTGGTAGAGGTTTAAAAAAAATCGAGAGGTAGATCAAGGGAACAGATTAGACAAGGAAACATAAGAAACAGTGTAACTCATTAAACCAATGTTCGATAAAATGAAAAGCAGAAATTACTCAGGAAGGAACTCCCTATTTGAAAAAAAGTTCTAGGAAAACCTGAAAGCCATCTGGCAGGAACTAGGTTTAAATCAACACCTTATATCATAGTCCAGAGTACATTCTAAATGAATACATGACCTCAACATTAAAGATCACACTATAAATAATTAGAAAAGAAGCAGATTATATTTCTCACAGTTATGGATAGGAGATGTATTCTTAACCAAACAAGGGAAAGAGACAATTATAAAGATAAAATACATAACTTTCATCAAATGAAACTGAAAAGTTTCTGCATAAATGAAATTAAGACACCTAAGAATGAAAAGAACTGAATGGGAAAAAAATCTTTGTATCAAATTTCTCTGACAAGGATTTGATTTCCAAGATATATAAACAACTAACAAATATATACAAAACCAAAAGCCATTCCCCAATTGATAAGTGGTCAAAGAATATGAATAAGTAATTCTCAAAAGAAGAATTGCAAACTATTAACAACCACAGGAAACTCTCCAAATCACTTATTATAAGAGAATGCAAATCAAAACAACACTGAGGTTTCAATTCACACCCTGCAAATTGGCAAAGCTGATAAAAGATGTAAACAGACAATGTTAGAGGGGTTGTGGGAAGATAGGTACACTAATAAATCATTGGTACTGTTGTGATTTGGTACAATCATTTTGGAAAGCAATTTCAAATTATGTAGAGAGAGGGTCAGGTCAAAGCCAAGCAGAGTCAGGTATGACTTGAAGGCAAATTTTCTTTTATCTCAAGTTAACTCTTGATATACTATGCCATGCTACCTCATCTTATCATATAAAAATTTCCAAATGGATAAATGAGCCAAATTTTAAAAGTCATACTATTAAAAAGTTAGAGGAAAATGGAAAATTATCTCCCACAGCTGAGGATAGGGAACCAAATTGGTATGCAACTACAACACAAAGAATATTATAAAAGACAAAATTGAGTATTTTGATTTTATGAACATAAAACAAGGTCTTGAACAAAACAAACATTACTAAAATAAGAAGAAAAGCTACATACTGAAAAAAAATCTTTGTACAAAACTTCTTTGATAAAAGTATTACATCCAAAATCTACAGGAACCTAACAAGTCTCTGAGTAGGGGTATCATTCTCTAATAAGTGATTCAAAAGGTATAAGTGGTCAAAGGACATGAACAGTTTGCAAAAGAAGAAAAGTAAACAATCATCTACAATCTTAACGAAAATTAGAACAGTGCTGAAGTATTACTTCACACCTATCAAGTTATCAAAAATTTTAAAAAAAGATTAATATTTTCCAAAGTGTTAGCAGAGTACATGGTAGGGAAACAGGAACACTAATATATTTCTGGGTAGAGCTGTTAATTTGACAACAGGAGTTTTTGTGTATCAAAGTATCCAGAGCAGTGTTAATTGTTTGGCTGATTGGTCTGGACCTGGAGTTTCACTGGTGTAAGGAACAAGTAAATTGCCCCCACCAAAGCAGATTAGCAACAGTACTGCAATTTATATTCAGAGAGCTGCCCAGGTTACACGCTGAACTTGTCAGAGGTGGGACATGAATCCAAGTCTTCCTATTAGCTCAACATTCCACCCACTATGGCTGATTCTCAGCACTATTTGTAATTACAAAAAAATGGAAACAAAATCCAGTAATTGGAGAACAGCTGAACAAATGGTGGCAAATGAATGGAATATTACTACACCATACAAGACAAAGAATACAAAGGATCTAAAGAAATATAGGAAGGCTTGTACGAGTAACGAAAAGTTAATAACTTCTATTCACATAGAACTTCACATGATCATAGATTCACCTAGAAAGGATCACAGGGGTCACTGAGTCCAGGCCCCTCATTTTACGAAGGAAGTGCTTGCTCTAGATCACACAGTGACTCAGTGGAAGAGTGCAGATGGAGCTCGGGGCTTCCAAATTCTCAGTCCACGCTTTACTCACTACACACTGCCCCTTCACAGTGAGGAAAGCAAAACAAAAAAAGCAACATACCATTATAACAACTAAGGCAGGAAGACCTGAGTTCAAATCCAGCCTCAGACACTTATTAGCTGTGTGATCCTGGGCAAATCACTTAACCTCTGTTCCCCTCAGTCTACTCAACTATAAAACAGGGATAACAATAGCACCCACTTCCCAGGATTGTTGAGATAAACTCACTTAAAAAATGTTTGCTTCCTTCCTCCCTACAATTTTGTAGAGGGAAACAACTTTAAATAAGAATTCAGGTGAAAAACAAGCTATGACATTAGTACTAACTTATAAAGTATATACCCTTCCTTTCTGTAAAAAAAGTAAGAACAGCTATTAAAAAAAAAAAAAAAGTAGGTTTACTATCACCTGATTCTTGTTTACTTAATTCTTTTAGGTGGTTGGGGTGATTTAACTGGAACTATACTGGGGGGGAAGGGGAGGTCTTCATGATGTGTGAAAATCAAGTGCTTACTAAGTGCCCAGTACTGTACCAAGCATAGAGGATAAAAAGAAAGGCAAGAATAGCAGGTACAGACAACAAAATTTATCAACAACAAATTTTTTTTAAATACCTTCTCACACTCTAAAGAAGCATCCTTAATTATTCTGGGATTTTGTAAACCATTCCATTTTTAGCTTGTCCTCAAAATTACAGGAAAAGACTTAAATGTAACAGTTTAAACATGATGGCAGAGTTCTTTGCTTTGAGAGTGATATTCTCTCCATTTAGCGCCAATTATCCCAGAAACTCCCCCACTTCTACCACAACCAACTTTAGCCAAATGAAACATTAATGTAGGTGACTTTTGTTACCAGAGTCTGAAATTGACAGTCAGTAGGGTCCAAAAATTCTGAACAACTTAAGACAGGTCCCTACCAATGGAATGTGTGGCCTGGGATAAATCACCTACTCGCATGCCCACTGTCCCAAATGCTCTCACTTTAAAACCTGTAAAACTGGATTAAAGTGAACATCAAGTTCAATCTTGAAAGGAAAGTGGGAGTCTAAAAGGTAGTCAGAAGGCTGCTGGTCGAAGGCGGCATCTTTGTCCCTATTGCTTTGCTTTCCTGGTAGCTTTTTGTCGTCTTTGTTTTGAGTTAGGTTGATTGCAGGGCTGTGAGTCTCAGCCCTTTTTTAGCACCAGTGGGTAAGTCATTTTCCTCCTGACCAGTCAGTATCCATGAACCCTGACTCTAGTGGTAAGGATGTATACATCAACCATTACACACATTTTGCATACCAATGCATTCTTTTTTTTTCTTAATAGTATTTTTTCCAATTACATGTAAAGATAATTTTCAACATTCATTTTTGTAAAATTTTGAATTCCAAATTTTTCTCCCTGCATCCCTTCCCTCCCTCCTCCCCAAGACAGCAAGCAATCTGATATAGGTTATACATGTATAATACATGTTAAACATATTCCTGCATTAGTCATGTTGTGAAAGAAGAATCAGAACAAAAGGGAAAAACCACAAGAAAAAAAAAGTGAAAACAGTATGCATTTAGATCTGCATTCAGACTATCAGTTCTTTGTCTGGATGTGGATAGCATTTTCCGATCACGAGTGTTTTGGAACTGTCTTGGATCATTGTATTGCTGAGAATCATTGCACAACGTTGCCACTGCTGTGTACAATGTATATTAGTATATTCTAAAAGAATACCTTTACGGCTGAGGAGCAACACTAGCCTTCTTGCAGTTCTTGAACCCAACACTCTATCTGCTACCTCCATACCTTTGCACTGGCTGTCCCCCATGCCTAGAATGCTCTCCCACCTCACCTCTACCTTCCAGCTTCCTTGGCTTCCTTCAAGAGTCAGAGTTAATCCCTACCTTCCGAAAGAGGCCTTTCCCAGTATCCACCCTCCTTCCCTATCCACCTCACCCTTCCTCCTTCCCTCTGAGATTACCTCCCATTTATACCATATATTCTTTATGTACAAAGTTGTTAACTTGTCTCCCCATTAGAATGTGAGCTCCTTGAGGGCAAGGACCTGTTTTTGCCTTTCTTTGTATCCCCAGTGCTTAGCACAGTGCCTGGCACATAATAAGTGCTTTTTGACTGATTGACCCAAAAAGTCACAAAATTTTAGAACTTGAAAGGACCTTGCAAATCATCTCATTCAACTCTCATTTGCAGAGTACAGAATTTTATATACTAAGCCCAGAAAAGTTAAGTGATTTGCCTAAAGTCACACAGCTAGCAAAGAACAATGGACTCATACAGTGGAAAGAAGGCTGGCTGTGGAGGTCGTCTCACTTATCTGTTTGAACTTGGTTAAATCACTTAGTCTATCAAGGCCTCAATTTTCTCAAACGTCAAATGAGGGAGCTATACCAGATAATCTCCAAAGTTCTGTCCAGCTCTGAGATAAGAACAATGGATTTAAAACCAGGGTTTGAATTTCAGCTCTAATATTTACTACTTGTAAAACCCAGAGGAAGTACCTTAACTTTTATGGGCCTCAGTTTCCTCAGCTGTAATAATAACTTACACGGAATTAGACTAGATGATTTCTAAATTACCTTCTAGTTCTAAATCCCATGATCCTATGAACCAGTATCAGAGAAATTCCAAGAAGACACACTGCAACCAGAAGAAGCCAAGATACTAGCCTCCCACACAAATGCAGAGCTGCAGAAAGACAAGAAAGGGGAAAAAAAGGCCTCACTACCAAGTTAAAGCCAAAAGGAATTCCTCTGGTTACTGCCACCTCCACGCCTGTCCTAGCTACTGACTCTCCTAGAGGCAGTTGTTTTTCTAAGACTACCTAAAGCATCCTATGCACCTTAAATTTAAGTCCTATACAATAAACACAATTCTGGAGAAAAGCAAAACATCTCATGCCAAAAAGGGGTTTGTAAGTGCAGTGTTTCTTTCTTGAGACATTTTTGTTATTTTAAAACTACCCTCAAGTTCCTTTCCATTGTTTTCCTATAATCTATGCCATAAGACTAACTCCTAAGCATACATTTCTCACTTGGCTGCCCTCCTCTGGGGATTCTCTCCTCCATGCTCATTATTGGGATAACCTCATCATCCTGCAAGATCTCATCAGCCTTGGGTCTCCACCCCATCACTACCCTCAGCCTCTCTAACTGGAAGGTAGGGCCATGACTTCCAAATCTCCATTTCAAGGAAGGAGCTCAGCTCAGATATCTCATTTCTCACTTGACTGCACTGCTCCACAATTCCTCTGAGGACAATACTTATCAAGTCCCTTTTCAGCTTCTTTTTGTGTATTGTCTTCCCCCATTAGACTGTAAACTCCTTGAGGGCAGGGACTGGATGTGGATGTGGTTAGCATTTTCCAGTGCTTGCTACACAGGATGGGCTTAATAAAAATTTACTAACCAGTGGATCAAGAACTATCCTCCATCTCATACTGGGTCCAAGACTGCCCTGCTGTATAAGAACTAGAAATGGAGGGGATGTCCATCAATTGGGAAATAGCTGAATAAGTTGTGGTACATGATTTTGACAGAATACTACTATGCTACAAGAAATGATAAGCAGGATGATTTCAGAAAAACCTAGGAAAACTTATATGAACTACTGCAAAGTGAAGTGAGCAGAACCAGAACACTGTATACAGTAACAGCAATATTATGATAATGATCAATTAGCCACTCTGTTCAAGACAATGGTGCAAGACAATTCCAAAGGACCCATGATAAATTATGCTATCCAACTTCAGAGAGAGATCTGATGAACTGTGAGTACAGACCAAAGCATACTTTTTTCACTTTCTTTACCTTTCTTGCTTTTTTAAAGTTTATTTATCTTTGGGTTTTTTCTTTTTGCAATACGGCTGATATGGAAATAGGTTTTACATGACTTTACATGTATAAATGATATCATATTGCTTGCCTTCTCAGTGAGTGGAGAAGGGGTGGGAAAGAGGGAGAGAATATGGAACTCAAAATTCTTAAAAATGAATGCTAAAGGGGCAGCTAGATGGCGCAGTGGATAGAGCTCCAGCCTTAGAGTCAGGAGGACCTGAGTTCAAATTCGGCCTCAGACACTTGACACTTACCAACTGTGTGACCCTGGGCAAGTCACTTAACCCCTACTGCCTCACCAAAAAGAAAAAAAAAGAATGCTAAAAATAAATTTTTTTTTTAAAAGACTGACTTGCCATAGGGAGAATTGTGCTCTTAGTGTGCTATAATGACATTCTAGAGAACAGCCTCTATTACCAGAAGAAAACTCAGGAAAAACATGTGAATCACATAACATATTGACTAAAAATATTTTTTTCATTAAATGGTGATCACAGTACTTTTCAATCTCAACCTAACACATTATTACTTTTAGAGATGTTCTGAAACTTCCAAATATGAAGATCTTTAAAAATAGAAGTTAGACATTATCAGTAAGTAAGGACTTTTTTTTTATAGCTTTTGTCTAGATTTCATTTTTGCTTCTATCTCATTCTGGTTTTGTATCATATCTATTTGTACACGTCATAGCCATCCCTACCCACTCAAATTAGATTGTAATCTGCTGGAGGGAAAGGACGTTGTTATTTTCTACTCTGTAGCTCTGCTCATCACCATATATTGCATAGAACAGGTGTTAAATAAATGTTTATTAAAGTTAATTGATATACTATCCAATTCTAAGTTGAATCAAAAAGTTAATATAGCATACCTTCACATTTTCCATCAAAAGATAATACTGGGAGGGACAGGTAGGTGGCACAGTGGATAGAGCACCAGCCCTAGAGTCAGGAGGACCTGAGTTCAAATCCAGCCTCAGACACATAACACTCACTAGCTGTGTGACTCTGGGCAAGTCACTTAACCCCAGTTGCCTCACCAGAAAAAAAAAAACAATACTAGGAATACTGACTAGTGTGATGTATATAGAAATTTTTCTTTTACCTTGTTCGACCACTTATATGCTTGAAGAAGCTGGCTATAGAGTGGAGTCTTGTCCTGAACAGGATCTAGGCTTAACAATCCACTATTATGGAGAGGGTGGTTCTCAGATGGCTTGCCTACCAAGTTACTCAGACGTTCCAGTTCACTAAAAAATGAAAGGAGGAAAAATCAATTATAAGAGCCATTCCCCAATATGTGAGCAGTCAAAGGATATGAGCAAAGAGTTTCCTGAAAAAGAAATACGAGTGATCCATCATCATAGGAAAAAAATGCTCCAAATCATTAGAAAAACTGACATTTCACCTCACATCCAAAAAATGTAAAGAAAAACAACACTTAAAGGTGTCACAGAATAATAGATTTAAAGGTGGAAGAGGTTCTAGAAGTTAACTTTTCCAACCTCGTTTCACAGATGAGAAAATAGACTTAAGAAAGTTAAATAATTTGCCAAAAGTTAAATAATGGTGTAGTTAGGATTTGAACCCAGATCCCTCTGGCGCCAAATCCAGTACTCCTTCACTGCACCACAACGCTATCAATGCAATAACTAATCTTTAACCCCAGGGACCTGATGGTGAAATATGCCTCTTTCCTCTTGAGGGAAAGGTAGAGGGCTACAGGTGTAGCAAGAGGCATGTGCTTGGCTCACAGTCAGCACTTAATAAATGTTTGTTGACTGAATGAAGGACAATGTCATACATGCATGGATGGATAGATGGATGTATGGATGGATGGATGTTTCGCCTAACTAACTTGCTACAAGAGATAGTTTGAAGGGGGAAGGTGAAGAATGTGGAATTGGAAAATAAAACCAATGTTTTTCTTAAAAAGTATTAATAAAAAGAATTTTTAATTAAAGTTTTAAAAACCAAAGAAAATAATTTATACCAGATTATATTTAAATTCCAAAATGGATCCACTATAGTCAAGGATAAAAACTGATGTGTTACCTCATGATTTCTTAGAACAGAAATAAATAGATTTGGAGAGGTTATAAAGGTTTAAGACAATCAAAATAACATGCAAGTGGAGATTAGTTTACACAGAGGTTGTTGTTTGTCCTTTGTTCTCAAAGATGACCATGACATCAGGGAGATGATGCCATGACATGTAAGTGAATTGGATACAAGTGAGGGAGGGTTGTGCAAAATCACCATCCTCACTTTCTGCTCCGGAACCACCTGGGTCCAGTGGTGAGATATAGATCAGGACGACTGAAGATGGCCTGGGATGCAGAGAGAAATCTTGGTCTTTTTAAACTAAGGTCTTTAACAGGTCTCAGAGTGACTGAGGCAACGCCCATTCAGTGATTAAGGCTAGTAAGAAATGAGGCAAAGAAAATGCCTTTGATGTAGTCAAAGAAAAAGAAAAATCAATCTAGGAGGGTAAGACCCTCAGGGTGTCTGGCCAAAACAGAAACAATTGCTATTTACATTCAATCTGAGCCAATCAGGGTCCAAACAATGATCAAGTGGGGCTTGGTCTAGGACCTATGGTTGACCAATCAATGACAGCCAGAGTGATTTGGCTTTAAAGCTCTGTCCTTAAGGGGAAAAAAAAAGTTTCCGAGATCAAAATTTATATTCCTTTGGGCAGAGCACCTGAAGGTAAGGATATAATA
Source organism: Vombatus ursinus (assembly GCF_900497805.2). NCBI lineage: Eukaryota > Metazoa > Chordata > Mammalia > Diprotodontia > Vombatidae > Vombatus > Vombatus ursinus. The sequence goes on along the minus strand of NW_020954571.1, from coordinate 7,304,694 downwards.
CCCTATGTGGACAGAGTTTACAACAAGGTTTTTTTGATTCAGTTGTGTCATTCCTGAAAAAAGAAAATTTTAAAGCACTTCAATCAGTAATGTGGCCACATAAATGAAGAATCTAATGACTTTTCTAAATTTCCATTTGAAGGAAAAATCAACTTCTTGGATTCAATAATCTTCAAACCTCTCTTCTAACCACCAAGCTTGAACCTCTAACTGCCTACTGGACATCTTGAACCGGATGTCCTAAGGGCACCTCAATTCAACATGTCCAAAACTGAACTCATCTGTCCCCCCAAACCCTCCTCTCTCCCTAACTTCCTTATTACTATTGAGGGCACCACCATTCCCCCAGTCACCCAGACTGATAACCCAAGGTGTAATCCTCTACCCTTCTCTCCCCCCAACAAATCCATTGCCAAGTCTTACTGATTCTACCTTTCTAACATATCTTATATATAAACCCCTTCTTTCCTATGACAATGCCACAATCCTGGTGTAGGTCCCTCATCATTTCACACCTGGCCTTTTGCAAAAGCTTATTGATTGGTCTCCCTTCCTCAAGACTCTCCCTATTCCAGTCCATCCTCCACTCAACTGTCAAAACGATCTTCTAAAAGCTCAGATCTGACTATATGTCACCACCCCCAATTCAATGCACTCCAATGACTCCCTATTACCTCCAGAATCAAATATAAAATCCTCTGCTTGGCTTTTAAAGCCCTTCATAACCCGCCCCTCACTCAGAGTGTTAGGCCTAGAATCAGGAAGATCTGAGTTCAAATCCAGTCACAGACAAATGTTGGCTGTGTGACCCTGGGCAAGTCCTTGTTTGCCTCAGTTTCCTCTACTGTAAAATGGAGATAATGATAGCACCTACCTCACTGGGTTGATGTGAGGATCAAATGAAATAATATTTGTAAAGTACTTAGTACAGTGCCTGTTATATAGTATACATAATATTAATGCTTATTTCCTTCCCCCACATACCAACACCTTACACATACTCTATGATCCTATAACACTGGCCCCTTTGCTGTTCTTCAAACAAGATACTCTGTCTCTCAGTTCTGGCCATTTTCACTGGCAGTCCCCCATACCTGAAATTCTCTCACTCCCCATCTCCACCTCCTGGCTTCCCAGACTTCCTTCAAGTATCAGCTAAAATCCCACCTTCTACAAGACTTTCCCAATACTCCTTAATGCTAGTGCCTTCCTGGAAATCATCTCTCATTTATCCTATATACATACTGTTTGTACAGAGTTGTTTGCATATTTCAAGCCTTTCTTTATATTTCCAGCACATGGCAACATGCCTGACACATAGTAGGTGCTTCATAATGGTTTGTTCACTTCAATTGGCTTGAATTTATAAATGTGGCACAACAATCTCTGCACTAATAGTTTAGAGACCAATATAAATATTCAATTTGACAGAGCAGCAAATACCTGAATAAATGATGACTATTACTCATATAATGCCAGATATACATAGGATGTTTTTCACAGATGGTAAATCTTAACAAAACATAGAACAGATAAGATAAACAAACAGAATGAAAAAAACACCAACAAGGTGGTGTAGGTGTAAAATGAAGGCACTTTAATGTCCTCTGGAACTAACCACACCACACAAAGTGATCCAACAGCATAAGTAGCTTCCAAAAGTAAGTATTCTGAAGGGATAGTCCCAAACAGCTAAAAAAAAAAGCCTCTCTAGGTATAGACACTAATGCCATTTTCACTAGAGAGTCCCAAATATTATCCTTGGCACCACTGTGTAAGGATTTATGGATAACAGTTGCAGAAAGGGTCAAAACAAACATCTCAAATTTCATACCATGGTGCATGTCACAGCATCCTGAACTTTACAAACAGAATCAACCTTAGGGAAAGTAAATGGAAGATGAAGAAAGAAATAAAAGCATTCCCTCACTAGTGAAGCATTAACTGGCACGGTGCCAAAAAACAAAAACAAAAACAAACAACAACAAAAAAAAAACAGTGAATTTCTGTGGGAGGGGAGTGTGTTTGTCTGGCTTTCCCCCAAAAAAAGGAATGCCAGCCACTGAGTGAAAAACTGATGTACCCATCATTTGGCCTCCTCCTCTATCCCACCTCCTCCTTCCATCTGGTTGCTAAGGAAACAAAGTTGCAACAACCAAAAAAAAAAAAACCTAGCCTTCAAACCGTAAGATGAGCTGCTCTGCCTACCTCACAGTACTGCTGTGAAGATGAAACATGTAACTGAAATCAGTAAAGCACTAAATGCATGTAAGGTACTATCAGGAGAACTGTTAGAAATAAACTCCCAAACCTAGCCTTCCTAAGTATAGATAGATAGATAGATAGATAGATAGATAGATAGATAGATAGATA
>NW_020954571.1:7263678-7302311 GCF_900497805.2 Vombatus ursinus | reverse complement strand
ATAGATAGATAGATAGATAGATAGATAGATAGATAGATAGATAGATAAGTGTATAGGTAGGGCATTTATTAAGAACTTACTATATGCCAAAAACCACACTGAGTGTTGAGAGTACAAAGACGAGCAAAGAGCTTGCACACTAATGGGAGAAGACAATACATATAGAGGGGAAATGGTGGAGAAATCTGGAGAGTTGGGGGAAGAGATAGGAGAGGAGGGAAGGCTGCAGGGTCAGAGGCATCTTCCAAATCTTTAATGTAATTAGTTTTTTCAGTCTTCATTTTTCTCAACCTATCTGCTGCATTTGACACTGTTGACTGCCTTCTTTCCCTGAATATTCTCTTCTTGGGCTTTCATGACAATAATCTTCCCTGGTTTTTCTCTTACCTGTTTAATCTTTCCTCAGTCTCCTTTGTTGGTTTATTATCCAGATCATGCCCTCTAAGTGTAAGTATTGTCCTAGACCCCCTACTCTTCTCTTTCTATGTTCTTTCCCTTAGTGGCCTCATCAATTCACATGGGTTAAATTATAAGCTAATGACTCCAAGATCTGTATACCCAGCCCCACTCTGTCCCCTGTGCTTCAGTCTGGTATCAGATATTTCAAACCAAATGTCCTAGAGACATCTCAAACTCAATATGTCTAAAACATATATCATTATATTTCCCTGCCTCCCCCAACACACACCTCTTTCAAACTTCTCTATTTCTGTTGAAGAAGGTGCTATAATAACTTTAATATTATTTAGGGCTCCTCAATCTCCATCACCCCATATCAGTTGCCAAATCTTGCATTTCTACTCCTACAACATCCTCTCGTCCAACCTCTACTCTCTACTCCTGTAGTTCAAGCCCTCATCACGTCTCATTGCAACAGCCTTTTAATTGGTCTTCCTGCCTCAAGTCTCTCCCCACTTCAATCCATCTTCTATTCTGCAGCCAGTGATTGTCTTTAAGCACAGATAGGACCATGTCACTCCCAGGCTCATTCAATTCCAATGGTTTTGATTCAACCCCCTCCCTTTATAGAAGAGGAAATCTTAGGGTTGTGAGCTGGCTGATTATTTGTTGATCATCAGACCTTAGATTTACAGTTGGAAAGAACCTTCAAGATTACCTAGTTAAGGTTGTCTAGTCCAACTCTCTCATCTTACAACTGAAGAAAAGGTGGCCCAGAAAAGTTACCCAAGATCGCGTAATTGGCAAGTCAGGACTTGAACCTGGATTTGAACCAGGATTTGAAGCCCTCTGAATCCAAATCCAGTACTTTTTCCACTGTACCATACTGCGTCCCTAGTTCAACTTATATGGTACATTCTTATATTAATTTAATATTTATTAATACTTAATAATAATCAATATTAAAATACAGATATTACCCACAATGATTCTCCCTCCCTCACCTATTTCTCACACTCATCTCACACTTCCAACCAGTGGTATATACTATGATTTATGCAATAAAGTTGAACCCAGTTCAACCCTTTCCATCTTTGGTGTCCATATTTGCTCTTCTGAGATCACCTTTGTTGGGAAAAACCAGAAACATATCAGTGGAAATACATGTTTTTCCCTGAATCATCAAGCATTGAGTCCTCAGGCAGAATATTTCTCTTTGGGACGAGAAAGGATAGCATTTCTGGATTGGTGCAGTAAACACTGGAGAAGCTGGCACATGTCTACTGGCATCTGTGTGTGTTTGCCGGTTATGAACTACTTTAAAATATTTGTTTCAGGCAGCATCCAATTTTAATTATTGTAATTTTTACATTTTGGTAAAAGAAGTACCCTGCTGCTAAGGTTTCCCAGAATGGAGAAGCCATTAGTTTGTTGCTGTCAGCTCTGGAGCATTAGAATGAGTGATCAGAATTAAAGTTGTCAGTATTTAATTAAAATATGCTGAGAATATCATCATATTCAGAATACATGGGATTCAAGCAATCAGATGGGAAAGACAACCTCATCAATAAAGATTTATTGAGGCCCCACTGAGTGCCCAACATTGCAATGGACACTTTCTGCATCCAAAGGGAGTGATTGTCTGGGACTAGCCACAGTTGGTTCACCTGTGAATAACTAGGCATCAGTTATGTGCTCATGCACTTCACCGGGGGTGATATAACATTTTTGAATATTTCCAGAAATCAAAGAGGGTGATTCATCCCAACTATTTAAAGTAATGGGTGCCATTTCTCATATGTTGTGGGCTTTTTTTTCTTCCATTTTTTAAAGAGAATTGCTGGTAGTTTTGCTTTTTGTTGGTGGGAGAAAAGAGTGGTACATGTTTCTATTGCTATTTTTGAGGGGGATGTTGTCAGAATATAGCGTTCTTTGAAATTCCTCACTCTACCATTTTCCCAAAAATCCCTAGAACATTGGGTTGAGAGTCTTGAGTCCTAGTTCTGACTTGGCCACTTTAATAAGTGAATTTGTATAAGTCACGTCCCCTCTTTAGGCCTCAGTTTCCTTTTTAGTAAAATGAGGGGGTTGGAGTATTATGTTTTTCATTATGTTTTTAACTTAAAATCCCATGACCTTATGAGATTATAGCAAGAGAGAGGAAATTCACCTTCACAAGAGCCAGTAGAGGATCGTTCATGAGCCATGTTCTTCCCATCACAGACCTCAGAAGGTTTTTTTAGGTATTCAAGTAAATTATTGATTGTCCATTTGGATGTTCACTTAATCAACCACCTACCATGTCATAAGGAGCATCCACTCTCTGCAAAGTTAGTACATAATTAAGTGTGAAACATCTCAAGAAATGAATCCTTTTACTAACACATTAGGCTAAATCAAGCTAGAATAAAACATGAATTGTTCGAGGAGCTCTTAACCACAGCCCATTTGAGGGAGGAATTGTCTCAGAATTGCATTACCATGTTATTGGGACTCTGCATTTTAGTTACAATGCAAGACAGGTTTTTAACACTTTAAGCTGTTGATTGTGGAACTTGAACCAGCCAACTGGAAGCTAAGGCCACCTGTGAACAGTGGCCTGGCTAGCTGGCACCTTAAAAACACCAATAACCCAATCAGCACTATGGTTTCAGTTTTTTCCTACTAACTGAACTGAAATAACTCTCATTAATGATTTAGTCAGAGTTCTACAGGTGAGAACAAGTACAACATGTGCAGTGCAGAGGAATGATCTGATCATTTTGCATATTGGGATCCTAATCCAGAGCCTTAACTAAGGTGGGAACAACCTGGAATTTTCCCCAAGGCATTTAAATTTAAGGGTGCTGATTATATTTATATTTTTCTAGCAGCTTAAAAACAACTCAGCTTAGCACCTGATTAGCAAAAGTATTTAACAATGATCCAAGACAATTACAAAGGACTCATGATGGAAAATACTACCTACCTCCAGAGAAAAAACATAGAAAGAAGGATGGAATCTGAATGCAGATGGAAGCATACTACTTTTCACTTTATTTTTTTTCCTGGGTTTCGGTCTGTGTTTTCTTTTACAACATGACTAATATGGAAATATGTCTTGCATGATTGCATATGATAACCTTTATCAAATTGCTTACTTTCTCAGGGAGGGAGGGAAGGGAAGGAGGGAGAGAGAGAATTTGGAACTCAAAATTTTTCAAAATGAATGCTAAAATTTTTTTACATACAATTGGGAAAAAATAAAATATTATTAATAAAAAAGTAAATACATATTTAAAATAAAAATATTTAAAACCCATAGCCAAAGTAACTTCTGTGAATTCTAATTAATTATCTTGTACTCTCCTGCCTCTGCATATTGGTACCAACCATTTCCCAGATGACATCCTATCACCCTAGCTGAACCTCAGGTAAACACTTCCATGGGATGGATTCATCCTTATCTTCACTGCAACCTCCCAAGTCCAAAGTGACCACCTCGACAACATTAGCTTGTAGTGTCCTAGTCTCTGTCTTCCTTCACTGGACAATATCCCATATTGTCTCTCCTTGTGTAGCCTTGTTTACCAGAGAGAGTAGGTTCTTCCCCCAGGAGTCAAAATTACTAGCCATGGTTCTGGAGTATCGCCTACAGCTGATGAAATAATGAGTTAATAACTTACCTATAAAGTTGTTTACTTGCATAGGAGAAAAGAGAGGTATAGTGGAAAGTGCTCATAGAGTTAGAAGCCTTGAATAATCCTCCAGTGTAACACAGGTATCCCTATATTACTTCAGTTTCTAGGTCTAAAATAGGGTTAATGATCCATTTGGCTATCCAATGAGGAAGCTAGGTATTGCAGTGGATAGAGAGCTGGGCCTGGAGTCAGGCAGTCCTAAGTTCAAATCCAGCCTCAGATACTTACTAACAACTCCGGGCAAGTCATTTAATCTCTGTCTGCCTCAGTTTCCTCAATCATAAATGGAGATAATAATAGCACCTACCTCCCAGGGTTGTTGTGAGGATCAAATGAGATAATATTTATAAAGAGTGTTTAGAAATTGAGGGGATGCCCATCAGCTGGGGAATGGCTGAACAAGTTGTGGTATATGAATGTAATGGAGTACTATTGTTCCATAAGAAATGGTGAGCAGGCAGACTTCAGAAAAACCTGGAAAGATGTGCATGAACTGATGCTGAGTGAAGTGAGCAGTACCAGGAGAACAATGCACACAGTAGTAGCAACATTGTTTGATGACCAATTTCGTTAGATTTAGCTCTTCTGAGCAATGCAATGATCTAAGACAATTCAAAAAGACACAGGATGGAAAATGCTATCCACATCCAGAGAAAGAATGATGGAGTATGAAAGCAGATCAAAGTGTACTATTTTTCCTTTCTTTTGTTGTTTTTTGTTTTTTTTTCTTTCTCGTGGTTTTTCCCTTTTGTTCTGATTCTTCTTTCACAACATGACTAATGTGGAAATACATTTAATGTGATTTTACATGTATAGCCTATATCAGATTGCATGTTCTCTTGGGGAAGGAAGAGGGAAGGGGGTGGGAATTTAGAACTCAAAATCTTATGAAAACAAATGTTGAAAACTAAAAAAAAAAAAAGGAAACAAAAATCAGTGCTTAGCCTGGCACGTAATAGGTTCTATATAAATGCTTATTCCTTTTCCTTCCCTCCTCAGTGTGTTCTGAATGCCTGATAGAGTAGAAAGAACATGGCACTCAGTTTTCAGAAGACTTAGAAAACCTGGGACTGAGTCCTGGCTCTTCTACTTATTAGCTACATAATCTTGGTCAACTCATTCCACCTCTCTGGGCCTCAGTTTCCCCATCTGTAAAATGAAGACTTTTCAGTAGATCTCAAAGCTCACTTTCTTGGCTAAATCTTATAATCTCAGAATGATGATTTTTAAAAGGGGCCAAAGTATGGTGAAAAACAAGTAAGATATAATATACTGGGTATATAGTATAAGGAGAAATGATTTGACTTACCCTTATGTTCCTTTTTTTTTTTTTTTTTTTGGTTAGGCAATGGGGTTAAGTGATTTGCCCAGGGTCACACAGCTAGTAAGTGTTATGTGTCTGAGGCAGGATTTGAACTCAGGTCCTCCTGAATCCAAGGCTGGTGCTCTATCCACTGCGCCACCTAGCTGCCCCACCTTATGTTCCTCAATAAGAAATTTATACATGTTCATACACAAAATTACTTTGGATTTTGATTTAGGTAGAGGAATGGTTGCATTCAACCCTACTGTTTAGTAACCTGTTGTGGATTGGTTCCTATTATATACCTATTAAATAGTGATTACTAGACTAGCTGCTGGGGAAGATAAGAAAGGGTCTCTATCTTTGTCGAATTTAAAGTGGTCTTCAAAATAACTGGTTGATTGATTGTTCGAATGGGTGATTCTTTTCTTCGAGTGAATTTGTACATCAAGTATGAAAGTGTTGTCTAAGTTCTGTCAACAGTCAAGGTCTCTGGCCAGGTGACTGTCAATCATCCAGCACTCTATTGCTCACCCAGAGACCTCAGGATCTCTTTATCAAAGAGTATGTGTCAATCATGAATGTGTCACTCAAGTAGTGATTCCACCTACCTTTCCACACCCCTACCTTTCGAGACTCAGCAAGCTTTCTAGCTATTCAATTCCAGTCAAAGTCAATTAACCATTTGTTAATCAGTGGGTCACCAAGAATCAGGACACAACTGAAACACAACTAAACAACAACAAATTAAATGATTAATTAGATTAGATGAAAGTTTAATACATTCCCATCCCCCCCAAACCATAGCCTCGAGCATCACAGAGTACTACATTCCACCCCATCCCAGTTCCAATCCTCCAGACCAAAAACAAAAACCCCTCTCAGGTTAGAGTCTATCACAGCATACAAGTATGAGAGAATCTACATATTTAAAAACTTGCTCTCTGGGAAAAAATGCACACACAGAATACTTTTAAGTTTAATCTGCATTGTTAATATTTTCTGTATCACTTTCTTAAGGCTAGACAATTAACCAAACAATAAATCAAGCCCTGATTTGTAGTGTTTACTGATTTCTGAGAAGTAAATGCTCAGGCTGAAAATAAAACAACAGGCTTTCACAAGCCAGTTGAAGCTGGCTTACTCCCCTGTAGAGAACCCAAGCTGGAAATTCAGATGTTCTGTAAAGTTTGGATTCAGTCAAAAGGCAGAGATTAAGGATCTAGAAGGCCGAATGTGGCCTCGAGGCCACAGGTTCCTGGAAAGAGTTGTACAGGACATTCTAGTGCTAGGGTTATAAGAAATATGTAGGGATAAGCAGACGATTGAGAATCAGTTGAGGTCAGCAAACACCCAGCTAAATCTGTGTTTGAGAAGCTTGGGAAGGCAGTATGGTAGAGTTGAAAGAAAGAATGCTAGATTTGGAATCACAGTATAAATTCTAGATTTGTCACTTGTTGTCTATGTGATGTAGGCAGGGCATTTAAACTCTTTGTGCTTCATTTTCCTGAGAGGGTTGGACTAGAGGGCCCCTTAGGTCCTTGTCACTCCAAGTCTATAATCTTAAATTTCCTTGCCCCTCCACTGATTTTCAGTTTACTTTAGGGATTCCTCACCCTCATGGACCCTATCTACTTCTACGGTTTCTTCAGGAATACGAAAGGCGGTTGTAAAATCATTAGTACCAAAGGTGCCTAACCTAAGTCCAACCCAATCCAAAAAACATTTATTAAATATCTACTATGTGCCAGGTGCTGTACTAAGCTCCAGGGATACAATTAGTAAAAGAAAGACAGTCCCTGCCCTCCAGAAACACACAAAAGGAGTCAGGAAAGGTGGGGGAAGGAAAGAGGAAGGGTGGGTACAGGGGAATAACTGGATCTTTGGAGTTGAAACCAGGCAGAGCAGCTGATGCTGAGTGGATTGAAGTCCAGTTTCTGCCCTCTGTAAGGTCTCCCACTGCATCCTGGGCCATCTCCAGTCGTCCTGACGATATCTCGCCACTGGACCCGGGCAGCTCGGAGGAGAGAGTGAGGCTGGTGACTTTGCACAGCCCTGTCTCACTTAAATCCAATTCACTTGCAAGTCATGGCATCACCTCCTTGATGTCATGGTCTTCTTCCAGGAGGAAGGACAAACAATAACAACAAACACTCTATAAAGGAAGGCATTGGGAAGAGTTTAGCACCCCACCCTCCAGCCCTCCAATAAGAGGGGAGAGGAAGCTGAGGGAAGTGGTATCAGTTCAGATTTAGCAACCTTAGTCCAAGAGTTATCAGCACGGTAATGTGGTGATGAGATTAAGTCCCTATCTTCTGTCTTAAGAAAAGAGTCACCTTAAAGGGGACACAATCACTATCTTAAAATATCTTAAGGGTTGTAATGTGGAGGATGTATTTTGTTTTGATCCAGAGTAGAAAGCCTCAAGAGCATCAAGAAATGCCTGTGACAGGGAGGTAGATTTTGTCTGCATATGACAATAGCTGACATTTATGTAGAGATGAATTCAAGGTTTGTAAACACTTGACACACACCATAGCATTCCAGCTTCATGACAACCTCATGAAGTAGGTACTACAGGTATTATCTCCCTTTTACAGATGAAGAAACTGAGGCTCAGAGGATAATTGTCTTGCCACGGTCACACAGCTAGTAAGTGTTGAAGACTGGGCTCAAACCCAGGTGTTCCTGACTCCAAGTCCTACATTCCATCCATGACATCATGCCGTTTTTGTTTTTTAATTCAAGTGCCTAACAATGGAACAGATTATTTTGTGAGAGAATGAGCCTACTGTCAGTGAAGGAACTCAAGTGGAAGCTGGACATGACGCCATGGAGCAGGAAGGAGTTCTCAGCCTGGAACTTGAATACCACTAGGAAGTAAGAGAGTTTGTAAAGGGTACCCGAGGAATATTTGGTAAATAACTATTTTATTTATTATATGCATATGCACGGTAAACTCTACAATTTATTTTCTGTCATATTTAAAAGGAAATACAGGAAATTTTACTAAAAGTCAAGGGGCAAAGGGACTGAAAAAAGGTTGAGAACCCCTGCCATGGAGGAAATTCCCACACCGGATGAGAAATTGACTTAGATGACCTCTAAAGTACCTTCTAAGATTCTATGATTATTGATTCCATGATTATTCTATGATTCTAATTATATTTTTATATATAATTATTCTATGATTGTAAGATTCTGTGATGATTCTAGGCAATAATCCATATCACCAATGCATAGCAAAAAGAAGTCATTTCAAAGTCATTCATTGGACCCTTCGTGCCTTATTCTTAGAATTATGATCCTCAAAGGGGTACCATGTTTGAATGAAACATCTTTCCGCTGGGCAAAACTCACTGTTATGTTTGGTGAGTGCAATATGCCGGCCCAGAATATGTCAAACTTCATTTGCAAAATATGAGACTGCTGTTTTATCCCAGAATCAATCTGTAGAGTAATACACTTAGTAACTTTTGCTCTTTTTGCTCTCAAAGATCAGTCTATTTTTTTTTTTTTGGAAGTTGGTGGTGCAATCAGTATGGAATCTGGTGCAAATCCGAATGGAAAGAAAATATATTGTTATTTAAAGGCCAAATAACGGCTTAAAATTAGAGTTGTGAAGGCACTGAAAAACACCAGACTTACCAGATGGTTTGTAGATAATTCACTTTGCACTCAGTCCACTCAAATGCTAAAAAAAATGCTTTTGACTCTGTCTCTCCTCAAATTGAAAGTTGGTGCCTGCTTTAAACATATGTGCTTCTCTCTTTAAATTTAGCTCTGAGTCATGTTGTATTACATTATGAATTTAGCAGGCAGTCACTTGGAAAATGTACATCAATGCATTTATTTTTGAATTATATAAAAATATATATGTTTAAATATATTTCTTTAGCTGTATTTTTTGCACCATTTCAAAATGATTGCTTTCCAGAACAAATTAGATAAAACAATAATAACAAAGATAACACTACAATTCTGGAATGTTTCCCAATCCCAAGGATCCCAAAGCAATTTTACAAATTCAGCAAGTTACCAGCCCCAGCACCGGAGAATCCCACTGAAATGCTACCACCTCTATGGGGGGAGTGTGGCAGCTGTCTCAACAGCTGCCAGGCAATATTACTTGACAGACAAAGTGAAGTATACAGTTTCCTTTTTAAAGTGAAGGATATACTTTCCTTTTTCAATATCAGCAGTTGCAGCAGAAGGAAAGTTGTGTACTAAGGGGTCAAACACAAAAGCAGCAGCCTAGACAGAGGCAAGCGGCTAGAGGAGGGCATCTCTTCCACATCAGGATGAGGCTTCCTTCAGTACAACTTTGCAAATTTGGCATTTAGGACTTGTGGCATGTTCCAAAGAGATTACATAAATAAATGCTAAGTCAGCCCTCAATATGAGCACTATAATTAGGGCAGGGAGGAAGCCAGGGGCAGGTAGTCCATTTAGAAGGTAGGATTAAAGTAAGGTTCAGTTTGAAGGGACCTTAGAGATGATCTCATTTCCCAGTGTTCAGCCTCCTCATTAGAGAGGAGTCTTGAAAGAACTTCTTTTCCTCTTCTTTCTTCTATCTCCCACTGGGGAAAGATAAGTTTAAAGAATATCATGGAGGGGAAAGTTGAGCCCAGAAAGGTGACTGTAAGCCCAAGAAGAGGGGTAGCCCTAGCAAACAGAGGCTGAGGAATAGGGGTACCCAGAAGGAAACTGTCTTCACTCCACGATGGAAGAAATCTTTTCTCTGGTATAAAGTCATTTTGTAAAGCCAACAATTCAAGATCAGGCAAATGCGCAATTTCTTAGGAAGCCAGAATAGGGTCTGAGGGGACCTTGAGGAGACAGGTGGCTGATTGGGAGATCTGTAGTTGTTACAGAAGACACCTGAGACAGTCCAATGTCCCTCTGGCAAATCCTGCTTTCCCCCTGCTTTTCAAGCTCATTAAATCGTAAAAGGAAGAGCATCAAAGAAAGCAAAGAACTGGAAATCTGCTCAAGGTCCAGAGAGGCCACAAGATGCCCCCATCCTCTGAGGCTAATGGCAGTAACTCACAGTGGCTGCTCTAGCAGGGGCCAGGGGGTCACTTCCCTGCAAGCTGTGTCTTGCTGTCATTGCCCAGTTATTTGTCGAGCAGGACTGGCTGGCCAAGGTGAAAGGATCAACTCAAGAGAGAGAGAGAGATGGGGTGGGGGAGAGGAAAAGAGAGAGAGATGGGGGGAGGAGAGAGAGAGAAAGAGAGAGATGTGGGGGTGAGAACTTCCCTGGGTGGAAATGGATACCATAGAGAGAAGGAGAGGCTCCCCTGGCATATGGACCAGAGTGTGTATTCTGCCCAGAGAGGATGGCTCCAAGTTTTCCCTGACATAGGACTGCTTGTTCCGTGTGCTGGAAATGTGAGTGCAGTTAAACCTGCTGCCAGAGCCAGCACTGCCTGGGTTGTTAGGCTTGTTACTTGTTAGCTTACAGGGTTCTCAGCTACTAGCTTCCTGTTTCAGAACTGAAGGAGGCTCTCCAGGGAAGGGAGGTGACATGACAGGTTGCAAAAGTAAACACTGTTCCCCAGCCAGAGGCAGACATTGCAGCACCCTGGAGGGCTGCAACTGGGTCACAGGGTCTTCATTCTGGTAGGTTTTGCCATTCCTGCTTATACTGCAGCAGAAGGCTTTGGGTAGGGAAGAGGAAGAAAATCCTAGCTAAAAGGGTTGTGAAGTCTGGGAGTATATTACCAAGGGAGATTCTAAAGGTGTTCAGTTCAACAAGCTTCAGAAAGAGTGCTGGATTGGGAGTCCAAGGATCTGGGTTCAAATCCTAACTTTGTCCCTTCAAAATCATCTCACCTCTCTGGGTCTCGGTTTCCACATCTGTAAAATGAAGAATGAAGAATGAAGATTAAATGATTTCCAAGGCTCTGTCCAGCTCTAAATCAACGGTCCTGTTATCACTGAGTATCTGCTAGCTACCAGGCACTGTGCTAGCATCTGGACATTTAAAGACCCTCACAGAGCTTACGTTCTATGCAGGAGTTCTTAACTTCTTTGTGTCATGGATCCCTTTGAAAGTCTGGTGAAGTCTACAGACCCCTTCTCAAAATAATGTTTTTAAACGCATAAAATAAAATGCATATAGGATTAGAAGGGATGTTATATTAAAACAATTATCAAAATATGTTAAAAAAAAAAACAAACAAGTTTATGGTCCTCAAGTTAGGAATCCCTGGGTAGGTGAGTGGGAGAACATTAATGGCTATGTTTAAAAGAAATACAAAGTTATTTCCAGGGGAACCCCTAAAAACTAGGGAAATCAAAAATTGTTAAGAAAATAAGACCTTGTACTTCCCTCTGGCACTTATGAGCTTGTTTTATAGTTTTTTGTTTAGTTTACTTTTGTTTTAGTTTATATGTCACACATGCCTTCACCAGGCTATTTAGGCAAGTTTCTGGCTTCTCTAAACTTTTATCTCCCTCAAACCCAGTCAAATCTTTCCTTGTATCTGAGGCTTTTCCTGGTTCCTCACTTACCTGAATCTGCTAGTGCCTTTTCCTCTGAGATCACCTTCCGTCTACTTTCTCTCTCTCTCTCTCTCTCCATATATATATATATATATATATATGTATATATATACATATTTATACATATATAGTGTATATATGTACAAATAACCTGATTGTTTACATGTTGTCTCTCAATAGAATGCAAGCTTCTTGAGGAAAAGGACTGTTTTCTCCCCCAGAATTTAACATAATGTAAGCACTTAATAAATGCTTATTGACTAAATGACCAACTATATAGTAGGGTCTTAATAAATGTTGGACTGAATTGATTTGAATTAAAAATGGTAGCTAGATATAATTTCTCACACAGGGGAAAGGTAGATGATGTTTGTCGTTGTTGTTTTCTCTAGGTCTTCCACAATCACTGGTGCCAAACAATGTTAAGCTCTTAAATGTGCCATACCAAGAGTTGTTACTAAGGCCAGGTGACTTGATATTTGTCCATGGGTGCCTCTATCCAGGGGTATATACTTCTGTTCCTCTGTCCCAGCTTCTGATGAATCTCTTGCTTGTACCAGCCCTGCACTCTGAGGGTCCTGCCCCTCTCTCAGGGCCCTTCTTTCCCTCTGCCACTTCACTGCCATACCCTCTGCCTCCTACTTACACCCCATGTCCACCCCTCCCCAGAGCTTGCCTGGCCAGACTCTACTGAATCAATCAGGGTGGTCTGTTCTCTGAACATTTCCTTCTCTACTCAAATGAATCTTCCCCAAGCATCAGAATTGATAATTATGACTCTGTTTCCACATACCATCTTCCCCTCCCAGATGTACCATGACTTTGTAAGATTTAGATCTGGAAGCGACCTTAGACAACATTTAGTTCAAACTCTTCACATAATAGATACTGCATGGGATGCTCCAAAGGCATGTAGTTTCTGAACCTTTAGAAACATTTTTTAAAAAGAGAAAGAAAGAAAGAAATGTGGGGCTCTCATGTGACTTAGTTAAAACCTTTGCTATGACACTTAGCACCTTTAGAAATAACATGGCATTCCAAAAGAGAGCCAGACTGTGGGTCAGGGGGCTGGGTCCAAGTCCCAATTCTACCTCTGTGTGACCTCAGATATCAACTTCTTTGAACTGCAAGGGATCATAAGAGAATTTACCCTGGTCCTTGAGCTCCAAATGTAGTCCTCTATCTACTACCTCATTAGTCTGTTCCTTAGGATCCTCGTTATAGAAGTATTGTGAGGAAAGTGAACATTTCCTTCTGAACCTCAAAAAGCACTATAAAAATTGAGCCATGATTACAGAGGGCTTCATGGTTACAAAGTATATATGTGCGTATAGATAAATACATGTATAGAGTATATATATATATGTATGTATGTGTACATATATATACATACATACACATACACACACATATACATATATATATATTTGTTGTTGTTGTTCAGTCGTTTCAGTTGTGTCCAACTCTTCTTGATGTGATTTGGGGTTTTCTTGGCAAAGATATTGGAGCGGTTTGCCATTTCCTTCTCCAGTTCATTTTTTATGGCTGAGGGAACTGAGGCAAATAGGGTTAAGTGACTTTTACACAGCTAGAAAGTGTCCGAAGTTGGATTTGAACTCATGAAGATGAATCTTCCTGACTCCAGACCTGGCATTCAATCCACTGCATCACCTAGCTGATATACATGTACACATGCACACATATATATGTTATATAGACACGCATATATAATACATTATATAGTCTATATATCTATATAAAATCTATATAATGCATTGCATATAATCTATACAAGATTCTTATTTATCTATATACATAATTACTTAATCCACATAGATTATATAATTATATCTGATATAATCTATATAATTCATCACATAGATTATATAATATATTATATAGTATATATTTATAGGCATAAAATCTATATAATACATCATATAATCATGTGTGTGTATATATAACATATCTTTCATTAGAGTGTAACAGATCTCCCTCTTACCAAATTGCAGAGATCCTAAAAAAAAAGCTGTTAGAGTCCCAGGATAGAAAAGTGATTTTTTAAAGAGGAGATTGATAAAGTCCTTCTGAAGACCTGAGGACTAAAGAATGGAATTTCACCTGTGTGTTGTTTGTTTGTTTTTAGCTTTTAATTGGGTGCATTATGGGTAGAGATGAGGGCCTATGAAATGGATCCCTTGATGACATAGTGACAAATACCTAGTGTTTGTAAAGGTATCACTGAGACCTTATGTATACTTATCTACTGTGATCTCTCTCAAATGTTTGATTTTCCAAAATCAAAATTATCATGAGCATTTTTTGGTCCATCACTACCCTGAGTCATAAACTGGGAACGCATTGTTTGGGTTCCTAACATCAGCTCTTGCTAGATATAGAGAATTTGCTCTCATCTGGAATGTTTGGTGAACCACAGTGGGCTAGTTAGAAATCTGGGGCTTTAAAATAAGAATTAGGCCCCTACCTTTCTCTTTTTTATTTACAAATACCGTATCTATTTGCTTCCTTCTCAACTCCTACAACCATTCATCCTGTGCCAACTGCATTATCAGTTCCTTGAGGGCAGAGACTCAGTTGTTTGTGTTGCTATCTCCCTAACACCTAAGCCCAGGACTTTGAATTTCCTACTATGTGTAAAGCAGGAAATTAACATGACCAAAAATGGGAATGGAGAGGAGAAGATGGATAGAAGGAAAATTTCAAAGGCAGAATAAGCGGGATGTGGTAACTGATTAGATAGGAGGGGTGAAGGAAAGGGAGAGTCAAAGATTGCCCTAAGGCCCGGATAATTTGAGGATGGTGCTATCAGAAGTAGGCAGGTCAAGAGAAGGAAGGTTTTTGGTGTTTGATCTAAATTTCAGATGATAAAAGAAATTGCTCTAGGCCCAACCACAGACTCCAAAATAGCTCAAGAAAAATTCATTTTCCTTTTTCTGTCATGTTCTCTTCTACTAGTTTTGTTTCACAAAGGACCCAAAAGGAAGAGAACTGAAATGTCATGAAAGTATTTGTATTTCTGAGAAGACTAGTGGATCTTTCCTCCCTAGAACTCTAACCTTCTGTGTTCATGAGACAATCTCTGAAGGACATTTAAATACCAGTTTTGTTGTTGTTGTTCAGTCGTGTCCAACTCTTTGTGATCCCATTTGGGGCTTTCTTGGCAAAGCCATTGGAGTGGTCTGCCATTTCCTTCTCTTGCTCATTTTACAAATGAGGAAACTGAGGCAAACAGAGTTAAGTGACTTGCCCAGTCCAGATTTTTACTGCCTCGAGTCCTGGCACTCTATCCACCAAGTCACCAACTCCTCATATAAAACATAATGTAAAACATAAACACAAATGTGTGACAAACCTATCCTTTAAATTCCAGCTTAAATGTCACCTCTTCCAAGAAGTCTTTCCTGGTCTGCTTACTCCAACATTGTTCCCATCAGATGTCACAGAGAACTTTATTTCTATTTCTCTAATATATTTATCAAGTAATATTGCATATTTAGCTACCAATGTTCCTTTATCTCCCACTAAATTTTAACTTCCTAGAAGCTAGGAATCATATTTTAGCTAAATTATATTATCTTCCCTAGCACCTACCACAAGACTCTGTATATGGTGACTTAGCAAGCACTTATTAAGTGCCTACTATGTGTCAGGTACTGTTCTAGATGCTAGGGATACAAAGATAAAAAAGTTAAATAGCCCCTGTCTTCAAAGACCTATGGGGGAGTCAACATACATGAGTATCTGTATAACACACCCTATTTGGGTATCCTCCTTAATTTATATTTGCAGGCTGAGTCTCTAGGGGACTATTAACCCCCAGGTTCAAATTAACCTGTGGATCCACGTTTCTAAAACTACCACAAGCCCCTACTAGTGTGTTTAGCCTTAATAGTCATCTCATAGACACAATTAGCTTAAAACTAAGACATTTACTGAGATGGCGACATAGAACAATAGAAACCATTCCCTCACATAAACTTCAGGTACACTCTCATAAATACATGCAGCATCAATGAGAAGATCAGGTTCATACATAGAGGACTGTGGTAGAAGGAACATATGTGGCCAAGACAACTCATTTCCCTGGTATTTCAGGGCCCTTGACATCCTTTCTCCTCTAGTAGTGTTCTCATGCTCTTGAGCAGGTTGTACAGGTGATCTCTCTGGGCCTAAGTCTTTCCACAGCTTGACTATCAACTCCAGGTTCAATTCTCTCTGGAATCGATAGCTGGCTCTCTTCTCTGCTGCTAGGGATCACACTCAACAAGGTTGTTGCATATGTCTTTCCCTTCTAAAGGACAGCTAAGGACCTGCCAGGACCTTTGCTAGTACCTTCTAATTGCATCAAGCCTGACTGAGAAACTTCTTCACATCCCACAAAGGGATAATGAAGCTGCCATCTAGTTCCATCAAGTGTTACTTGATATCTTTACAATTGATTTAAAATCTTAATACCTCCTTGCCTCTGTTAGCCATACCTTGTGATTTCTGTGATTTTATCAGTGAGGGCCAACTGGAAGAAGGATCTCCTCATCAATTCTTCCCCCTCCCCCCACTATAGAAGTACATACAAAGTAAGTACAAGCTAATTTTTTAAAATTTTATTTTTTTAAATTCAATTTTATTTTCAGTCCCAGATTCTCTCCTTACCCCCACTCATCACCAACCTCTTGGGAAGGCAAGAAATACAAAACCTATTACAATTATGAAGTCATACAGTTCAAATTATGTACAAATACAGTACAAATATTTATGGGCAGGTAGGTGGGGCAGTGAATTGAGTGCCAAGCCTGAAGCCAGGAAGATTAATTTTTCTGAATTCAAATCTGGCTTCAGACACTTGTCAGCTGGGTGATCTTGGGCAAATCACTTAACCCTGTTTACCTCAGTATCTTCATCTGTAAAATGAACTGGAGAAGGAAATGGCAAACCACTCCAGTATCTCTGCCAAGAAAACCCCAAATAGAATCACAAAGAGTTGGATACAATTGAAAAACAACTGAACAACAACAACATAGTACAAATTTCTACATTTGCCATGTCCCCCTCCCCATAAAAAAAAACCAGAAAAGAAAGGGGAAAAAAAAGCTTTAATCTGCACTCTGAGTCCATCAGGTCTCTATCTGGCAGTGCATAGTATTTTTCATCATGAATCCTTTGTAATTGTGGTGGGTCATTGTGTTCATCAGAGTTACTAAGTTTTTACAGTTAATTTTACTATGTAAATTAGTACAAGATAATTTCAAGAAAAAGGTATTAGCAGCTGGAGGCATCAGGAAAGGCCTCATGTAAGTGGCATCTGAATTAAGCTTTGAAAGAAGCCAGGGGGAAAAAAAAGCTAGGAATTCTAAGAAATATGGATGAAGAAGAAGTGCATTCCAAGCATGGGGGATTGGACCTGCATAGAGAGATATGGGAGTCATCTACAAAGAGATGATTGTTGAACCAATGGGAGTTGATGAGGTCACTGCAAGTGTAGAGAGAAGAATGGATAGAACTTTGGGTTATTTCAAAGTGAGAGGCTGGGATATGGATAATAACCAAGAAAAGTACACTTGAGAAGGAGTCCTAAAACCATATACTCTTAATAATTGTTTGTTGTTGTTGACATAGTTTCTCTCTTCAAATGATCTCAGAATCATTCTTTGTAGTTAGCTGCTAGGCTCCTCTAAAGCCAGAGAGGGATGTTATCCTATAGTTCAGAAGCATCCTACCCTTTGCCTCATTTTTCCAGTCAAATTGAATTATCCGAGGCTTGCCTTTCTTTTTCTTTCAATGCTTGTATAATTTAGTTGACAGTAGGGAGAAACCAAGTGCTTCCCTGTATCATTTAACATTGTGGGTCCTATGAGGTTCATTTTGATTTCATTGCTTTCACAATGCTTCTGTTGAGCATAATTGTTGATTGAAAATCTTCTCAAAACACAACTTTGGAGAACAGCAAACTCAGCATCTATCTCAGAATTTCATTTTGATTGACTTCATCAGTTAGTATGTATTGGGTGTCAATGTGCCTGACACTGTGCTAGGTTTGTGAGAATATGATAATACAATAAGTCAATCAGTAAACAGTTACTAGACACTTCCTATGTGCTAAGCCCTGAGAAGTCAGATATGATGTAGTCCTAGATTTCATGGTATTAATGTGATATTGAGCAAACCAGAATAACACAGAGAATAAGAGATAAACAAAGTGCTAAAGTAGGTGTGTGCGTGTATGTAATATGACCTCAGCATAAGGGAACGCCCAACAATTGGGGAATGGCTGAACAAGTTGTGATATATGAATGTTGTGGAATGTTGTGGAATACTACTGTGCTATAAGAAATGATGAGAAGGCAGATTTCAGAAAAACCTGGAAAAACTTACATGAACTGTTGCTCAGTGAAGTAAACAGAACCAGGAGAACAGCTTACACAGTAACGGTGACATTGTGGAATGATCAACTATATATGATTTAGCTCTTCTCAGCAATACCAGGATCCAAGACAATTCTAAAAGACTCATGGTGGAAGATGCTATCCACATCCAGAGAAAGAACTATGGAGTCTGAGTGCAGATCAAAGCATACTATTTTCACTTTTTTTGTTTGATTTTTCCATTTTGTTCTGTTTCATCTTTCATAACATGACTCATGTGGAAATATGTTTACATGATTGCACATGTATAACCTATATCAGATTGCTTACCATCTTGGGGAAGGGGGTGAGAGAGAGGAGGGAGAAAAAATTTGGAACTCAAAATCTTATAAAAAATGAATGTTGAAAACTATCTTTACGTGTAATTGGAAAAAAATAACATACTATTTACAAAAAATAAAATAAAGTAGTGGAGTTAGACTTGGGGGAAAAAGACCTCAGTGTAGGCTGGAAAAGTCAGGGAAGGCTTGACTACTTCCTAAGAGCTTGACTGGATCTTGAAGGATTTAATTTGATTCTGCCAATATTTATTAAGTCACCACTACATGCTGGGTGATGTGCTGTGTGTTGGGGATACAAAAATGAAATGGAATGGTTAAGTTGAACAAGATAGATGGAGAGGAGGCAAAATATTCTGGGCTTGAAGAACCAGAATTCATTCATTCTTTTTTTAAAAAAACACTTATTAAGTGTATACTATGACATGAAGCAAGGCATCGTGTCTGGAGAGTCAGCCTCGAATGAGAAAGTCCTTCATTGTTGATCAGTCGTGTCTGACTCTTCATGACCCCATTTGGAATTTTCTTGATAAAGATGCTGGAGAGGTTTGCCATTTCCTTCTCCAGCTCATCTTATAGATGAAGATACTGAGGTAAACAGGGTTAAGTGATTTGCTCAAAGTCACCTAGCTGATAAGTGTCTGGGAGTGGATTTGAACTCAGGTCTTCCTGACTCCAGGCCCAGGGCTCTATCCACTGCACCCCCTAGCTGTCCAACCTGGGTTCAAGTTCTGCCTCTGACAAGGATTGGCTTAATGATTGGTCCAGATTTTAACCTATGGCATAGTTCCTGTGATCAGTGTGAATTGGCAGCTTCTCTATACCTTCTAGTCTTGGAGAGCTGCCCAGAGCAGTGAGACATTATGTAACCTGCCCAGGACCACCTATGTCAGTAACATCACAGGCTCAGTCCTTACCTTTGTGTCTGTACAAAGTACTATGATGGGTTCCAGGGGAGATATAGTAAGTTAAGAAGACATAGTCTCTGCGCTCAAGGAGTTTCCAATCTAGTAGAGGAGATACAACATGGACACAGATAAAGATAAAACAATTACATAAAAAGAGTAAAAAGTGATATGAGATCAGATGAGAGGGCATATGAATAGAACTCAAAAAAAAAAGCCCAAAATATAGTGAGGGAGGGAGACAGTGAGGAGAGCAGCAGAGAATGCATTCTGGAAAATATAAAGGAATAAAAGGTTGGCTTGGTTGTCTGGAGCTAGATTACGTAGGGCCTTTGAAAGTCAGGCAGAGGAGTATGGTCTTTCTCTAATAGAAACATAAAGCAGGAGGAGGGAGGGAGAGGAACAAGAGATGAAGCAGAGGAGTCCCTGATCAAATTGGGGAGGTCCCCAGTCACCTTGACAAGATTACAGGGCTCTGGGCCACTGTTAGTCCCTGATCAAATTATACAATTCCTTAATCAAGATGATGAGATCACAAGGCATGGACTATTGTTTTAGGTAGCTGTGATTGGCCAATGTAGGACTAGCCTCCCATCCTCCTAGACTATAAAAATAAGCTACTAAGGCTCTTTCATTTTTTCCACCTCCTTCCTTTTTCCAGAGAGCAGCATAGGGGGTGGAGAGGGGAAAGGAGAATGAAGTTTGGAGAGTGACTTAGAGAAAAAAAAGGAATCATTTGGCCACTTAACTCATTCCATCTTAAAACCAGAAGGTTTTTTTTTAAATGTAATATGGTATTAAACATTGTTTTTGAACAACTGTTGAACTTATGTTTAACTCAACATATTTCAAAAGTGTGAAATTCACGTTTTCATTTCATAGAGTCATTGATTTAGAACTAAAACTAATCCAATGTCCTCATTTTACAGATAAGGAACTGAGGTCCCAAAGAGCTCCAAAACCACATTTCACCAGCAGTGGCAGTCAGGATTTCAACCCTGTGACCTCTGACTTCAGATTCAGTGCTTTTCCCACCATATCACATGCCCTCCTTTCATTAATTCACAAGTCATCAAACATTTCATAATTGTCTACTGTGTGCAAAGCTCAGTGATAGCACTAGAAGAAATACTGTGTTTGGAATTTACGCTCATTTAATGATGTCCTTTCTCCTTCTGGCTCTCTAGCTCCCCATCCGCATCAGGTAGCTCTACCTTTTCTCTCTAAATTTCTTCCTTGCTGCTTCCCACTCCTCCATTCTAATCAGGACACTTCTTTCCCATCCTTATCTCTTCTTCCCAGCCTTCACCAATTCCCTCATTTGCCTCTGTTAATGCTGCTTGCCCTTCCTAGCGGAGTTCTCCAAAAATCAATCCATCAAACAGCATTTATTAAGCACCTACTATGTGCCAGAGGACAGCGAAGTGGTGCAGTAGATAGAGCAAGGCCTGGAGTCAGGAAGAACTGAGTTCAAACTAGTCTCACACACTTACTAGCTGTGTGACCCTGGGCAAGTCACTAAACCTTGTTTGCCTCAATTTCCTAATCTGTAAAATGAACTGGAGAAGGAAATGCCAAACCACTCCAGGGTCTTTAAACCCCAAATGGAGTCACAAAGAATTGGACATAACTGAAACAACTGAACAACAACAACAACTATGTGCAAAGCACTGTGCTAAGCTCTGGTCAAAAGACAGTTCTTGCCCTCAAGGAGCTTAAATCTAATGGAAGAGACAATATGAAAACAGATATACATAAAACAAACTATTTATAGGTTAAGTAGGAGATCATTAATAGAGAGAAGGGACTAGAGTTAAGAGGCTTGGGGCAAGTTTCCTGCAGAAGGTGAGATTTTATTTGGGACTTAAAAGAAGCCAGGGAGATGAAGTCAGATCTAGATTTGAATCTGACCTCCAACACTGCTAGCTACAGAACTGCAAGGAAGTCATCTCACCTACCTGGACCTCCCTTCAAATGAGATAATATTTCTAGAATGCTTAGCACAGTGTTTGGCACACACCGGTGCTTAATCATGCTTGTTATCTTTGTGTCGTCCCCCCCCACCTCAGTTTCTTCACCTGCAAAATTGTATTAATGGTATCTGCCTATTTTGGAGGATTTATGTAAGGATGAATTAGATTGTTTTGTACAAATGCTATACTAATATCAGGCATTATTATTAAGGGAGGCAACGTGTTTCAGTACAAATAGATTTCATACACACTTAATAAGCACCTACTGTGTTCAAGGCACTGTGGTAGACAAATACTGGGAATATAAAGACAAACACAAAGCAGTCCCTGATGTCTTACATTCTACTATTTCTTCTTCAAAATAGATTTTTGTTAAGGCAAATGACAAATGCTGGAGGGGCTGTGGGAAAATGGGTAGGCACATTAATGTACTGTTGGTGGAACTGTGAACTGGTCCAGCCATTCCAGAAAGCAATTTGAAACTATGTCCAAGAAGTTATTAAACCCTTTGACCCAGTGATAACACTATTAGATCTAATGTCATAAAAAGATAAAAGAAAGAGGGAAAGGAACCACAGGTATAAAAAACTTAGAGAAGCACTTTTTGCAGTGGCCAAGAATTGGAAACTGAAAGGGTACCCATCAAATAGAAACAGGCAAAACAAGCTATGGTATATGAATGTGATGCAATCTTACTGTGCTAGAAGAAATTTTGAAAGGAAACCTTTGAGGAGGGGAGGATTTATATGAACTGATGAAGAATGAAATGAGCTGAACCAGGACATTTTATACAATACTAGTATTGCAAAGATAAAGAGCTTGGAAAACTTGAGAACTCTGACACAACGACCAATCACAATTCCAGAGGACTCATGATGAAATATGATAATGATTCCTGACAGAAAGCTGATGGACTTATTTCAGATTGAGACTCTTTTTTTTTTTACATGACCAATGGGGGAATTTGTTTTACTTGACTACATATACTCTTTTTTTATTTTTTATTTTTATTAATTTTTTAAAATGTTGCATCTTTTAAAATTTTTTTTTAATTTTTAACATGTGTTTTTAAAACTTTGGGTTCCAAATTTTCTCCCTTCCTCCCTCCCCACCCACCCTCATTGAAAAGGTAAGCATCTTGATACAGGTTATAGATGTGTAGCCATGCAAAACACTTCCATAGTAGTCCTGTTGTGAAAAACTAAGTATATTTCCCTTTATCCTATCCTACCCCCCATTTATTCTCTTTTGACCCTGTCCCTCCTCAGAAGTGTTTGCTTTTGATTGTCCCCTCCCCCAATCTGCCCTCCCCTCTATCAACCCCCTGCTCTCTTCTTCCCTTCCCTCCTTATTTTTCTGTGGGGTAAGATAGATTTCCATACCCCATTGTGTATGTTATTCACTCCTTAAGCCAAATCCTATGAAAATAAGATTCAATCATTCCCCCTCACCTTCCCCCATTTCCTCTCCACTGTAAAAGTCGTTTCTTGTCTGTTTCATGTGGGATATTTTACCTCATTCTACTTCTCCCTTTCTCCTTCTCCCAGTATAATCATCGCTCACCCTTTAATTTTATTTTCCAGATATCACCCCTTCATCTTCAACTCATCCTATGCCCTCTATCTATCTATACAAACATATAATTTTTTTCTCTCCCACTACCCTAATACTGACAAAGGACTCATGAGTTACAAATATCATCTTTCCCTGCAGGAATGTAAACAGTTCAACCTTAATAAGTCTCTTATGATTTCTCTTTCCTGTTTACCTCTTCCATGTTTCACTTGAATCTTCTATTTGAAGGTCAAATTTTCTATTCAGCTCTGATCTTTTCCACAGGAATGCTTGAAAGTCCCTATTTCATTGAATGACCATTTTTTACCCTGTAGGGTTATACTCAGTTTTGCTGGGTAGGTGATTCTAGGTTGTAGTCCTATCTCCTTTGCCCTCCAGAATATCATACTGCATGCCCTCCGGACCCTTAATGTAGAAGCTGCTAAATCTTGTGTTATCCTGATTGTGTTTCCACAATACTTGAATTGTTTCTTTCTGGCTACTTGCAATATCTTCTCCTTGACCTGGGAATTCTGGAATTTAGCTACAACATTCCTAAGAGTTTTTCTTTGGGGACCTCTTTCAGGAGGTGATCGGTGGATTCTTTCCATTTCTATTTTGCCCTCTGGTTCTAAAATATCAGGGCAGTTTTCCTTGATAATTTCTTGAAAGATGATGTCTAGGCTCTTTTTTTGATCATGGCTTTCAGATAGTCCAATAATTTTCAAATTCTCTCTCCTGGATCTATTTTCTAGGTCAGTTGTTTTTCCAATGAGATATTTCACATTCTCTTCTATTTTTTCATTCCTTTGGGTTAGTGTTACAGTGCCTTGATTTCTCAAATCGTCACTAGCTTCCAATTTCTCCATTCTAATTTTTAAGGAAGTATTTTCTCCAGTAAGCTTTTGGACTTCTTTTTCCATTTGGCCAATTTTGCTTTTTAGGGCATTCTTCTCCTCATTGGCTTTTTGGACCTCTTTTGCCATTTGGGTTAGGCTATTTTTTAAGGTGTTATTTTCTTCAGTATTTTTTGGGGTCTTCTTTAGCATCACTCTCAGTTTTTCCTCTACTTCTCTTATTTGCTTCTCAAAATCCTTTTTGAGCTCCTCCATGGCCTGGACCAATTCATATTTCTCTTGGAGGCTTTGGATGTAGGAGCTTTGGCTTCGTTGTCTTCTTCTGGTTGTGTGTTTTGATCTTTGTCACCAAAGTAAGATAATATAGTCTGACTCTTTTTGTGCTACATGCTCATGATCTCGGCCAATTACTTGAGTTATAAACTCTTTGTTAACGTAGAAGTCTGTTTCCAGTGTGGAGAATGTACTGTCTCAAGCTTCAGGGGTTTTGTGCAGCTGTTTTCAGAGATACTTCTAGGGACCTGTAAATTTTGTGAGGAGGGTTTCCTCTCCACAGCCACTACAAGCTCCACCATGCCAGTGCTCCTCCTCGCCCCAGGACTGCCACCCAGAACTGTGACCTAGATCCAAACACAGGCAAAGCAAGAGAATCCTGCACCAGCAGAGAGATCCCTGTAATCCCCCTCTGATCAGCCACTTGATTCCCCCTCAGTTTGTGGGCCAGAAGCTCAGGAAGCAGCCGCTGCTCCAGGAGAAACAGGCTTTTTCCACTGACCTCCTAAGTTGTCTTTGGCGCTTGTGGGTTGAGCTACTTTCTCTCTCCTTTTTCTTTGGTCCTCTCCCCACCCAGCGAGATATACCTTTCTGATCAACCATCCAGGCTGTCTTTGGCTGGAAATTTGTTTCACTCTGTCTTTTTGTGAGTTCTGCTGCTTTAGAATTTGTTTAGAGCCATTCTTTATAGGTATTGGGAGGGGTCTGGGGGAGAGCTCAAGCAAGTCACTGCTTTTACTCTTCCATCTTTTGACCACATGTACTTGTAATGGGATTTTTGTTTTTCTTTCTTGGGGGCTGGGGTGGTGATGGTGGTAGTAGGGAGGATGGGAGAAAGATAAGAGAAAGAGAAGATGAATTTTCATTGATTGAAAAAATAAAAATTGAATTAAAAATAGAACAAAAAAGATTTATTGATATCTTTCGATTTGTCATCACTTAAATTTTCCCGTATGTTCTTCCACCTCCTCCCTTAAAGAGGGCTATCCCTTATAACAAAGATAAAAGAAAGGAAAGAAGGGAGAAAGAAAGAAAAGAAAGAAGGAAGAAAGAAAGGAAAAGAGGAATAGGAAAAAAAATCAACAAGTGAATTGCTGATCAGTTGATCAGTACATTGAAAAATCTGACATATGCAACCTGTGACCCTCTTCCCCAATCTCTGCAAAGGAGTGTATTTTCAGGTTGTTATCCTTTCCATTTACATTGCTAAAGTAAATGTATATGTTGTTTTCTTGGCTCTGCTTAACTCACTTTGCATCAATTCATAAGTCTTTCCATGCTTCTCTGTATTCATTGCTTCTTATAAGATAGTTATGTTCTATGCCATTCACATATCACAATTTGTTTAGCTATTCACCAGATGATGGGCTTATGTTTTTAATTTCCAGTACTTTGATATCACAAAAAGTGTCACTCTAAATTTCTTTATGACTTTTAAACCTTTTTCTTTGTCACTAACCTCCTTCAAGTATCTGCCTAGAACTGTAACATCTGGACCAAAAGGTTTGGACATTTTAGCTACTTTATTTGCATAATTCCGAATGGCATTTCAGAATGATTGTGCTAGTTCACAGCTCCAGTAACAATACATTAATGTATTTATCTTTCCACAACTTTGACTATTGCCATCTTTTGTCATCTTTGCCAATCTGTTGGTTGTTTTCATTTTCGTTTGTCTTATTATTAATGATTGGAGCATTCTTTAGTATGGTTGTTAATAGTTTATAATTTTTACTTTGAGAATTGTTAGTTCATATACTTTGAGTACTTATCTATTAGAGAATGACTTTTGATCGTATATTTCTGTTAATTTTCTGAGTATCTTAGATACTAACCAGGGGTGGGAACTTATTAAGGACTTCACAGAACAAATCTCCTTAATAAAAGGAGTTGTCTTGTAAAACTTGAACTCAAAAGGCCGTGTCCAAGGACCTTAGAGGGCCACATGTGGCCTTGAGGCTACAAGTTTCTCACCCCTAACTAAATCTTTGTCTGAGAAATTTGACTCAAAGGTTTTTTTTCCCAGTCAACCACTTCCCTTCTTATTCTAGATGCATTAATTTAATGTGTTCAAAAGCCTTTTAATTTCATATCATCAAATTATCTACTTTATCTTTTGCTATTTCCTCTCTCCTTTTTTTTATTGGTTGAGAATTCATCTCCTACACATCGTTGTGAAAGGTATATGATCTGCTCTCTTCTAATTTTTTTATGGTATGATCTTTGACATTCTGATTGTATATCCATTTAGAATTTTTTATTGAATATGGTATAAGATGTTAGTCTAAGCTTAATTTATGCCATACTGCTTTCTAGTTTTCCCAGGAGATCTTATCAAATAGAGGTTTCTTTCCTAAGGAATTTTTATTTTTGAATTTATCAAACACTGGATTATTGAGTTCCATTGTTTCTTATTTTTCTTTGTCTAGTCTGTTTTATTGATCTACTTTTCCGTTTTAAAATCAATATAAAATATTTTTATGATTGGCACTTTATTAAGACAGCTTAAGATCTGGAAGAGCTCTTTTTACTTTATTGCTATGTTTTTATATTTCTTGATATTCTAGGTCAGGGTTGGGGAACCTGTTCTAGGTCTTTTGTGCTTCAAAATGAATTTTATTATTTTATCTAGTTCTGTAAAGTTTCCCTTTGATAGTTTAAATGGTATAGCATTGAAACTGTAAATTAACTTTGGCGGCATTGTAATTTTATTATATTGGTACAGCCCATTCATAATCACTGAATATTTCTCTATTTAAGGTTTTTCTTTATTTAAGGAGAATTTTGCAGTTGAATCTATATAAGTATTGAATTTTAGTAGACTGACTATCAGATATGTGATTGTGTATTTTGTGGTCATTTTGAATGAAATTTCACTTTTTATTGGATTTTGTTTTGCTATATAGAAATGTGGTTGATTTTGTGAGTTATATTGTAATCTACAACTCTGTTAAAGCTATTTGTTAATTAGATGGGTATTTTTCTAATTCCCTAGGATTTAAAAAAAAATGTCATCAACAAATAGGGATAGTTTTATCTCTTCTTTACCTATGTTTATGCAGTTAATTTCTTTCTCTTGTCTGATTGCTATTGCTGGAATTTTTTAAAAACTCCATTGAATAATAACAAGAAGAGAGCATCTATAGCCTTATTCCTCTATTTATTGAGAAAGCTTCTAGTGTGTTCCAATTGCATATAACACTTGGTTTTCATTTTAGATTGATACTTTTCAATGATTTATTTGTTTATTTTAAATCAATTTATTTATTTTTAGTTTTAAACTTTCTCCCTTTCCCTTCCCTCCCTTCCCCAAGTTGGCATACAATCTGATATAGGCTCTACATATACATTCATATTAAACATATTTTCAGATTACTCATGTTGTAAAGAAGAACTAGAACCAATTCGAGGAACCATGAGAAAGAAGAAACAAAACAAAACAACAAAAAAAGGGAGCAAATAGTATGCTTCCATCTGCATTCAGACTCCAAACTTCTTTCTCTGGATGTGGACAGCATTTTCCATCATGAGTCTTTTGGAGTTGTCTTAGATCCTTGTATTGTTGAGAAGAGCTAAGTCTATCAAAGTTAGTCATCGAACAATGTGACTGTTACTGTGTACAATGTTCTCCTGGTTCTGCTCACTTTACTCTGCCTCAGTTCATATAAGTCTTTCCAGGTTTTTCTGAAGTTTGCCTGCTCATCATTTCATACAGCAAAATAGTATTCCATTATATTCATCTACTACAACTTGCTCAGCCATTTCCCAGTTGATGGGCATCGTTTCAACTTCCAAGTCTTGGCCACCACAAAAAAAGTTGCTATAAATATTTTTGTACATGTAGGTGCTTTCCCCTTTTTTATGATCTCTTTGGGATACAGACCTAGAAGTAGTATTTCTGGGTCAAAGGGTATGCACATTTTTAAAGCTCTTTGGGCATAGTTCCAAATTGCTCTCCAGAATGATTGGATCAGTTCACAACTCCATCAAAAAGGCACATCTTCTCCAACATTTTAATGATATTTTTAAAAGGTCCCTCTATGTAGGGTATTTAGCACTGTTGTACTTTTTCAAAGGCCTTTTCTGCATCTATTGAGATGTGGCTTTGAATGTTTTTGGTTTTGTTTTTAATATGATTGATTATATTGATGGTCTTCCTGATGTAGAATGTTCTTTACATCTCTGGTATAAATAGAACTTGGTCATAATGAATGATATCTTACAGAATGACTTCATTCTACTCTTTCTTTCCAATGAAAGAGTATTTGATTTGGACTTAGAAGAAGTGGTGTCTAAGGTTCCTTCTAGATCTAATATTCTATGATTCCCTCTTCTCTAACATCCACTTTTCCCCATTCCTTCCAATAATCCTCACCCTAGTAATTAAAATAAGAATGATTTCCATGGTACTTTAAACTTTGCAAATTATTTTACACACATTATCTTATTTAACTCTAGAAAGTATCACATTAGGAAAGGCAGGGCAGTGTAATAGAAAGTGCCCTGGACTCAGAGTCAGAGACCCAGCTCTTGTATTTATATGTTACATAGAAAAAGCCACATAAGCTCAATCAGCCTCTATTTCATCATCTGTGACTGTAAAAGTCAAATGAGTGAAAAAGCTTTGTAAGACTTTGTAAAACTGTAACTTTATAAGACTTGGAAATGTAAGTTATAGAATGATAATGTTCATTATTCCCATTCTTATGAATGTCTTATTTCCCTAGAAATATGGTAAATTCTTTAAAAGTAAGAACTATGTTTCCTTCTTTATGTAACTAGAACATCGTACCCAGAACAACCTTGAATATATCATTCTTGTTTTGGTATGAAAAGAGTATAGTATGTTCCTTTAAGCTAGTCAATTCAGTTCTTTGGGTCTCAGTTTTTCCATCTGTTGTATGAGAAGGCTGGAAGAAATAATATCAGCACTCTTCTAGCATTAAGATTCATGAGTTCTATGGGTCAGCTCTTTGAAGGCTGGGAGATCTCTGAATTCTTTGTGCCTTACAGGTCATAGGTGCTAAATAAATGCTCGATGATGATAATGATCCATTAATTTGATTGATAAGTCCAAATTTTATCCTATGGTATATAGGAGAGAAGGAAATATACATTTATTAAATGCCTACTGTGTGCCAGGCACTGTGCTAACTAAGCACTTTATAAATGTTTCATCTCATTTGAGTCTCACAACAACGCTGGGAGATAAGTGCTGTTTTTATCTCCATTTTATAGACAAGGAAATTCGGACAAACCGAAGTTAAGTGACTTGCCCAGGGTCACAAATCTAGTAAGTATCTGAGGCTGGATTTGAACTCAGGTATCCCTGACTCCAGTCCCAGCACTTTATCCACTGAATCATCTCACTTTTCGATATAGTGGAAAGAACACTGGATCTGAAGTCAGAGAACCTGAGTCATAGGATTAGTCAGTTTATAGGATTATATCTGGGAGGGTCCTTAGAGGTTACCAAATTCAACCGCTTTGTTTTACAAAAAAAGGCATCTATGTCACTTTGTGTCCCAGGCTATCCCACTACTTACCACCTGTGTGACCTTGAATGAGTTACTTCCTCCGAGCCTCAATTTCCTCACTTAAGATCTCTAAGGTCAGCTCTAAGTCCTATGATCTTAGGAGAGATCAACCTCTCAAAGTTTACAGATTTAATTCTTCTCCTGGGCACTGAATTGCTACTTGACCTTGGGCAAGATTCGTGCCTCAGTTTCCTTTCCTGGCCTGTTACTTGTGGCCACTGAGTGCTGCCTGAGGAAGAAGATGCTTTGGAGGTTTATTTGATTGATTGATTGATTCATTAGTGCTTGGAAAGTGCCCCAAAGTCCTTGGAGCCAAGCATTGTTATTTAAAGAACACTGATGGAAAAACAGAGTTAGCCATTCAAATTGTCCTCGGAGGACTGTCCAAGCAGCCAATGATCTTTGAGCATTTACCTAGCTAATTCCTTGCTTCAGTATTTAAGGTCTCTGAAAAAGCTACATCCATCTTTCACGAGGGAAAAAAAATGTTCTTACATCTTCCTGCTATCTAGAGATTATTTAGTGTTCTGATATTGACACTTGCTTCTGTAGAAAGATTTAAAGATAGAAATGCAGTGTATTCAAGCACTGATCATTTTTCATCGTCACTTAGTGACAGGACAGCCTGAAGTCAATTGCAGCAGATTTATCTTTTCTGATATTGATTGCATGCATGTGTGGCTAAGCCGCTTGCAGGACCCTGGCTGCATCCCTCCGGAGGCACAGCAAGGGGTACAAAGGGAGGAGGGGCAGGGAAGAGGAGGAGGTGAGAACCCCTGCCCTCTGTTTTTCTGCTGCTTTAAAGGCTCCAGGTTTGAACTGTCAAGTAAGGTCACAGACCATGGAAGCCCAAACTAGGAATATGAGCAACCTAAAAGTTGCTAAAAGTATCTTGTAATTGACTTGAAGCTTAAACACCCTCCAAGGCTCCCTGAGGTTTGAGGAGGCTGGAAGAGCCCAGAATTTTAAGTGCCCTGAGGTTTACTGAGAATATGCTGAGCCACATCTCCAGAATTTATTAAGGGGTCACTTCCTTCTCTAAAATGCATGGGCCAACAGTCTCCCAATCTGAGAGGCAACTGAGCTGCTTTGAACGCCTTATTAACCCTTTCCTCTACTAAGCGCTAAAAATCTTCTCCTGTGTTTCCTCAGGTTTTGTTTCACCCCTTGGTTCCCTTTTCAGGAAAGCCAACCCCAGACGCCACGCGCCTACTACCTTATTTGGTGGAATGAGGCACCAGTCTTAACCACCGAGTTGTTTTTGTTTTGTTTTGTTTTGTTTTTTGGTTATGCAAACTCTGTCTATGGTCAGTATTTGGTAGCAGCAAGAACACTTAGATTCTACTGGGAAACCTTGTCTTTTAATTACCCTGAATTTCTCTGTTCTTGTCTCTAAAAGTGGGAATAGTAATACTTCTCATGCATCTCTCACAAGGTTCTTCTAAAAATCAACTCAGATAGCAATAGTAACAGGAGTAAAAATAGGTACTGAACCTGTGATCTCACTGATAGATGGAAGTCTCAGATAAGGAAATTCCCTCTGCTGATGCTGGTCTACAATTCATGATCTTAGGGAGCCACGGGAAGAGATTAAGTGACTTGCTCAGTGTCACACAAGCAGTATGTATCAGAGGCAGACTTGAATACAGGTCTTCTTGCCTCTGAGGCCAGAGAAGAAGAAGGTGGAAGAGGAGGGGGGGAAGAGAAGAAGAAGAAATAGAAGAAGAAGAGAAGAGGAGGAGGATGAGGAGAAGGAAAAACAACTAAATTGAACTTTAATACTTACAAAACATGTTATATACATTATTATAATGTGTAAAATGCTTTTAAAAGTATAAAATAAAAATAATAAAATATAAAATGCCATATGGAGATAAAATATTCATTGTTATCGATATTATGATCGACAATTCCGTCTTTGCTAAATTACAAAGGAAAGATATTCTCCACTGGATTCAAGAAAGTGTCTACTACAGGGTTGTGTGTCATAGAATACACAACATATATTATCTAGTCTTCAAGCTAGAGAAGATTCCTTAATGCACCTAGAACACTCTAGGCTTCTTAGCTGCCCCTTTGGCTTTGGTGACTATCACAGTAGCTTACTGGAAATTGCATCTGGAGTCAGTACCACTGCTTCAGCACCCTTCCCAAACTCCATTATGTCTCCTCCTAGCAAAGGGTCTTTATCAGTATCTGAGATTCATGCAGAATCATCACCCCAGCAGAGAAGCCCCCCCCACCACCCCTTACCTTAATGCTACTAAGCCTACAGAGCTAGGAACTTTTCCTTAGAAGGCTGATTTCTCATTGTCAGAGCGTGTTTCCTTGATATTTAGTCTAAATCGACTGCTCCTAAATTTCATCAATCATTCCTCCTCAGAATTGGCTAAATCATTCTTCTCTTCTCCTCTCCTCTCCATGACTTTACACTTTCCAATGTGTATCTCCTCTTTCCCTCTGACAGCCGAGCTGATGCTTCAAATGAGATAATATATGTAGAGCTCATTATAAACCTTCATGGGCTGTATAAATGTCAGCTATTATTATTATTCCAAAAGACTTAGTATTTAAGGGGCTCACTCCCAATATTACTATAGACCAAAGGGATGAAATAAAATAGTGAAATCTGGGAGCTGGAAGGGACCTTAAAGACAATCTAATTCAATCACTTCATTGTTCAGAAGAGCAAACTGCCTCTATAAAGGTGGACTTTCCCAAGGTCACATAGCAATTTAGTAGTGTATCCTGAGGGAGCTAAAGTTCTTGAAGGAAAAAAGCATATAGTACTCTTGTTAATACAATTTTGGTTCATTTGTGCTAAATAGTGCATTGGATAGAACACTGAACCTGGAGTCTGAAAGACTTGAGTTCAAATCTCATCTCAGACATTTATTAGCTGTGTGACCTTGGGAAAGTTGCTTAATCACTGTCTGTCTCAGTTTCCCCATCTGTAAAATGGGGATAATAATAGCACCTACCTCCCAGGGTTGTTGTGAAGGTCAAATGAGGTGATACTTGTAAAGTGCTTTGCAAACTTTAAAGTGGTATATAAATGCTAGCAATTATAACATTTCATACTACTATTAGCTTCATACTGTCCCTTTTTCTGTCTGCCCAGCTCTGGCTAAAACAATTAAGGCTGTGGTGGTGTAGTGAATAGAGCACTAGATCTGGAAGGAGCTCAAGAAAACCTGAGTTCAGGGGCAGCTAGGTGGTGCAGTGGATAGAGCACTGGCCCTAGAGTCAAGAGGACCTGAGTTCAAATCCAGCCTCAGACACTTGACACTAGCTGTGTGACCCGAGGCAAGTCACTTAACCCTGATTGCCTCACCAAAAAAAAATCATACATATTAGTGGTGCAATAGATAGAGCTCTGGCCTTGGAGTCAGGAGGACCTGAGTTCAAATGTGACCTCAGACACTTGACACTTACTAGCTAGCTGTGTGACTCTGGGCAAGTCACTTAACCCTGATTCCCTCATCAAAAAAGGAAAAAAAAGAAAAAGAAAACCTGAGTTCAGCTCTAGCCTTAAACATTTACTAGCTGTGGGATCCTAGGCAAGTCACTTAACCTCTGTCTGCCTCAACTGTAAAATGGGGATATAATAGCACCTACCTTGCAAAATTGTTTCTTAGGATCAACTGATCTAGATAGATATACATAAATATAGACAGATATTGATATAGATATGTGTGTGTATGTGTGTGAGTTTTTTTGTTTGTTTGTTTGTTTTGGTGAGGCAATCAGGGTCAAGTAACTTGCCCAGGGTCACACAGTTAGTAAGTGTCAAGTATCTGAGGTTGGATTTGAACTCAGGTCCTCCTGACTCCAAGGCCAGAGCTCTATTCACTGTGCCACCTAGCTGCACAAACGTGTGTGTGTGTGTGTGTGTGTGTGTGTGTGTGTGTTTAAAGCACTTGGCACACCACCTAGCACGTAATAGGCCCTATATAAATTCTTATTTCTTTCCTCCCTATTTTGATACTATTTGGTTTAAGAGACTGGGTAACTCTAATACAGAGCAAAGAGACCAAAACACCTCCGCCTAAAAAAAACCCCTATAACAACATGGAAAATGACATCATTTTGTAGGGGGCAGCCTGGCATCATAGTTCACAGAACAATAAAAGAACAGAGCAGTTCTAAGGAATTTGGTAAAGATGAAGGATATAGAGGGAATTGTTGTTGTTTGTCCTTTGTTTTTGAAGAGGACCAATGACCAATGTTTTTGAAGAGGACCAATGACATCTTGGGGTCATGTCTTGACTCGTAAGTGCTTTGGATTTCAGTAAGGCAGAGTTGCATAAAGTCATCAGCCTAACTCTCTCTTTAAGTCATTGAAGTCCAGTGGAAGACCAAGATGATTGGTGATGGCTGGGGATGCAGTAGATAACCTTGGGGTCTTTGATATCTGACCAAGCTCTAAGCACTCCATAGTGCCTGCTTCAGCCACCTAAATAGCTATTGAAACAAATTGTTCTCATCTGCCCATTTCACTGGTGGAAGCCTTCTCATATTTGGGGTAGATAACACAGAGCTGGGATTTGAACCCAGATGTCCTGAGAAGCTCAATGCTCTTTCCACTGCTCTTTCCACACAGCACCTTGCTTCTCAGTAGACCATTCTGGGAGAATAAGGCTACATTGGTGTCATAGAAACAAGATAATAAAAAGGCTACATCTCTACCACACTGAGCAATTGGCTAACTTTTTTTTCATTGAATTTAATTGAACATGCATTTGTTAAGCACCTACGATGCATAAGACACCTTGATAGGAAGACTGTGGGGATACAAAGGAACGAAATAATGGCTGCCCTCATGGATCATATATATATGTATATATATGATTAGAGGGTTAGAGCGCAATGGCATTATTCTGAATTTAGTGAGTAGCAAACAGAATTCCATGAATTTTTATTATGTAGAACTTCCTTTTTTGAGAAAAAAAGCATATAATAGATTCAACATGTTACTTTCAAAGCTCTCCTACTTGTCTATATTTCTCTCTTAATTTTCTTCTTTTCTGTGCATTTTAAGATGTTTCAATTGTCTTCAAATTTTTTCTACTTTTTTTGGCAACACTATTGATAGCTTCTCCCTTTCCCCAAAACCCCTATATCTCAAGTAAAAGAAAAACAATCACTGTTAACAAATAAAAATAGTCAAGCAGAACAAATGTTTGCTATGTCTAAAAATATGTCATTTTCCATTTTGATCTATCACCCTTTTGTTAATGGCATGCTTCATCAGACCTCTGGAGTTCTGGTTGGTCATTGCGCTGATAGAGGTCTTGAGCCTTTCCAGATAGTTTTTCTTCATAATGTTGTTACTGTATAGATTGTTCTCTTGGTTTTGCTCACTTTACTCTGAATCAGTTTATACAAGACTTCTCAGGTTTCTCTGAAACCATCCTTTTCATAGTTTCTTACAGAACAACAATGTTCCATTACATTAATACACTATAATTTGTTCGGCCATTCCCCAGTTGATGGGTTCTCCATTTGTTTCTAGTTATTTTCTATAACAAAAAGTTGCTATAAACATTTCTATACATATGAATCTTTCCCCTTTGCCTTGATCTCTTTGGGGGATAGGGCTAATAGTGACATTACTGAGTCAAAGGGTATGTATAGTTTAGTAACTTTTGGGGATTAGTTCCAAATTATTTTCCAGAAGGGCTGTACAAATTCATATCTCTGTCAACAATGCATTAATGTGCCTGTTTACCTAGACCCTCCCTCTCCAACATTTGTCATTTTCCTTTTTTGTCATCTTTGCCAATCTGATAAGTGTTGCTTATCAGACCTCAGAGATGCTTTAAACTGCTTTTCTCTAATTATTAGTGATTCAGAGCATTTTTGTCTTAAGACTATGGAAAGCTTGGATTTCTTCCCTTGAGAACTACCTGTTCATATCTTTTGGCCATTTATCAATTGGGGAATGGTTCTTACTCTCATAAATTTGAATCAATTCCTTATATATCTTGGAAGTGAGACCTTTATCAGAAAAACTTCTACAAAGATTTTTCCCCAGTTAACTGTTTCCCTCCCAATCTTAGCAACCTTGGATTTGTTTGTGCAGAAACTTTTAAACTTCATGCATTTCTCTCCATCATACTCTGTTATATTTTTTCCTGTCTTTGCTCCCTAGCCCTTCTTTATGTAGAAAAAGAGGGGTATGGAACAGGAATGTGCTTAGCACATTCAATCTCTATGTTTGATTCAAACTTCTTCTCCCATAACCCCCTCTTCTTTTTTACCCCCACCCCAGTCACAGATTCTCACTTTCTTTCTTCCTTCCTTTCTTCCTTCCTTCCTTCCTTCCTTTCTTTTAAATCTCTCTCCATTATTCCCACTCTGAACTTAAGGTTTGTTTTATGCATGATTAATCTTTCCCTAGATCAATACTCCCTCTTATTCTCCTTTACCTCTTCCAATTTTTCTTTTGTTTCCCTATTGAGTTGGATATGTTTCCACACCAAACTCTTTATGTAGATATGTATGTTCTACCCTACTTTAACCAGTTCAGATGAAAGTGAGGTTCAAGTGATGACTGCTCCCTCCATCACTTCCTGATTTGCATAGATTTTTACTTTTGCCCCTTGTTTATGTCAGATAATGTTTCCCCTCCTGTTCTTTCTCTTTTCTTTCCTAATGTATCCTTTCATTCTTTCCCTTTCCTCTCTTCTTTTAAGAGCACCAAAACATAACAAAAATCACCCACGAGACCCTCCATCTTATTTGACTTCCTCTGACCTCTGATGACATTACCTTTCTTAAGATATGCTTCTCTCATTCCCCACCTCCTCCCTGCCCACACATTCCCCCATTAGATTGCAAATACTTCATCCTTATAAAATCTTTTCTGGTTGTTCATTTGTATTTATCTTTTTATGTTTGTTTTTACTTATGTGTTTGTATTTTAAATTTTTATTCAACTTGGGTCTTTTTATTAGGAATGCCTTGAAGTCCTCTGATTCATTAAAGGTCCAATTTTTCCCCTGTAGGATCACACTCAATTTTTCTGGGTAAGTTATTCTTGGTTGCAAGCCTCTTGAATATCATATTCCATGCTCTATATCTCTTAATAGTGGTAACAGCTAAATCTTGTGTGATCATGACTGTGGTCCTTGAATTCTTTCTTTATGGGTATTTGCAGTAATTTTTCTTTGACTGTGAAGCACTAGATTTTGTTTACGATATTTCTGTGGATTTTAATTTGGGGGCATATTTTAGGTGATAACCAGTAGATTCTTTCTATTTTTACTTTGCACTTTGATTCTAAAAGATTTGGGCAGTTATCTTTCAAGATTTCTTAAAATATGATATCCATGCCCTTTTTTTTTTTTTGATAATGGCTTTCAGGTAGTTTGATGACTCTTAAATTTTCCTCTTTGGTCTGTTTTCTTGTTCAGTTTTTTATATGAGATATTTTACATTTTTCTATTGTTTTCTATCTTTTGACTTTGTTTCAGTTTTTCTTGTTGCATTATGGAGTCATTCACTTCTTTTTCAGGAAATCTGCTACTTGGGTAAGGTTTTGTGTCTCTAATGCTAGCTGTTGTCTCTCCTCCATAGGTCTCATTTCTTTTCCAATTCTTTCATTTATAATATAATATCTTTTTAACTCTCTCTCTGTCTCTGTCTCTGTCTCTCCTCTTGCTTCATTTCTTCTAGGAATTCTAATTGATCTTGTGGGCAAGCTTTGTTTTTCTTTGAGGCTTTACTTATATGTGTTTTGAAGGAGTTATTCTGCTCTTTAGGGTTTGTGTCTTGGGCTTCAGTGGCATCATAATAGCTCTTTATCTTTTTTTTTTTGTTTACTTATTCTTTCAGCAATCTGCTCTAGGCAACTTGATATTGATGTTGCTAGCCTAGACAAGAACTCTTGGTGCTAAGTCTGAACTCCCAATTACTCTGAGAGACCCAGATCTGCTGCCTGGGCCAGGGGTTAAGTCTAAGATCTTCTCTGGGCAGTTCTGAGCACTCAGTCTCTGATCCTGGACCACCCCTGTTCAGCAGTTCCTGACCTGGTCACCTACTTGTAGGTAAAACTTGTGATCTTGAGCTGGAAATAGGACCCATTGTACCTTCTCTTTTAATTTCTCAGTTACTACTTGGTCTAACATTCTTCTCAGATTGTTGTTGTGGTAGTTGTAGGAAGAGCTAGGCTATACTAATTCTGTCTACTCCACCATCTTGGCTTGATCTTCTGTATCATTAAAAAAAAAAATTGGCAGTGGCAAGTCTTTTGCCTTTGGAATCTGAGGATTTGGGTAGCAGGCCAATCTCATACTATGTCTACCTATCCTTATTCTACTCATCACCAGAGGGCTAGTGAGTAGGTGTCAGGTCAATATAAGGAGAAATGCCCCAATATTTAGAACTGTCCAAAGTGGAATAGGCTACCTTGGGAAATAACAAAATCCCTATCCTTAGAAATCTTCAAATGCAGTCTAAGTCAATATAAGATCATAGGATTTGAAGCTAAAAATGGCCATTGAGGTAATTTTGTCTAACGCTCTCACTTCATACATAAGAAAATGCCAAAAGCACAGATTGGTAGTGACTTGCACAATATCACACAGGTAGCAAGTTATAGATCATTAACTGGACCTAAGTCCTCTGAGTCCAAATTCAATGTTCTTTCAACTAGACCATAATCAACATTGCCAAGAATGTTGTAGGGTAGATCCCTTATCTTTGAGATCCCTTCTAACTTGTATATTCTAATTTACAAATATTTGTCTCTAGGGGAAGTCTCCTATTATGCCAAAGCAAGTGCCCAGGGGTAGGAAGCATACTTTGAGGGTGCCCTTTCTAATTTGGGAGAGGGTGTCATGAAAGAAAGCAATCTTGTTCTCTATTCTCTATTCTCTGCCCGCCCTGGTTATAGTGACACCTCCCAATTAAGTATCTTATGC
>NW_020954571.1:7220334-7263668 GCF_900497805.2 Vombatus ursinus | reverse complement strand
CTGCCCGCCCTGGTTATAGTGACACCTCCCAATTAAGTATCTTATGCAAATTTCATTATCGTGCTGTTTACCTCCTCTTCCAGATCATTATTAAAGATGTTAAATAAGGGCAGAACAAACACCAATTCCAGACACCTCCAGCAAAACCATCCCATTGCTATTTATCTTCAATCTTTGCCAGTACTTTCCACCCATATGCATTGCAAGGTTCTTTTCCACCCCAATTTGAATTCATTTCACAAGTAAAATTTCATGAGACATTGCATCCAATGTTTTTAATAAAATCCAGTTTTCTAATTATTTTTGGCATTCCTTCCATGTCATGCCATTCTTGGCAAAAGAGCCAATAAACTTATGTAACTGATGGGCTTTCTATATAAACCAGCCTTACTAAAGATGCTGTAGTTCTCAGGATAGAAGCTTTTCTCATCATTTTGGTCAGTCAGTCAACAATGCTGACTCAACATGTTCAACTTTACCTGACAAGCAGTGAAAAACCTGGATATGGAGCCTAAAGATTGGATTTGTCCCTTTTCCACTTCAGCTATGTAACCTTAGGCAAGTCACTATGTTTCTCTGAACCTTGGTTTGCTCATCTGTAAAATGGTTTATCTGTCTTGCAGGACTATTGAGAGAAAAGCACTTTATAAACTGTTAAATTCTACCAAAAAGGTAAACTTTTGTTATTAACACCTTTGAGTACAGGTTCTTGTACTGGGTGTTATAGGGATACTTCCCTCACTGGAAAAAAAAAAAAAAAAAAGGAAGCACCCATCCCTGTTCTGAAGGATCTTGGAGATAGAGAATTTATATGTGCATATACAAAAGCAACTTAGTAACACTCAGGGAGGAACATACAGATTCCAACTAAGTGCAGATGCTACCCATTTAAAGAAAAAAATAAATATAAAAATGTAAATTATATAAACTATAGAACAGATCAATCATAGGGTAAAGTCATTACCAGAGAAACAAAGAAACAACCATTGAGTTAGAAAGGACCTCAGAGGTCACCTAGACCAATACCTGGACAGGAATCTCCTTGAGATGATCTTGACAGTGGTCATCCTACCTCCATCTGAAGTTCTCCAGTGATGTGGAATCCAGACCTTTTGGAGACGGCCCATTTCACTTTTGGATAGTTCCAATTGACCAGGAAGATTTTTCTTTACATCAAGTCCACATTTTCCTCTCTACTGCTTCTATCCATTATAATTTAGCTCCCTGGGAGCAAACAGAACAAGTAGGTATAATTCTTCTTCCACATGACAACCCTTGAAATTCTTGAAGACAGCTATCGTTTCCCAGCTAACGATTGTCTTATCTAGGCTAACCATCTGCAATACCTTCAACAAATTCTCTTATATATAGCATGGCCTCCAGTATTCTCATCCACCTTGCCGCCCTCCTCTGGACATCCTCAAGCTTGTTAGTAGGCTGTTTTGAGAACGAGCATGACATAGTGGAGACAGGAGACTAGGATTCAAGTGACACCATTTTTCATGTCTACTCTGTGACTTTGGACAAATGCATTTAACCTCATTGATTCTTAGTTTCCTTATCTGTAAAACAAGGATATTTATATTCACAGAGGTTTTGTAAGGAAATCACTTTGCAAATCTTAAGGTACGCATGAAAATATGTGAATTATTCTTTATTATTAAATATTTTATCTTT
The DNA here is from genome assembly GCF_900497805.2 of Vombatus ursinus. NCBI lineage: Eukaryota > Metazoa > Chordata > Mammalia > Diprotodontia > Vombatidae > Vombatus > Vombatus ursinus. The sequence continues at coordinate 7,261,991 of NW_020954571.1, read as the reverse complement.
TCCAATTATATGTAAAAACAATTTTTAATATTTATTTTTAAAAAATTTTGAGTTCTGAATTCTCTCCCTCCCTCTCTCTCCTTTCACCTTATTGAGAAGGCAAGCAATTTAATATAGGTTATACATATGTAGCCATGCCAAGTGTGTTTCCAGATTAGTCATGTTGTGAAGGAAAGCACAGAACTCCATCATCCCCCCAAAAAAACAAGAAAAACAAAGAAAATTTTAAAAAGGTATGGTTCAATCTGCATTCAGACTCTATCAGTTCTTTCTCTGAAGGTGGATAGCATTTTTCATAGTAACTTCTTTGGTTGACCTAGATCATTGTATTGATATGAATAGCTAAATCATTCATGGTTGATTATATTCCAAGCCCTTTGATCCTTTAATGTAGAAGCTGTTAAATCTTGTGTTAGCCTCACTGTGGCTCCATGATATTTTAATTGTTCCTTTCTGGAGGCTTGCAATATTTTCTCCTTAATCTGGGAACTCTGGAATTTGGCTATAATATTCCTGGGAGTTTTCATTTTAGGATCTCTTTCAGGAAGTGACCAGTGAATTCTTTCAATTTCTATTTCATCCTTTGGTTCTAGGATATTGGGGCAGTTTTCCTTAACAATTTCTTGAAAAATGATGTCTAGGCTCTTTTTGATCATGACTTTCAAGTAGTCCAATAATTCTTAAATTATCTCTCCTGGATCTATTTTCCAGATCAGTTGTTTTTCTAATGAGTTGTTCCACATATTCTATTTTTTTTTCATTCTTTTTATTTTGTTTGATTGTTTCTTGATGTCTCATGGAGTAATTAGCTTCCACTTGCCTAATTCTAATTTTCAAGGAATTATTTTCTTCAGTGAGCTTTTGTACCTCCTTTTCCATTTGGCCAATTCTGCTTTTTAAGGAGTTCTTCTTTTCAGCGGATTTTTGTGTCTCTTTCACCATTTGGCCTACTCTGTTTTTAAGGTGTTATTTTCTTTTGTGCCTCCTTTACCAAGCTGTTAACTTTTTCTTTTTCATGATTTTTTGCATCACTCATTTCTTTTCCCTATTTTTCCTCTATCTCTCTTATTTGAGGTTTAAAATCCTTTTTTGAGCCCTCTCAGAAACTCTATTTGGGCCTGAAACCAATTTATATGTTTCTTTGAGGCTTTGGATATAGCTGTTTTGACTTTGTTGTTTTCTTCTGAGTTTGTTTTGATCTTCCCTGTTTCCACAGTAACTTTCTATGGTCAGGTTCTTTTTTGTTGTTGTCATTTGATCATCTTTCCAGCCTATCTTTTTTTTTTAACTTTTAACTTTATGTTAAAGTTGGGCTCCAAGATGGAGGGATCACTGTACCAAGCTTCAGGTTATTCATGCTGCTATTTTCAGATCTAATTCTGGGGAAAGGGAGATCTGTGAGTTTTCAGTTCTTCCAAGGTGGTATGATCTAAGGAGAGGCATGGTCACTGCTCTCTTGGCCTATACTCTGATCTCTGAGTGACCACAAGCATTCTTTTCTGCCCTGGTACTTTGCAGGGTGTCTGCTCCCTAGTAGCCCCACACTCTAGTGTGCTATTGCTCCTCCTTATCCTGGGACTTCGACCTGAAATCAAGTTAGGGGCAATGCAACAGAGTCACACACACAGTGCCAGCAAAGGGACCTTTATAATCTCCTTTTGACCAGTTGTCTGGCCCCCTTACCATCTGTGGGCTGAGAGATCCAGAAGCAACAGCTGCAAATTCAATCACCTCTAAGGCCTGCTGCTGGTTTGCTGGGGCATAGCCTGCACTGGATGCCTATCCACTCTCACTCCAGTGAGACACTTTTCTGCCAACCTAAGTGTTGGTGGGCTGGAAAATTGTTTCACCCTGTCCTTTTGTTGTTTCTGCAACTCCAGAATTCATGTTGAGGAATTATTTTAGCATTGTTTGGAGGAGAATTTGGGAGAGCTCAGGCAAGTCCTTGCTTTTATTCTGCCATCTTGACTCCAACCTGTACATTATTCTTAAGATGTGGTGACAAAAATAACATTCCAGATGTGGTCTGACTAGGGTCAGGTCAACAATTCCAAAGAATCCTTCACTTTATAGGACTCACAGTCAGGTTCCTTTACATAAAGGAGTTTCCCTAGGGTGCTTAAAACATTTGTCAATGTGCCAAAAATTCTATTCGCACAACTCCTCTGGAACACACATACTTCATGAAACTGGGTCTGCCACTCCATGTAAGTTTTGTGGGAGAATAGAATTAAGGAATGTGTAACATTGGTCAGGGCTAAACCAGTTGTTACTAAGGCTAAGTCTCTCTGTAACACCCAATGAGCCAACTAGTCACTTGAATTCACTGGAGAAATTAGGCAAATGAGTTAGACTGAATTGGCTCCATCAGAAACTTTAATATGGACATCAACCATGCAGGTATGTAATTTTCAAATAACTCCTTTTCACTTTTCAAAAGATTTGATCATTCCAGTTTTCTAGCCTCAGCTTTGTCCTCCGCAATTTTCCCAAAATACTAAGTAGGTTAGGTAATTCCTTCAGGGCCCTTCGATAAACATCATACTGTTGTGCTGATAATGCAGATGTTTACTCAGGGTGATCTAGGTAAGGGACAGAACTACCCAGAAGGAGGCCCTCGTCTTGCCTCTGTCATTCAATTGAGACACAAAGTGAATAGTTTCACTAACTCAATTTTTTGTTTTCCCCATCAGTGAAAGTCTCTTCCATCTCTAAAAAACTAATTATCTTTTCCCCCCAAAATTCTTCCCAAGAGGCAAAAATAACCTTTTTCTCTTCTCCCAGAGGAACTGTTTTGGTTATTGTGGAGAGGAAGATTTCAAAGAGAACCTGACACAAAGAGCTTGAAATAATTCAGAAGAGAAAGGCAATATGAACACGTTATTTAATATTAACATTGCTGTTATTACTATTGATCAGTACTCATCACCTATTTAATTACTCAGTATTTTCATAAAGTTTTCCTTTGCCCCCAGTAGTCCTAATTTCTTTTCTAAGGGTTTTCTTATGAAAAGCAAGTTTTGGAAATGAGGCCAGTAAGGCAGCTATTTCAACATCAGCATTCATTTCATCCCCCTCCTCACTTATTAGCAAGTGTTTCTTCCCTCTGGTCTCTTGCTTCACAACAAATCCCCAGAGGAAAACATGGTTTCAGGAGCCCACTGGATAATGCAACAAAGCTTTTCCAAGGCCATTAGAAATCCATTATTTAGGACAGTCATCCCTACTTCCTCCCAGACCCTTCACCCCACAACCACCAAAATCTCTTGTCAGGAAACTCGACAGTTGGGTTTCCTCTGGGGAAAGACTTATCTGCATTAAGCAGATGGGTTTGATCTGATGTCATAAGCCAGCAGCCTGGATGCAGTGGTGATAAAAGCCACCCAAACCTTCCACCTTTGTCTAAACTCTGAATTTCCTTGCCTGTAGACTAGAATCTATTAAAGTTATAGCAGGATAAGAAAGGGAGAAAGGTAAGGAGATTTCAGAGTCCTTTCAAATCAAGGATTCCAACATAGCTATTTAATGCTATTGATGTTCAGCAATCAATAGATTTTTTTCTCCCTGTAAGCCTTGTATCATAGCCCTTCCTCTTTTTCAAGAACAATCACAGTCAGTGGTTAAGGGCTTCCTTTCCCCACCCCTTTGTTTTCATATTGCTATTCTATTTTTACTTTTCTTTTTTAAAACGTAGGATTAAAAAAAAAACACGGGATTTTCTTGGCCCTCCTCCCCCTACTTCAATCCTTTATTACTAATGTAATCTATGTATACAAGGCTGCTTAAATATATAAAATATGGCTTGTGGGTAACATGGACAAATATGATCTGGAATCTGGCCCACAGTTGTGGAAAGTAGGAGGGCTATGTTGGCACTACCAGCAGTCTTGCTGGAGGTAAGGGGAGGGCAAGATCCAGTACTGCTGTGGCAGGCTTTTAGGGCTAGTCCTGATACCAGTACTCTCCTAATTCAGGTTCAATGCAAGGATTTAATAAGACACTCAGAGGTCATTAAACAGTTAATAAAAGGAGGTTTATTTAGTCCTAACGTAGGAAGAATATGCAACCAGGATCACCATCTCTTAGCTTTTACAGATGTGGAAGCCCTCTCACTTCCATATGGAAACAAGTCTGATCAGCAGCTAGGCAGGGTGTGGAGATTCTTGTGGTCTTTGGACATCCATCAAGTCAGAAGGGACCCAACCCTCATATAGGTGAGACCTTTTATATCTTTTGGTGACCAAGAAGCCACGTCAGCATAATCAGTGGCCACTAGGAAGCGGCACCAAGGAAGACACAGCTTGGGCTTTGCCCTGTCCCTGGGGCCAAGCAAGTCCTGGTCTTTTTGTCTTTTCTTCACTCATGTTGCAGGGGAAGTCAGTAACCCTGGTAGCTACTGATCCTATCCCATAGGACCCCCATGGTGGCAAGGTCCTAAGAGGTTCTTTTACTATTTAAATGCTTTTAAATGGGCAATCTGCCTAGTATTGATAGTTCTAAGGGGAAAAGAAAGAAAAAAAGTATGGTCCTCCCTCCTGCCCCTTCCACCAAGGGTCACTATACAGAAAAATAAGAAAGAAAAAAAAATATATTATAGAGGAGGACAAAAGTCAGAAAGCCTAGGCTTTTTTCCCCCTCTTCAGAAAGACCAAGTCTCACATCTTAACAGTTTGGTCTATGCAGTAGGTAATGCCAAATCTTTGTAATTCACAGTGGGTCTCCTAATGCAAGGTGGTGATGATGAGCTGGAGCAGCATCAGGAATATCAGAGACACAGCACAGATGATGACACCTCCAACACAGTCCAGGATTCCTCTCCTGCTAGAAGGCAGTAATGGTGAGCAGGGAGCAGCACCAGGAGCATCAGGGACACAGTCCACCTCCTGCATGGCCAACAACCCTTTGTCACCCAGTAAGGTCATCTCAAAGTAGCTAAGAGCTCACAAGCCTCCCCGAGGGTGTAAGTTAACATCAAGGCTCATCCAACACCACCACCCAGTTAGTATTCCCTGGCTCACTCACTAAAATCTCTCCCAGATATCAGGGGAATAATACACAACCTTTGGCCCCCTTCAAGGCCTCTGCAGAGGGGCTGCTCCCTTGTTCCACAGAGGCTAAAGAAGGGCCTTCTACTCCCATCCAGGGACTCAGAATTATCCCCAGGTTAGTTAAGGGATTCCCTCTCTTCCAAGTAAAAATATGTCCACCATAGTTATACAGTGACAATTTTACTTCCACCATGCTGTTGGAAACCAATAATACCACCTCTTGGTCCCCACCCCCCCACCAAAAAAAGTCCTTCGTAGTCAGTTAATAAACACTTTTTTCTTTTTAAAATTTTTTTTTTATTTTCAGTTCCAAATACAGCCACTCTCTCCCATCCTTCCCCCACCCAATTAATAAATACTTTATTAAGTGTCAACTATGCCAGGCACTGAGCTAAGCGCTGGGGATATAAAGGAAGGCAAAAAACAGTTCTTGGTCTCAAAGAACTCACAGGCTGCTAGGGAAGACAACATGAAAACAAGAAAAAATGGGACAAATAGGAAATAATCAACAGAAGGAAGGCACTAGAATCAAGGAGGGTTTAAAAAGGCATCTTGTAGAAGATGAGATCTTAGCTGGGTCTTAAAGGAAGCCAAGGAAGCCAGGAGACAGAGATGGGGAGGGGGAGCATCCCAGGCATGGGGGACAATAGGGAAAATTCCTAGGTTTGGGAGATCATGTCACACGTGAGGAAGGGCAAGGAGGCCAAGCATCACTGGATCTTGGGGAACAGGGGGCGTGCTGGGTGGGCTCAGGCTATAAGATATAAAAAGACTGGAAAGTGGGGGAGGGGCTCATTATAAAGGGCTTCAAATGCCAAGTGGAGGGTATTATATTTGATCCTAGAAGTGATAAGGAGCCACTGGAGTTTAATGAATTGAGTGGAGGTAGAGGGGAGATGTGACTCTGTCACACCAGCACTTTAAGAAGATCACTTTGACATCTTAGGGAAGGATGCACTGGAGAGGGGGAGATTTTCAGCAGGGCAATAGTCCAGAGGTGAGGTGGCAAAGGCCTTCATCAGGGTGATGACGGTGGAAAAGGAGAGAAAGGGAGCATACCTGAGAGGTGTTACAAAGGTAAAACGGAGAGCCTTGGCAATAGATTGCACATGGGGCAGAGCGGAAAGAGGGAGGGAGGAGCTGAGCAGGACACCGTGAGGGTGGTATGACCTCCGATGGTAACAGGCAGATTAGGACTCTTCTCAGAAAGAGTTTGGAGGAAAAGATAATGAGTTCCATGTTGAACATGTTGCATTTAAGATATTTACAAGGTCCGTGGTTTGAGATGCCCAGGAGGCAGCTGGAGGTGGAAGCCTCAGGTCAGTAGAGAGGTTAAGGCTGGACAGGTAGATTCAATTATCATCAGCAGAAAGGTATTAATTGAATCCATGGTACTGATGAGTCCACCAAGTGAAATATATAACAAGAGAGAAAAGGGCCAGAGACAGAGCCCTGTGGGATACCCAGGGTTAGCAGATCGAAGCTGGCTGAAGATTCAACAGAGGAGACTGAGAAGGAGGGCTCAGAGAGGTAGGAGGAGCCAGAGTCAGCCCAGAAGATAATAAGCCTGCCAAACGAGGGAAGTTTGAGCCATTTCTCTAGCATGTAGCAAGCCCTCTGGGGTCCTCTGCAGGACCTTGAGGACTGCATTGGGGAAGGAATAAGGAAGTGCCAGAGAGGGCCAGTTGAGACGATGCCCAAAAATAGTCCATTCCTATCAAGTAAGTCTTCCTAGAGACTTGATCCCAAAACCACTGGACCAGAGAGCCCTTCCCCTTCCTAGGGTAGCACTGTCACAGACATAGCTTTTAGGAGGATGGACACCTGACCTTGACAGTTACATTCATGATGATGAAGCCTTTGATTAGGAAAGGGAAACCTTTTGCCCTGAGATCAATGAGCACCATTTTGCAAGATAGGAACAAATAAGGCCATTTAGATTAGGTAGATGATCCAGCTAGCACAAGGAGCCCAGTTAGTCAGGAGTAGCTACATTGTCCTTAGGCGCATTATGTTGTCCTATGCCCAGCACAACATGGCATCACCACCCCAACGTTCATATTGGTAATGGACCTACTTTCCAATCTCTGTGTTCTCATAACAATTTCAACCTGATTGGTTAAGATACAATGTCTCTGATGCATGCTGATATGCCTCTAAAACAACTATGCAATGATAACCATTGGCAAAATTTCTCCATTAGTCTTGATCCCAAAGGAGAGAATCTTTAATTGTCCAGTTTTGTGCTCTCTAGGCTCCAGATCACTTAGCCAAACCCATGGCTACCACCCAGGAATCAGTATAGATGAAGATCTTATCTGCTCCATCCCTCCAGGCTCTCTCCCATATCAGTCATGCCTCTTGGACCACAGCCTACTAAGTAGAACTAAGCAGGAATCCCATTTCCTAGGCTATTCCCTGTCACTGTTACATAAGCCTCTCTCATAGCGGCTGGAGCTGTTGGTAAACTAGGCACAATGGCATTCCTCAGGAGCCAGGTCCTTATAGGTAGAGGCCTATTGGGCTAGTGGAAGAAGCAGGTTTCCAGGGCCTGGAATGAAGGTCTCTGGCATACTTGCCACTTCTTTGTGGATGACAAAGGAATCTAGGCAAGCATAATTTTGAACGTCTTCCTGACATTCCTGAGAGGTCTTCCTGACACCAGACCCAGTGCTCTTTTCACTATATCACCTAGCTGCCCTGGTCTTTTACCCTACTGGGACCCTCTGTTATTTTATGTTAACTACAAAGGCTGGTTCAGGCAAATATAGGGTTTCCATTTGGTCCTACAGTGACGTGCACAACAGTTGCTGAATGGGCCTCCATGGATACAGTACTGACACACTCAAGAGCCCATGATATCCTTTCCCTCTGAGGTATCCATCCCTATGCTAGGTGCTGCAGAGAGATACAGAGATGAATAAGACCTCGTTCCTGCCCTCAAGAAGTATACAGCCTAGTATGATAGATAGGCCATATCCACAGATGTGTGCTATAGAAGAGGTAGAAATAAAGAATTATAAGCACTTATAAGAGAGATGGGACTCTTCTGTCTGGGAGTGGTTATGAAAAACTTCATGGACAAGATGGCATTTGAATTTAGCCTTAAAGGATGGGGTGAAGATGGGTGGGGGGCATTCTAAGTAGAGAGAAAGGCTTGAGAAAAAGCATGGAGACAGTAAATTGGATTCATTCAGCATTTATTATATACCTGCTATGTGCAAGGTGCTATTCTAGGTGCTAGATATAGAAAATAACAAAACAATCTCTTCTTTCAAGGAATTTACATCCTACTGAGAGATATAACATGTACATAAATAAATACAAGGTAATCTGGAGGAAAGTGAGAGTACTAATAATGGGGGTTAGGGAGTAAGACCAGAGAAGGCTTTGTGGAAAAGACAAAGAGTTTAGGGAATGGCCAATAATATAGTCCAACAGGAGCCTAGCAGATGCAGAAAGGGAGTAACAGGCAAATAAGACTGGAAATGTTAGGAGTCAGATGGGGGAAAACTTCAAATTTCAGGCTGAGTCATTTTTACATTGTTTAGTAGATAATAGGGTACTTCTAAAGGGGACAGTCACAATCAAAACTATTTTTGTTTGACAGTTAAAACCCTTTACAATCTGGCTCCAACCTTCCATTCCAGACTGATTTCACATTGGTTCCCTTTGTGTATTCTACATCTGGTCCAAATGACCTACTTAGCTTGACACCATATTCCATCTCCCACCTCTGGGTCTTTATACAGGCTGTTTCCCATATCCATAATGTTTGCCCTCCCTTCCTCTGCCTCTTGGAATCCTCATTTTCCTTCAAGGTATTTAATTATCTGTATATATCTTTTCTAAGCTACATGAGGGCAAGGAAAAAATGGTAAGTTAGGATCAGACTCCCACTCTAGCTGGATGTGTGGCTTCCCTGGGGAAGCCCGTTCTTGGGGTGGGATGAGTGGGGGGAGGGTGAGCAGAAGTTATCTGGAGAGGACAGAAGTCATGACCATCAGGGTCTGAGCTCTGAGCCCCGCATAGGTGTGGGGAGATAGGCCTACTTTAGCCCAGGCCCACCTAACGGATCCCTCAATGCTGACAGTAGTAGCCTAAGCATATTCTTTTTTTTTTTTTTTTGCAAGGCAATTGGGGTTACGTGACTTGCCCAGGGTCAGACAGCTAGTAAGTTTCAAGTGTCTGAGGCTGGATTTGAACTCAGGTCCTCCTGACTCCAGGGCTGGTGCTCTATCCACTATGCCACCTAGCTGCCTTGCCTAAACATATTCTTTCCGCAAGACAGGAGGTGACCAAGGCATCAGGAGACCAAAACATGCAGCTGGTGACTAGTCTTCCCTTCCTCCCCAAATTGCCTATGGAGAAGAGCCCCTTCAGATAGTACAAGGTTGGAGAAATGAGGTGGCACCAAACTTTTCAGTTTGGATTTTTTGTGGGGGAGGGGTGGAGTGCCCTGTAAGCCCAGCATGGGGAGCTTCAGGGCATTGGATCAGGTGCTAGGAAACAAAGCGTCAGTTCCCCTCCTCACCTCTCTCCCAATGTACATATCTTCTTCCCATTCCAAAGACCTTTTTTTCTCTCCAGGTTTTACCTTCTCAACTATTCCTGCCAAAAGGACAATGAGCTTGGGACCACAATATGCCTGGGAAGATAGAGGCCCCTTCCCTCCTCCAGTTCTGCTATTTGCCCTGACTCACGTTTCCAGGGGTCATTGCCCTGCAAGTTACCTGTGCCCTGGAGAGAGGCCAAATTTCAACAACCTGACTGAGGTGGCACAGGCCTTGGAATCAGGAGACAGCTTCCAGTCTTCATTCTGACACTGACTCTGGGCTTCTGCAAAATGAGGCAGTTGGACAAAATGTACACTTAGGTCTCTTCGGTCTCTTCGAACAGTTTGCAAGTCTACGAAACTTGGACTCCCATTTTGTGCCCCCACAGCACAGCATCAATTTCAGTAAAAGCTGAATGATATCAAAGTTGAATGAACCTATCTCTGTGACCTTGGGGAAATCACTTTCCTTCTTTGGTGTCTCAGTTTCCTGCTTTTTCAAATGAAGACATCAGGCTAGATAATCTCTAAGGGCCCTTCCTGCTCTAACATTATACTCTGAGGTTTGGGGAAGATTGGCTTCAAGCCATTGTTAAATTTGCAGTGTTTACATGTCAGCATTTACATCTCAGAAATTGGCAATCACTTGAAATGAGGGTTTGACTTATTTTGTTGACTGTCTGAACTTAAGACAGTGTTAATAACGGAGATTAAACTTAAGAGTGTGTGCATGCATCCCTCTTGCCAAGAGCCAGGGTGTCAAACATTTACCAGCCCACCCTTGCTTCAAACCCTCTTTCAAGGCTTTCCCCAAAATAATTTTTCTATTTGCTATAAGGGCTCCAGGCTACTGCACCCCCAGAAGTCAGGCTGCTTCTATGCCAAGAGTGAAGAAAATGACTCACCTTAGCACCTTGTTATCAAGAGTTATTAGCTAAAATAGGAAACTACCAGATGGTGTCCTCAGGAGGATAACTTCACCAGCATCGGCCTCAAGGTGTCCCAGGGTCTCTGTCTTTATTGTCCTCATTGGTGATATCTGCCTTCCAGGTCTACTGCCTGGGTGCTGTTTGAGTGCTTGACCCAAGTACAAAAATTCACAGGTAAGGCTCAGGCCCTCAAAAAAATGTTTTTTTGAATGAACAAAGGAATAAGTGTGAAAGAATGAATGAATAAGTCCTAGTGATTTTAGAAATGGATCTGTGTTAGTATTCAGACATGGACCAGAATAATAAGTATAATTAAGACAGATTCTCTTCATTGTATTGTATTGTGTGCTGGGTTTTTTCCTCCTTCCCCCCTCCCCTTTCCCATTTCAGTAACCAGGGAAAATAAAGTGTGTACTCTCCAAGGGAAATGGATAGGACTGCTAACCAGAAGAGAAAGGGACTGAAATCAAGGGAAGAGGGCCTGTGGGCTGGGTGCAGGAGGCAGAAGGTAGAGAGTGGTCACAACCAATAGAGAAAGACTAAGGTTCTTAATCTTTTTTTTTTGTCCTAGACCTCTTTGTCAGTCTGGTAAATCCTATGGACCCCTAAAAATATATTTTTTAAAAGTAATGTTTTTTTTCAGCATTATTTATTTACTTTTTTTTTGCTTTTTGCTAGGCAATGGGGTTAAGTGACTTGCCCAGGGTCACAAGGCTAGTAAGTGCTAAATGTCTGAGGCTGGATTTGAACTCAGGTCCTCCTGACTCCAGGGCCAGTGCTGTATCCACTGTGCCACTTAGCTTCCCCTAAAAATATTTTTAAATGCATAAAAAATACATAGGATCACAAGGGAAACCAATAATATTAAAATAAAGTTTTTTCCCCCCATCCAAGTTCACAGATCCTCTAAAATCTATCTACAGATCAATTTAAGAATCTCTGCACTAAAGGAGATGTTTTCACTCTCATCTTGACCAGAGACATGGTATAGAAAGACTTGGTGACAGTAGAGAGAATCACCATAGCTGACCTAAGAAACTGGGGACTCAGTGGCCTCACTGCAGAACCATGCAGAAAAAGGGACAAGGAAACACTACCCACTCCCATCAACCCATCCAAACTCTCAAAGTGACAGGGAGCAGCAGGCATGTGAGAAAGGCCTCTGCTGAAGAATTTCATACTCTGGACTATAGATGACTATAGGGAATTAGATATGTCTTTGAGATAAATAATTACATATTCTATGCTTTTTGTATTGTTTCTCTTCTTTTAACAAAATTTTCTTCTGTAATGCTGTAAATGGATGAAAGTAAGGAGTCAGTCTCAATATATTAAGTGGTCCCATAAATATATTTTCCCACTGTAGGCAAAGATATTGGGAAAATCTACCAAAGTATAGCTAGGTGGGTCCTTTTTGCCATCATCATCACTACTAGTGTTTATATAGCTCTTATAGGTTTTCAAAGCATTTTGCATTTATCTTACTCAATATTTAAGAATCTTTGAAATACAGATTCCAGTTAAGTTACTTCCAAATACAATGAAAATGCCTTAGAACACTGGTGTTGGCCATAAACAATTAGAAGAGAATGAGATCTCATATCTTCCATGGCTAAGGTTGGGGAGAGAATTCTTGAGCAAGAAAGGGATAGGGGCAATTATAAAAGATAAAATAGATAGGATTACATGAAATTGAAAAGCTTTTGAACCAACAAAATCAATGCAACTTGAAAAAGAAAGGAAGCTGCCAACTTGGAAAAAAATCTTTGCAACAAATAATCTGATAAAGCTCTGGTATCTAAAATATATAGTGAATTAACACAAATATAAAAGGTCAAGAGTCATTCCCTTATGGTAAGTGGTAAAAAGATTTAAACAAATAATTCTCAAAAAGGATTGTAAACTATTAAAAAACATATTGAATCCCCAAATCATTAACAAGAAGAGAAACACAAAACAACTATAACACCCAGTCAATTGATGAAGATGACAAAAGATTAGAATAGTCAATTTTGGAGATGTTGTGAAAAGGCAGGCACACTAATATAATGTTGGTGGAGTTGTGAATTAGTCCAGCCATTCTGGAAAGCAATTTAGAATTAGTTGAAAAAAGTAACTTAAATGTACATACCTTTGATCTAGAAATTCTACTTCTAAGGCATATACCCCTAGGAGTTAAAGCTAAAAAACAAAGTCCCATACCCAGCAAAATATTTATAGATGCACTTTTTGTAGTAGCAAAGAACTGGAAACAAAATAGATACCCACTGATTAGGGGAATGGCTAAACAAATTGTGGCACATGAATGTAAGTGGAATATTACTGTACTAGAAGAAACAATGAATATGGTGAACACAAAGAATCATGGGAAGACTTATACAACTGACGCAAAGTGAAGTAAGCAGAACCAGGATACTAATATACACAATCACTACAACAATGTAAATGGAAAGAATAGCAACCACAAAACAACTGAAATTGACTTTCATAAAATTGTAAAGAATAAGCTTGGTGCCAACGAAGAGATATGAGAAGACACTTCCCCCACTCCTTTGAAAAGGTTAGGGTCCGTAAGTGTGGAACATTGCATATAATGTCTTTTTTTTCCCCAAAATGTTCATTGGTTTTGTGAAATTTTTTTTCTCTTCCCCTTTTTCGTTCTTTTTAAAAAATTCTTTATTACGAGGGATGGCTCTCTGAAAGGGGGAGGGGAAGAGATATAGAGGGAAATTTAGCAATATAAAAACAAAATATTTCAATGAAAGTCTATTAAAAAAAGAAACCGCATGAGGTATCAACCAAGAAGATTATTATTTCATCCCCTACCCCCAAGCCCTTCTCTCTTTCTAACTTTCCTATTATTGTTGGAGGCACCACCATCCTTTCAGTCACCCAGGTGTTATCCTCAACTTCTCTCTCTCTCTCTCTCTCTCTCTCCTCATCCCATATCCAACCAGTTCTCAAGTCCTAGCAATTCTACATTCACAATATCTCTTATATACACACCCCACTCTCTCCTGTTGCCAAGACCTGATAATTCTGCCTTTGTAACATATCTTGCATTCTCTAACTTCTCTCCAACCAAACTCCATTGACTCCCTAGAATGCTAGACCTAGAGTCAAGAAGACTGGAGTTCAAATTCAGCCTCAGATACTTACTAGCTAGGGGACTTTAAGTCATTTAACCACTTTGTGCCTCAGTTTCCTCAACTGTAAAATAGAAATAATAATAGCACCTACCTCCCAGGGTTGTTTTGAGGATCAAAGGTGATGATATTTGTAAAGTGCTTAGCACAATGCCTGGCTCATAGTGGGTGCTCTATAAATGTTAGCTATTATCATTACTATTATATACACTGTTAGACATTTAGTTTATGACTTTGGCCACATTTTCAGATATACTTTGTTGTAGTTCAATTGGAGTCAGTGCACCTAAGTTTGATTCCCAGTACAACCTTGGGTAAATCACTTAATTTTCTAAAATTGTAAAATGGGGAGGGGTGTGACCCAGATGATCTCAAAGGTCTCTTTCAGTTCTAGATCCTATGCACACAGCCCCAGATTGAAGCAAACATATTCTGTAATTAATTCCTGGGACTGGGCTCCCACACAGAGAGGCACCAAGGGACAGTCGCAAGTAGTTTCTTTCTATAGATTTTTTTAAAAAAATTTTTATTATTGCTCAGGTGCTTAACTGATTAGTGTTCTGCACCACCCCCCCAAAAAAAGTCATGTTCTGGAGCTCTCTAACTGCCTTTTAGAATTCCCCATCCTGCTTTTAGCTGACATTCTTCTTATTGACAAATAGGCTCCATCTTCCTCCTAGAGCTTGCTTTAAATTAAGATTTTGCTGATTTGTATAAATACTATGTTATAAAGTATTCATATTGTTTAGTAACTTTAGAAGCCTTCTCTCCCTCCATTCCCTATCCCCTGCCCCACCTCCTGGCACAGTTTCTTAGTAGGAAAATACATAAACCATGCCAGATGATGAACTTGGGGATTGTACATCCTGGTCCCATAGCCACTCAGCCTTTCTTTCTTTTCTTAACGTGATGGCTTTGCTCCCATATCCAGCTACACAGGGGAAAGCAGATTTGATCCATGTTGCACTAAGGATAGATGCAACATGGAGGCAAACTTTGCTTCAATGCAATTCAACAATTATTTAAGTGTCTACTGTGTACAAAATACTCTGCTAAGATGAATTAATGAAGAAACACATTAAGTATCTGTGTGCTATCTTAAGTGCTAAGGATACAAATACAAAAAGAAAGAGAGCCCCTACCTAAAAGGAGCTTAAAAAAGTGGTGACCAGGAAGAGACATTTTGTTCCACTGAGTCACAGGAATGGTGAATTGATTCAGAGTTTAGTCAATTGACATGTCCTTTCTAAAAGCAAGGGTAATATTGATTTAATCATTGTGCCTAAAGCAAGAAGTGGGAGTAAAGTGGGGGTGGGGAGCATATCTAGCAGCAGTCAGATGGTAAGACATCCTGAATGGATGGCTGGGTAGGATGGAAAGGGGAAACGTGGTCAAAGGTCTAGGGATCAACTAGCTCTAGTGGGCTAAGTGGGGCAAGTCCCCAGTAAAGACCACTGCCACCCAGGGCAAGAGTTCCAAAGATGAATGAATTTAACTTCCTTGGAGACCGGGGAAATGGATTCTGGAGAGCGCTAGTCCAGGTGGAAAGAAGCAGAAAAGTGTTGGCAAGCACGATGGCCTGGGTAACATATTCTTGTCCTCATGGAGATTACATAGTAGAGAAAGAACAGCTCTAGAGCCATAAAGAAAAATCTTGGGACCTGGTACAAGTGGTAGAGGAAAGGGGAAGAGACCTCAGGGGGAGACTCAAGGACCCATTGAGGGAGAAATCCCAGGGCTTGTTCTGTCAGCAGAGCAAACATTTTCTAAGGGTACTGCTGGGGTAGGGAGCAGGGTAAGGCCAAACCACAGAGGAACAAACCTGCAGTATAGGAAGACCCATGGGGCCCACATCAGCCAATGCTTTATTTACATACAGGCTGCTTTGGGTCACAACTGAGTCATGGTAAACTTCAGTTATACTAGGCTGAGAGACCTTGAGTAAATCACTTAAGAGGAGGCTTATATCCCAGCAGAGTCTAGCCCCAAACCCTCATGGCTCCCCACCCTTCACCCCCAAGGAGAAGGTGGAGGGGACTGTAGATAGTGGGTGGGAAACACAGCAGTGGGGAAAGGCTTGGTGGGAGGGGTTTTCCTCAGGCCCAGGATTCATCTGGAACAGGATAGTAATGGGGGAAGGGATCAGGTCAAGAAGCATACCAGTCATGCCTTATCGTGGAGCCAGAGGCTCACCCCCATGTCAGGCACTGTGGAGCAAATTCCTGGTTTCCCTACCCAAGTTATGGCTATTGAACCTACATAGATAGACATAATTTAGTAAGCACTTACTATGTGCCAGGCATTGTGCTTAATGCTAGGGGTACAAATGCAAACTAGAAAAATAATCTCTGTCCTCAAGGAGCTTCCCTTCTAATGGGGAAAAACAACACATGAAGTGGAGCTAGAAGGTGATAGGGGCAAGGATGTCTACTGACAATATGGTGTCAAGATAGCCTAGAAGTGGCATGGAGGGATGTTCAGGCAAAATAAAGATAAAACCCACCTATCAGTGCCCAGCTTTTCAGAGACAGAATCAAAGGTTCCAGTAAGAGGGGGATGAGAATGATGGCCAGATTCTAGGCATCATGATGTGGAGGTGGCCATAAAGTGGTGTACAAATCTGGTTCCTAGCAAACTAAAGCTCACCTATCAGAGACAAGTTTCCAGAGGCAGATAATTATGATACATAATAATAAGACCATGAGAAATATACAGACCAAAGTGCTATGGGAATAAGATCCAACAGGAAGGTCATTACTGACCAAAGGAATTTAGGCAAATGAAGGAGATTTAGACATGTGGAAAATTTCAGAGATGATTTTGTTCAATGGCCTTATCTTACAGATGAAGAAACAAAGGCCCAGAGAAGATAACAGTTTGCCCAAGATCATGCGAGTAGTATATGGCAGAGGTGAGATTTGAATCCAGGTTCTCTTAGTCTAAATCTAATGTTCTCTCCATGATACCATGCTGGGATGGAGAAGGGATTTCAGGCAGGCAATAGCATGAGCCTTTATCTATGAAATAACAGATCTTTTGAAGTATTATTGTTATTATCATGATTATCATTAGTCCTGTCATTATTATGTATTGCAGATTATATAGATGCTTCATGCCTCATGAATACTTTCTTCAAAAAGGGAATTGTTTGGATACCAGACATGGCAAGCACCAAAGAAAGAAACCATCGCAAAGGAAGAAATTGATGATGTTTTATCAGACAGGAAAGACTTCTTATGGACATGGGAATTATCCCTGAATCAGCTAACTCTACACAGCCAAATCACAGACTTCTTGGAGATAAGATCAGGATTTATAATAAAGAGAAAGAAAAGACAGTAATGAGAAAAAGATATGGTGTATATTTTAAGAAAATTTAACTCTGAATTGTTTAAACAAGTTATTGAAAATAAAAAATGGGAAACGGACAACAGAAAGACATCAACACTGATGTAACAATTTCATTCAGAAGTTATACTAATGTAAATTAATTGCTACAACCAAGAGAACAGAAAAGTCCAGAACGTGCCTTAGTCATCAAATATTTGACTTACTTGCTGAATAGACGGAGACAACTGCCAAAGGCAACAGCAGATTATAACATAAACTCAGCTATAAAAAATCTTATGAAGGACAATTATACGCAGTATTGTCTTGTAAAGCTGAGAGAAGCAATAGAGGGTAAAAAAAAGTCTAAATAAAGTTCAGCAAGATATCTAGTAAGCAAAGTCATTCCAAGGGCATTCAAGGATGAAAACATAATAGAAGATAGATGGAAAAGATTTGCAAAAATTATAACAACAAACTCTTTTCTCCATCAAGGATAATGGAACTATCACGGTCCCTGAGGTTCTCACTGAAGAGGTAGAAATATAACTAAAGAGAACAAAAATGAGAAAAGCATTCAGACTGGATCAAATATCTAGAGAGAAGATCCATGCTATGGAGGCAAAACAATTGTAAGGACATTGAGGGACTGCTGTACAAGATATATAAAAGAAAAGGCATGGGAAGAAAGGGCATGGAAAAAAAATCTCTGACCTTATTGATTCAAAAAAAGTAGACCAAAAAAAATACCCTTTAACAATTATGAGGGGCAGCTAGGTGGTTCAGTGGATAGTGCTTCAGCCTTGGAATTAGGAGGATCCAACCTCAGACACTTGACACTTAACTAGCTGTGTGACCTTGGGCAAGTCACTTAATCCCGATTGCCTAGCAAAAAAGAAAAAACAAAACAAAACAATTATGAACATATATATGTACTCTCTCATCTATACAGAATCTTTATAAATGTCTTCTACACAGGAATTAAGGGCAACCTCAATGAGGATATTAGTAGGGGAAGAGCAGGCTTTCATAAATAATATTAAACAGTGCAAAACACAACTATCTCACAACTGACTGAATGGTATAGAGAATATAAGATCCCATTTGGCTTGTTTGTTGATTACAAAAAATCATTCACCTAAGTTAAACAAAATGAACCTTACAGGCTCTTTATATATCCTATCCACATACTGTATCAAGATTATTCAAGGTTCCTTGAAAGATGTAACAACAGAAATGTCCTTGTTTAATGACTTTCTCATAATAAGGGAATAAAGAAGGGGGAGGGAATAAGTATTTCTATAGCACCTACTACGTGCAAGAAACTGTGCTACCATAAATATTATCTCATTTAATCCTCACAAAAACCCTAGGAGGTAGCTGCTGTTGTTATTCCCATTTTACACTTGAAGAAACTGAGACAAATAGAGATTAAGTGCCTTGCTTAGGGTCACACAGCTAGTAAGTGTCTGAAGTCGAATTTCAACTCAGGTCTTCCTAACTCCTGGCCCAGCATTATCCACTGCACCACATCTCAATAATAAATATCAAGGAGGGCATAAAAGAGGAGAGATGTTGTGCTCACCAAAAATATTTGCCACGTGATATACAACATGCTGTGCAGAGTCCAGGTCAAGGAGAAGTTTCCTGTGGATATCGAGGACCGGCAGATGCCCCTGTTTGTGGATGATATTGTCATGATCACATCAATTCCCAAGTCATTTCAGGGATTCCTAGAAGATTTCTGCAATCACTCAAAGGAATTTGGCCTATCTATCCACACAGGGAAGATCAAATGGATGAAGAATGTCTACTGTCTAGATTTCAACTTGCATCTAAATGGATAGTCTATAGAATTTGTCCAATAGAGGTCAGATTTGACCTCAAGAAGATGACTTGACTCCAGGCCCAGCACTCTGTCCACTGTGCCACCTAGCAGCTCCAGGTAGAGGAGATGTGGTTTCCTCAATTATCTGGGACAGATAATGAACATGGATGATGAGCTGGACCCAAAGTTCAAAAGGAGGAGAGCAGGCTAGATTGCTTTTGGGAAATGGCAAAGCAGATTTACTTACCCCAAGCTTCCCATAAAAGCCAAGGATCATTTTTTTTATAAAATTGTATTGGTATTGCTGTATGACAACAAGTCCTGGAATAAAAATGCCTCCAAAAAACTTCAGATGAACATCATACAGAGGGCAATGGAAAGGGACATAGTAAATATGAGGAGGCTGCAATCTATAACCAATGAGAACTTCAAATAAAAGAGTACAACATGTCACCAAAATATTGTATGACAAAAGAAATTTGGGTTAGCCATGTGGTGAGATCAGTGGATGACAGGTGGATGGCCAGATTGTTCCAGGTGCCTCCAATGCATTGGACAGTGCCTGTGTTGCAAACTTTTGGAAAGACGTAGACAAGAGTCACACAGAATAGGCAGGCAAGGGTGGGCTACAATCTATACCATTAATAAGGAAAGTTCCCGATTAATGGGAGCACAGATCCATTTGGGCATGTTTGTAACCACACAGAGGTAGACATAACAGAGTTGATAGACGACTGTCCCTAAATCGGGAAGACCCAAATATAATCTCTGCTACATATCAGTTTTGTGACACCAGCAAGTAATTTAACCTCCCAGTGCCTCAGGCAACTCCCTCAGACTCTAAATTGCCCAACAAATGCTGATCTCCTTTGGTAAAGAAGATGTCTGTTGTCCAATTGTGTCCAGTTCTCCATGGGGCTTGGGGGTTTTCTTGGCAAAGGTACTAGAGAGGTTTGCCGTTTCCTTCTCCAGCTCATTTTACAGAGGAGAAAACTGAGGCAAACAGGGTTAAGTGATTTGCCCAGGGTCACATAGTAAGTGTCTGAGGTCAGATTTGAACTCAAGAAGATGATTCTTCCTGACTCCAGGGCCAGCACTCTGTCCACTGTGCCACCTAGCTGCTCCAGGTAGAGGAATTGAGATTTCCTCAAATGAAGTTCCCTATCTCAACATATAAAACTTCAGGTCTGTTTTTGTTGTTGTTGATATTTTAAATATTTCACAGAGAATCAAAGAGTGAGTGATCTGGATCCTAATCTGCCCCTTGCACTCTCAGAAAAGCTTTTATCTCAAGCTGACAGTAGGAGCTTTCACAAACAATAGTACTGAAAGAGGCAAGCAGCGCTCAGCAGGACTTTGAAGGAGGTGAACAGATGTTGGGGGAAATCACCTTCAAACCAAGTTAGCCTCCTCATCTCTGTCTGTTCAGATCATTCTCTTCCTTCAGTTCAAGTGCCGCCCCTTCCATGAAGTCTTCCCAGATCCCTCTCAGGTGAAAGTAGCCTCCCCCCTTCCAGAATTCCTAGAATACTTGGGTTGGGTCCAATCCTTTGCTCTCATTACACCAACACCCACAATAATTTGAAAGTTCCTTGAGGACAGGGATGATTTCATCTTTACATCCACAGCACTGAATACAGAAGGCACTTAATAAATGCTTGCTGAATTGAATTAAATTGATCAAGGCAGTGGTTCCCTGAGCTCTCTGTGTCCTCTGAGGCAGGGAATTAAAACAGATTTCTCATCTCCACCTCCTTTCTTTCAGGGTCACTTCTCAAGCTGGAACCCCATTCCAACAGTTAAAGAGAAGAAGAAAAATATCAATAGCTGATAGTTCTATAACAACTTAAGGTTTCCAAAATGCTATATGTGTGTTTTCTCATTCAAACCTCACAGAAGCCTGGAATCTAACTACCTCCAAAGGCCTAAAGAGGAGCAAGACACAGAGGGCCATGGAAAGGGGCATGGTGAGTATGAGCATTCTGCATCACATAACCAACGAGAACTTCAAAGAAAACCAAGAGGAAAGAATGTCATCGAATAATTATTACTGGCATTATTATCCTCATTTTAAATATGAAGAAATTGAGGCTCAGAAAGGGCATGCCCATGGCCCTATATTTGGTAAGTATTGAATCAAACCTAAGTGTCTTCTGACACCAAGTCCAATCTTTTCATTACACTGTGTTGCCTTTCAGTGGTAGTATGGTGCTGAGTGGGATGGTGCATGCTTGTAACCTCCTGTTAGGGGGTGAGGGAGAGGAGGTAGGCTGAGGCCTGTGGATCAATTGAGTTCTGGAGTTCTGAACTAGAGCTAACGCCCATCGGGTATCTGAACTAAGTCTAGCTCCATATAATGAGTGGGGACCACCAGGCTGCTTAAGGAGGGCCCAACTGGCCCAAGTAGGAAAAATGGGGCAGGTTAAAACTCCTATGCTGATTAGCCCTGGGGTTCCACTGGTGCTGAGAATAGGGAGACCCAGTCTCAAAACAAACAAAAACAGTAGTAAGATAAAGTAGAAAGAGGACTGGGTTCATCTAACCTCTCTGGGCCCTCAGCCCCCTCATCTGTAACATGAAGGCCTTGGACTCGATGACTGCAAAGGTCCCTTTCAATTCTTAATCTTTGATCAGCCAGTCAATCAACAAACATCATTTCAGCATCAACTATTTATTTGTCAGGCACTGGGCTAGGCACAAGAGATACAAAAACAAGATAGAAATATTCCCGACTGTCAAAGAAGCCACATTCTATGTGGGAATGAACATGGATACATATAAGTAAATATAAATTATATTCACATTACATACAGGGTAATGGATGGGGGCAGGCTGCTGGCCACAGGGGATGGGGGTGAGGGAGTTAGTAAAAGCCTCAGGTAGGAAGTGGAGCTTGACCTGAGTTTTCAAAAGACGTAGGCATTCTAAGAAGCTGGGGGTGAAGAGGAAGAGCTTTCCGGGTACAGAGACAAGGCATGACTGTCACAAGAAGATAGAGCTTTTGTAAGGGCAAAGGCTTTCCCATTCTTTCATTGTGTGGCTAGACATCACCATCTCCCGCCGTCCACCATCATCCTCTTTACCTCCCCCCTCACTTTGGGCTCTTTCAAACTCTTTGGGGGTGCTCCCAAGCGGTGGGCTCTGCCGGGGCTTCGCTATTCCTGGTCCACACTTCCGGTTTTCATTGACTGGAGAAGCAGGTCCTGCCTGACTTCACCGAGAGGCTTTTAAAATCTTCCTCTTTGCTATTAGTATTGATTAGTTTTGTCCCCTTAATGGGATTCTTCTCCGCTCCCCCTTCACCTCCTCTCCACCCCTAATTCTCCCAGCTAGTGGCTTCCTGGAGTAGAGTCATACTTTGCTTCCTAGGGCACCCGCTTTTTTCTGTGTTCAAAGAGGGAAGGTGTGATCAGCCCTGATAAAAATGCACTCATTTAAGAGGTGCAACAGAAAGGAAGAGAGAAGGGGCAGGAAACAGAGGGGGGAGGAGGGAGGCGTATTTCCATACTCGGAAGGGAGGCCCGGTGTCTCAGTCACCAGCCTGCCACAGTGAACGGCTAATTGCCGAGATCCCTGCCTGAGGACTTGGCAGCAGGAGGAGACACGAAGCAATCTGGTTGTTACACTTGTTTTGTGTGAAATGTTCGAGCTGAAGCTAAATGAATCTCAGGGATCCCATGAGGCCTGTGGATTGTAACCTCTCATGGCAGGCACTGGTCCTCCCCCTCCCCCTCCCCGTCTTGGCCCTTGCTCTCCCAGTCCACCTAGTCTGCCTGGCACCATTTCTGTATAGACTTAGTGAGTGAGTGAGCAGATCTTTTGTTTAGCTGGGTACCCAGGAAGGTTGAACTATCTTCTACTAGATGAGAATTTTCTTCTTTTGGTCTGTAGCCAAAAAATGGGGTCAGGAACTAAGATCTGTGATTTCATCAGTTATGGGAGCTCCCCAGTGAGGAAACTCCCTCTGCCAATGCAGGTAGCTTCCCTCCAAGGGAAAAGAGTTGCCTAGAGCACTGAGATGTTAGGAGACTTGCCCAGGGCCACACAGTCAGTCTGAGTTAGAGGAAGGATTTGAATTTGAATCATCCTCCTGGCCCAAAAAGCTGTTTGTGACTATGTTGCTGACTCATTGCAAAGATAGCTGTCTTAGGACAATTATTTTTGAGAGAGGGTCTGTTGCTATGGAATTAAATGCGGGGTTACTTCTCCCATTTTCATGGGCTACCTGTGGTTCCCTGACTTTCTTTATGATTAGGTCAATAAAACTGTCACCTGTCCCTCCTCTGTCTAGTATTTATATTTGGGATCAATGTGAGACTTGAAATGAAGTCTGCCTACTACCCTCCAGTGAGCTAGAAGTACAGTACTAAGAAATTCCCAGTTCACCTCCTGTTATAGAGGGAACCTGTTAGTAAACTGAGTTGTCATTTTAATTCATGCCTCTTTTTTTCGGTCCCATTACATTTCCTGTGTGATGGATGGGCTGAATTTTTGATATTTGCACTTGTTCCTCAAGGATCCTTGGTGGATGTTCCATTCATATACTCTATGTTACAGCATTCTATCCTCTATGTCTGGGGTGGACTTCCCTCCTCTGCATCTCACCCCTGTCTCCATCACTTGGAACCTCTCCCTTTCTTCAAGGTTTAACTCAGAAGTTACCTCCTTCTTCTTAAGGCCTTCCCTGACTTTGTTTGCTTTCCTCTAAATGAATGTGGGGAGCTAGGTGGCACAGTGGATTGAGTATCAGACCTCAGGAAGTCCTGAGTTCAAATTTGGCCTCAGATACTCCTTAGCTTCATGACCCCGGGCAAGTCATTTAACCTGTCTCCCTTGGTTTCCTCGGGCAGCAACCCCATAGCCTGCTGCTTTGCCTTAGTGCTCAGCTTCCGATCGATCTCTAGTCTTTTGCTCCAGCTTTTCATGTTCTTGCTTGTTCCAAGAATACACTGTAGTCACTGATGCTGTGGTTGCTGCTGCTACTGTTCCTACCAATCATGCCTTCTCCTCCTGGACTTCTCAACTGATAATGTCACTGCCTGCTATTGAGCTCAGTTTTTTAAAAAATCCCTGACACGGCAGAAGTTCATCTTACCACTCACACTACAGCATTAAAGTCCATATTGCTCACTGTAGTCTCAATTGCTTAAATGACTGAGAGAAGACCGCTGACCTCCCAGAAACCCATAGCCAGGCTTTAAACACTGATCCCTGCCTGTAGGAGTTTGTCCCACAAGCCAGTTATATTTGGCTTCTAGGAAACAATATCAGAGACCAGGATCTATCAACAAGATCTTAATACTTAGGAAACTAAAGCACAAATATTCAAAGCCAGAAAGGACCTAAGAGGCTATCTAGTCAAATCCATTCATTTTACAGATGGGGAAACTGAGGCCAGAGAGATGAAGTGACTTGCCCCCAGGTTACCCAGGAATGCCTCCTGGGTTAGTTAGTGCCCTAGCCAAACACAGAAGAAATTCTAAGAATCTGCCTGGAGAAAGCCTTGTTAGTTGCCTGGAATCAAGAGTCTGTAATGATCTCTTAATGACTCTATGCTTGCAGTGTGCTACTGGGATTGGTGTTGAAATGAAAGAATAGGGAGGTGTATGTACCCTGATAAATGTATGAATTTCCCTTCATTTACAGTTATTTGGCATTTCCCCACAATTCACCAACAAAGTGTAAGAAAGGGGCATGTTGGAATGCTGGTGCTCCCAGGTGAGTAGACAAGCTGCTGTTTTCAAGCCAGCATGATGCATCACCTTCATAGAGGAGAATGCTTCTCTCTGCATGTGTGGATTTATGCATCCACACACACTCTGCAAAAGTGATAAAGGGCAAGGCTCCTTTTGATGGAGCTATAAAAAAAACCAATGTATGAGGTCATGTGGGCTTGAGCCAAAACCGACGCCCCCAGTCTGACCAGAGTCTTCACCTTTTTTTCCCTTGTTCCTTCAATTTACTTTGACACTGATTGATCTGGCAACTGAGAATAAAAGAAATAACCATCCCAATTTTGGAGGGAAAAAAAAGGGAAAGCTCTCTGGGACACTGCAAGGGGGGACTAGCTCAGAGATTTAGAGCTGGAAGGCACCTTAGAGATCATCTAGTCCAACTCTCTCATTTTCCAAAAGAGGACCCAGCAGACAAATGAGACTGGTTAAGTGACTTGCCCAAGGGATACATAAATAAAAACTAGTGTTCCCAAAACTTGTATTTATTTTATTTATATTTGTATATGTTATATAGGCAGCATAGCATAGTAACTAGAAATCCATCCTAGAAGTCAGGAAGCCCTGAGTTCAAGTCCTGCCTCTGACATTCACTGTGTGATCCTACTAAGGCACTTAACTTCTCAGTGCCCTAGGCAAAACTGTCTCTAAGACTCTAAGCTTCTTTGTTTTTTTGGGGGGGAGGCATTTCGGGTTAAGTGACTTGCCCAGGGTCACACAGCTAGTAAGTGTCTGAGGTTGGATTTGAACTCAGATCCTCCTGACTCCAGGGCTGGTGCTCTATCCATCATACCACCTAGCTGCCCCAAGACTGTTTCAGAGAAGGTACTGACTTACATTGATACTCACATGGGAGTTCCCTATAGCAATAAAATCATAAGTTCATTCCCTACCCTGTCTGCTCATCCTTCTCTAGGTTCCACCCTGGACTTCCTCTACCATGCCCCAGCTCGTCATCCTGAAGCCCCCTTCCAGGCCTGGGATTCACGCACTGGAAGTGTGTTCCATCCCTGTGGCCTTTCATTCTGATGATGGCTCCTCCAAGAACTCCCATTTAAGGAGGGCATTCAAGCCAACCTTGTCTCATTCCTCTTCAGGCTGTCTTTGTACCTTTGCTGGTTCCCATCCCTAGTTCCTTCCCTTTCAGCTCCCTTTTATATGTGGTCTTCCCATTAGAATGTAAGCTCCTTGAGGTCAGTCACTGTCTCTCTTTTTGCTTGTATTTGAATAAATAGCAATTAGCACAGTACCTGGCAAATAAGTGCTTTAAAAAAATGCTTGCTGACTGACTATCCTTACTTTCTCTATATACTTATAAAAGTACAAGTTATCTCCCCTATTAGAATGTAAGTTCTTTGAGGACAGGGAGAGTTTCGATTTTGTTTGTATCTTCAGTGCTTAGTACAGTGCCTGGCACATAGCAAATGCCTAATAAACACTTGCTAATTGATTGATTAAATAGTAGAGCTGAAATTTAAACCAAGGCCTCCTGATTCCCAATTTAGTGCTATTTCTTACATTCTGCTTCCTGGTAAGAAGGATTTTCATGTTATTGATCCTAGTTTTATTTTTCTTTGAAGAAAAATAGCTTCTATTATAACAATAAAAGAAGTACCTCCTATATCTGCCATTGTCAGGGTAGGAGGGATTCCATATAAATGAGTTTTGCAGGTAGTTGGAGCTTAACCTCTTAGTAAGTCAGTGAATAAGCATTTATTAATTGCTTATTATATGCCTGGTATTTCGCCAAGTGCTGAGGATATAAAGAAAGGGAATAATAATGAGGAGGAGGAGAAGGAGGAAAAGAATGATAACTAACATTTATATAGTGCTTACTATGTGCCAGGCATTATGCTAAGCACTTTACAATTATTATCTCATTTGATCCTCACAACAATCCTAGGAGGTAAGTGCTATTAATATCCCCATTTTACAGGTGGGGAAACCGAGGGAAACAGAGGTTTGTTTTTTGTTTGTTTTTTAGTGACTTGCTCAAGGTCACATAGCTAGTAAATGTCTGAGGCTAGATTTGAATTCAGATCTTCTTGACTTCAGTCCAGCGCTCTATAAACTATCCCCTGCTTTCTGGAAGCTTACATTCTAATGGAGCAGACAACATGTAAATAACTGAATATGTATAAGATACAGAGTCAGTGGAAGGCAATTTCAGAAAAGAAGGTATTGGCAGCTGGGAGGACCCAGAAAAGTTTCTTGTGGAAGGTGAGATTTGAGCTGTCTTTTTTAAAAAAAATAATATTTTATTTTTTCCCCAATTACAGGTAAAGACAATTTTTAACATTCTTTTTTTTTAAATTTTGAGTTCCAAATTCTCTCCCCCCCTTCCCTGAAATGTCAAGGTCAGCAATTTGATATAGGTTATACATATGCAATAATGTGAAACATATTTCCATATTGGCCATGTTATGAAAGAAGACACAAAAAAACCCACAAAAAATAAAGGAGGTAACAAATGGTATGCTTTGATCTGCATTCAGACTCCATTAGTTCTTTCTTTGGGTGTGGATAGCATTTTTCATCATGAGTCCTTCAGAATGGTCTTGAATCGTTGTATTGCTGAGAATTCACAGTAAACATCATACAATATTGTTGTTATTGTTATTGCTAATGTTCTCCTGGTTCTGTTCACTTTGCATCATTTTGTGTAAGTATCTCCAGGTTTTTCTGAGAGCATCCTGCTTGTCATTTCTTGTAGCACAACAGTATTCCATTACAATCACAAACCACAGTTTGTTCAGTCATTCCCCAGTTGATGGGCATTCCCTTAGTTTCTATTTCTTTGCCACCACAAAAAGAGCTGCTATAAATATTTTTGTACAATTAGTCCTTTCCTCTTTTTTCTCCATCTCTTTGGGATAGAGACTAGTAGTGGTATGACTGGGTCAAAGGGTATGCACAATTTTATAGCCCTTTGGGTATAGTTCCAAATTGCTCCACAGAATGATTGGATCCATTTACAACTCCACCAATAATACAGTAGTGGGCCAATTTTCCCACAACCCCTCCAACATTTATCATTTTCCTTTTTTGTCCTATTAGCCAATCTGATAGGTGTGAGATGGTACCTCAGAGTTGTTTTAATTTGCATTACTCTAATCAATAGTGATTTAGAGCATTTTTTCATATGAATATAGAGAGCTTTGATTTCTTCATCTGAAAACTGCCTATTCAGTTTGACAATTTATCCTTTGACAATTTATCAACTGGAGAAGGGCTTATATTCTTATAAATTTGACTCAGTTCTCTACACATTTGAGAATTGAAGCCTTTATCAGAGACATTTGCTGTAAAAATTGTATCCCAGCTTTCTGCTTTCCTTCCGATCATAGTTGCATTGGATTGGTTGTGTAAAACCTTTTTAATTTAATACAGTCAAAATTATCTATTTTACATCTTGTAATGTTCTCTATCTCTTGGTTTGTCATAAATTCTTCCTTTTTCCATATATCTGACAGGTAAACTATTCCTTGCTCTCCTAATTTGCTTATGGTATCACCTTTTAAGTCTTAAATTATGTACTCATTTTGACCTTATCTTGGTATACAGTGTAAGATGTTGGTCTATACCTAGTTTCTGCTAAACTGTTTTCTAATGTTCTCAGTGGTTTTTGTCATATAGTGAGCTCTTGTCCCAAAAGCTTGGGTCTTTGAGTTTATCAAACACTAAATACTACGGTCATTTACTTCTGTGTCTTGTGTACCGAATCTATTCCACTGATCTACTATTATATTTGTTAGCCAGCACCAGATTGTTTTGATGACAATTATTTTGATGAAAATCTGGTACTGGTTAAGAAATAGAGTGGAGGATCAGTGGAAATAGATTTGATACACAAGATACAGTAGTAAATGACCATAGCAGTCTAGTGTTTGAGCTGAGTCTTGAAGGAAGCCAGGAAAGCTAAGAGGTAGAAGTAAGGAGCCAGAGCATTCTAGGCATGGGAGACAGCCAATACAAAGACATGGAGACCAGAGATAGGATGACGAGTTCATGGAGCAGCAAGTAGGTCAATGTGGGATTATAGAGTGTATCAAGATTTATAATGTGTGAAAAGACTGGAAAGGTAGGATGGACTCACGGGGGAGCTGGACGCAACTCAAACTGGCTAGTGAGAGTCAATTGTTAAATTTTCAATTTAAGCATTTATACACTGGAAATCAACAAATGCTACACATCAGGGCTTGATTTATTGATTATCCAGACTTAAGAAAGTGATAAAAAAAAATGTTAATAAAGCAGGTTAAAACTTAAAAGTGTGTCATACTTCAGAGAGCCAGTTGTTAAATATTTATCAGCATATCACTGGATAGACCAGGTTAAGAAGAGGTTTTAAAAAAAATAAAAATAAAAAAAAGTAGAGGTTTAAATGCCAAACAGGATTTTATATGGGATTCTGGAAGTAACAGGGAGCCACTAGAACTCATTCAGCAGGGGGAATGCCATGGTCAGATCTACATTTTAGGAAAATCATTTTGTCAATTGAAGGGAGGATGGCCTGGAAGTAGAGTGAGACTGGAGACAAGGAGACCAGTTAGAGGGCTATTGAAATAACCTAGGTGAATGGTGATAAGGGAAGGAATTAGTGTGGCAGCTGTGTGAATGGAGAGATATATGAGAGATGTTGTGAAGGCAGAAATGACAAGATTGTGACAACAGACTGCATATGTAGGGGTAATAATTTTGAGGAGTTGGGATTGAGAGTCAAGGTAACTAGGATGCCACCTTGAAGATAGTGGTGACTTCCGCAATAATAGGGAAGTTCAGATGAGTAGAGGGTTTGGGAGAAAAGATAACTAATTTTATTTTTAATATGCTGAGTTTGAGCTGCCTACAGGACATCGAGTTTGAAATGTCGAAAAAGCAGTTGTTGGTTCATGATTGGAGCTCAAGAGAGAGACTAGGGCTATACATATATGTGTGTGTATATATATTATATATACACACACATATATGTTTTTTTTCTTTTTGTTTCTGTTGTTTAGTAGTTTCAGTCATATCTGACTCTTCATGACCCCATTTGGGGTTTTTCTTGACAAAGATACTGGAATGGTTTTCCATTTCCTTCTCCAGCTCATTTTACATATGAGGAAACTGAGGCAAACAGGGTTGCTACTTGCTCTGGGTCACACAGCCAGTAAGTGTCTAAGGCCAGATTTGAACTCAGGTCTTTCTGACTCCACGCCCAGCATTCTATCCACTATGCCACCTAACTGATGAGATGACTAAGTGAGTGAATATAGAGAGGAAAGACAAGGCCCAGGGCAAGGTTACAGTTAGTGGGCATGACATTTGAAGAATCATCAAAAGGGACTGATAAGGATCGACGGGACGAAGAAAAGGAGAATCAAGAGAGAGCAGTGGGGAAAAAAAAGCCTAGAGAAGAGAGAATATCCAGAAGGAGAAGGTGGTCGGATACTATAGAGTCTTAGATACTATAGAGAAGTCAAGAAGGATGAGAACTGAGAAAAGGCCATTTGGTTTTACAAGTAAGAGATCGCTGGTAACTTTGATTTTTTGGGGGGAGATGAGGCAGTTGTGTTTAAGTGACTTGCCCAGGGTCACACAGCTAGTGTCAAGTGTCTGATCTGAGGCCGGATTTGAACTCAGGTCCTCCTGACTCCAAGGCTGGAGCTCTATCCACTGAGCCACCTAGCTGCCCCATTCCCCCCCCCAATTTTTTTCCCTGCTTAATAATATTTTATTTTTTTTCCAAATTACATGTAAAGATAGTTTTCAACATTTTTTTTTTTTTTTGGTGAGGGCAATTAGGGCTGAGTGACTTGCCCAGAGTCATACAGCTAGGGAGTGTTATGCGTCTGAGGTCGGATCACTGGTGATTTTGGAGAGAGAAGTTTCAGTTGAATGACGAGATCAGAAGTCAGATTGCTGAGGGTTTACAAGAGAAAGAAAGGAGAGGAAGTGGGGGAACCAAGTGACAGTAGTTTTCTCAAGGAATTCAGCTGAGAAGGGAAGGAGAGATATAGGACAATAAGTGAGAAGGTATGAAAGGATTAGAGTTTTTAATTTAGTTTTATTTTGTTGTTGTTGGGTTATTTGTTTTTGTTTTTTGGATGAAGGAGACACGGGCATGTTTGTAGGCAGCAGGGAAGAACTGAAGAAAAGAGAAATAATGAGGAAAAGAGTAGGGAGAAATCTGTTGGAGAAGTTAGGAGAGGTTGGCATCAAAGGTGCATTTGGCAAGGAGTAGGGCCACCTCTTTATGTGCAAAAGTTACAAACGCTTTATGTGTTTACCTACTTTTATTAGAAATCTTTCTAAAGTATATTAGACTATGACTCTCTTAAACAAAGGAAATGAAAGCTAATTGATATCTTTCTTGATGAATCAGGTAAGCTTTGAGTCTAAAGTCCATTCCTGTTCTAGCACTCTGTGGTGCTCTGTTATTACGCTGAGCTGTACAACATTCTGACTCACTCTGCTGGTCGTTTCACGAGACTCTTGCCTGCTTTTTATGGTTTTTCTATCTCCTTCCTTTGTCCACTCTGCACATCTCTCTTACCCTGGCAGTTAGGTTTACCGCCTTTTACCCACAGATTCTGATGTCCCAGACTCAGAAGAATCCCAGCCTAGAATTGGGAAAGGATAAGGAACTCCACAGACTTTATGGTGTCCCTTATTGGTCCTTAGTGACCAACTCCCTGCCTTTGCCCTTGTTCTTTAATAATTTAATTTCCTCCCTTGTGCCCCAATTCCCTCTTCTTGGCTCATCTTCCCAGTCTCTCTGGCTAGTTGTCCTGCCTTGTAACCAGAAGTAACTGACACTGGTCCTGGAGAAATCAGATAGAAATGTGAAAATCCGAGAAGGAAAGGTCTGAGGACAGTTGTGAACGTGAATACTTTCTATTTTGGAATCTGCTGGGTTCGGTTTGCACACTATTGTCTGAATGAGGATCAAAAGCTGGCTCCAAGCCTCCATCATGGAATAAAATGCATGGGCTTTATGATAACTATGCTACTCAGAAGCCATCGCCATTTACCTCCAGGTTTGTGGCTGTGTTCCAAATGGTTGAGGTTCCTGGAACTCTGGCTTCCTGATAAGTGGGGTGTTACTGTACAAAAATTTCCCTACTGGAAAGGAAGCCTGGACAGGATATTACAGATGGTCCATTTCATATTTTCAATAAATTATGAGCCTTCTTCACATCCCATGAAATATGGAAGCTAAAGCCTGCCTTCTCTTTGATCCAGGAAAAATGAATTTTTGCCTCTTTTATATTTATTATAAAAAATGTACTGCCCTTGAAAAACCAAGGCTATTTGGTTATATTGCTCTGCAAGGGATATAAGGTGCTTAATTTAGGTTTATTTTACTAAGGACAAGGAACTAACAGGGTTTATTCATCTGTCTAGTACTAGAGACATCCCAGGTAAGCTCCTTCCATGTCTGACTCTTTACCAGTTCCAGCCACAGGTTTATAGCTATTGCTCTAGCAAGAGGTTGCTTCTAAGCAGGGCAAGACGGGAGAACCAAATGTTATTCTAAGAGAGAAACCCCCTGGCCTGGCTGAATAGAGCTGGCAATATCTGGCCAATAGTTGGCCTACCCAGTTGAATTTCCACTTGGAAATAGAAGTCAATTCGCCTATCTTTGGTGATAGTGAGGTTCAGGGGTGTGAGGCCTAAAGATGATGCCTTCTTGAATATTTGATAATATTCCTTGCCTTAAGCCCCAAACGTGTCAGATATTTGACATGGTTATTGTCATGACTGTCTTCACTGGAAAGGAATTCAATAAGTCAAATTCTTGGGGCGTTGGACATAGAATGTTTTCAATAAATGTCTGTGGACTAGAGTAGCATGTCTTCACATACTGTTTGGTTGTTCTTCTGGTAGGTAGAGGAAACCAGAATATCACTGGCTGTTATTCCCCATGGCTGAAAAAGTCCCCAGGGAGTCTTGCTAATGAAAGTGCAGTGTAAAAATGGAAATGAAGCTGCCTTTTAAAACAATTAATTAGAGTTATGTTTATTGTTCTATTTGGATCGACACTATTAATATTAATGCTTCTTAAAATTATTTCATCAGGCATTTATTGTTTATCTGTATGCTCATTGCAATGCTGCCTCATACTTTTCTCTTTAGCACTCCCAAAATTGGTTTCTTGCAAATGCTGTGCCCTCTGCACGGGTACACCCGCTTTTCTGCTAATTCTCTGACAAGGACGTAGATGGTCAGCTCAGAGGAGCTCCTGCTTTTCATTGCAATCACTGTAGTGAGTGTGAAGGAGATCAGTACCCCAGGATGAGTGGAAAGACAGAACTACCTTCTCAGAATCTGGCTTGGAGGCGGGAAGAATGAGCCTTTTTAATTCTCTAGCTGGAGGTTGAGGTGGGTACTGGGAAGAGCCAGACAATGCCTGACCCTAGGGGGAGAGCTCTAAGCTCTTCCCTAATAAGATAGCAACAGAGAGATGACACAGATAAAATGAAGGGAAATCTTCAATAGCGGAATCGAAAGAAAATCATTCACCAGGGTAGAGAGGCAGATTGAAAAGCTGTGAGGCCTATGACTTGCCGGGAACCTTTCGGCTCCATGGCAGCCGAAGCTGTCCAAAATTCCAACCACAATGGGAGAAAAGCTACAATTTTAAAAATTAACCCAGGACTCCAAGCCTCTGGACACAAGCAATTGTCAAGCAGAAAACCAATAGAACTGTACTTTTGAGTGGGGGGGGGAGGAGGAATTCTGTGTGGAAAATTTTAATTTGGGGACTTTTCCTGGTATATACTAAGAAACGAGTCTTGTCATTATGATCTTTGTGATAATGAGTCAATCGACAAGCATTTATTAAGTGCCTGCTGTGTACAAAGCACTGTGTCAGTTGCAGGGGATACTGAGACCAAAAGGAAACAGTTCCTGCCCTCAAGGAGCTTACATTCTCTTGAAGGAGACATGTACCCATATTATATATACAAAATCAATATAAGACAATTTGGGGAGGGAGGCACTATTGGGAGGGGAAGGGAAGTTAGGGAAGGCCTCATGAGAAGGGGGGCATTTTGAGCTGAGTTTCAGAGGAAACTAGAGATTCTAAGAAGAGAGAAAGAACATCCTCCCTTCTCCCAAGGTATGAGGCTGGAAAGCAAAAGATGGAAGGTAAAGTACAATGAGCAGCAAGAAGTCCAGTCTGGTTGGACAGAATGAGGTTACAAAGATGATTAACATTTCAATCCTGAAAAACTCTGATCCTTAGTATAAGTTTACAGTAGGGGCACTTCCACTTAGGTGTATTGGAAGTGGCAGTTACCCAGGGATATACTGGAGCCACTTTGTTTGGGCTCAGATTGTGAGCATTTAGACATTAGAAATCAGCTAACACTACAAATCAGAGCTTGATTTGTTGTTTTGTTGATTGTCTAGATTTATGAAACCCACAGAGAAAAAGTGAATAATGCAGATTAAATTAGAAGTAGGTGGTGCATACAGACACTTCCCTCCAACTCCACCCTCACCCCCAGACAGTTGTTAAACATTTACCAGTACACAGTCGTACCCACTAATAAGAATGGTTAGCCATTGTGGTTATGTCAATAGATGGGCAGTGATTATCCATAATTAATTAGAGGCAATTCTTAGTTACCTATGCAAATGCAGAGAGCAGTGGAATAGAACATTAAAAAAATCATTTCCTTTTAGTTTGGGGATCTATCCCACCATTGACACATATTGACTGTGGGACTCTCTGGGCAAATGACTTAACCTCTCAGTGTTCTAGACAATTCGCTAAGCCTCTAACTAGCAGCGAAAAGGTTGACCTTCTGAGTAGTGGGAGTCAAAACCACAAGTTTATCAAATCCCTATCTCTATCCCCACACTATATGTAGGTTATATTTGTTTCATTTAGTCTTTCGGATATTAATGTTCATTTAATGACACATATCAGAAGTGAAGTTGTAGATTACCCAAAGAACAATGGAGAGGCACATGGGTGGTCCCAAGAAACTCTAAATACATCATAAAGAATTTATGAGATCATAAGATTACAGATTTAGGGCATGAAAGGACACTGGAGACCATCTAGCCTATGTGTTCTAAACCTGCTTTGTGTTGTGGATGTCATTGGCAGGCTGGTGAAGCGCAAGGACCCCTTCCCAAAATAATGTTTTTAAAAGCATGAAATAAAATATACAGGATTACAAAGTAAACCAATTTTATTGAAATAGTTATGAAAATATTTTTTAAAAAACAAGTTCATGGACTCCAAGTTAAATTGAAATAAAGATAGTGTGTTTTCCCATTCCAAATAAATGAACCCAGTGAAATCCATCCATGGGCCAATTGAGGTTCCCTGGATCCCACATTAAGAATCTCTGGACTAGAAGATCTCTTAGGCTCTGACATCCTGTGGTTTAAGGCTCCTTGGACCCCTGGCATTCTATCTATTCTGCCTTTCAACTCTGGTGCTGTGATACCACCTGATCATCCCAATTATTTCAGTTAAGTGAAAAGTTTGTGGTTACTGATCCTGGTTTGTCTTCACCGAGGAGGGAAAACTTTATTTGAAACCAGTCATTCTTATCAGTCTAACAAGATCACCTTGTTTCTTATAATCCAGCCTATTCCTATCACTTTGATTGAAATAAGTTGTTGATCTTGTTATCCGTATCACCACCAGGGGGGCATATCACAGCTTACACAACTGCACAGTAGTATTCACACTGCCAGTAATAGTATCTGGATAGCTCAGCCCAGCCTTGTAACCATCTTTCCTGATTATCAGATCAGTCTTCCCCTGGCCTCTTGTTTTTCTCTTTCAGAATGCCTGTGTCCATCCCCTTTAATTAAACACTGAAAGCAATTGAATTATCCAATCATGCCTGCCTAATCTGATTGTTATTGTTAATACAAATGATTTGCCAACTGAATTTCGGATCTGATTTAATGGGAAATCACATGGATGAATAACGGAGATGGACTTGACTTATAATACCTTCTGCTATACCCTCCCTTCCTCACCCCCTCTGACCAATAAACATATTAGCTTGTCTCTCTAAAGTGTACCTAGTATCATGTACACGAGGTAATCAGATGGCGTCCAAAAACAAGGAACAAAAACACCAGCTGCTGCCTTACCCTGTGGCCTTGGGGGAGTCAGTGAACTTTTCAGAGCCTCCATTTCTCTGGCTGTTTATTATTGCAAGGTATAACTCAAATGCCACATCTTCCATGAAGCCTGCCCTGATCCCCTCCTTTATCTCCCCCTCCCTCTCCTTCCTTGGAAGTGATGTCTCTTTCCTTTGAATTTCTATAACATTGTGTACATCCTTCTCTTACGACACTTATGTTCTGCCTGGGATTTTATGCTTGTCATATCATGCCTCCCAAATACAGGATTCTGTGAAGCCAAAGACAATGTCTTCTTAATTTTTGTATTCCACACAGTATTTAGCACAGGACCTACATATCATAGGCATTCAGTAATGTTTCTTACATACATGAATGTATAACTGTTAATTATTATTTCATTAATTCTAGTGTGTACTAATATGTCAGCTAGTAATGGTTGTTGTTGTTTGTCCTTTGTTCTCAAAGAGGACGAAGACATCAGGGAGATGATGCCATGTGAGGGACAGCTGTGCAAAGTCACCAGCCTCACTTTATCCTCCAGAGCCATCTGGGTCCAGTGGCAAGATATAGATCAGGACGACTGGAGATGGCCCTGGATGCAGTGGGAGACCTTGGCCTTTTTAAGCTAAGATCTTTAACAGGTCTCAGTTTGACTGAGGCAATGCCCATTCAGTGATTAAGGCTAGGTAAGAAATGAGGCAAGACTCTCAGGGTTTCTGGCCAAAACAGAAACAATTGCTATTTACATTCACTCTGAGCCAATCAGGGCCCAAACAGGACCTATTGTTGGTCAATCAATTAAGGCATGGACCTTAAAAAAAAATTAAGAAAAAAAATAGATAGCTTTTGAGGTTTTAGCAATCAAAATTTACATTCCTTTGGAATTTACATTCCAAAGCACCCACAGGTAAGGGTATGATACTCTATGTGGACGGAGGGAAGGGAAGGGAAAAGAAGAAAGAGAGAGAGAAAGAAAGAGAGAGAGAAGGAAAGAAAGAAAGAAAAGAAAGGAAAAGAAAAGAAAGGAAGGAAGAAAGAAAGAAATTATAAAATGATTGGAATAGTTTAGGAGTCATCTACCAAAATTCTCCATTCATTATTTCGTCTATGTCCAATGTAGTGAATTATGAGGGATTATGTACCAAATACAGGTATAAAGTAGCCCATGGAATACCAGAGAGAGGGGTGTCACTGTGGGAATCAGCTTCTCTCTACCTGTTCCTTTCTTCCAGGATCTCAAAACACTGGTTGCCAATTACCCCTTGGCTCCAGCTCTATGTGAGTGATTCTCTGGTCTACTATTTCATTTGCATCTAGGGGTATGTGATTATGTTCCCATTCATCCAATCAATTGGCTTGTTTCCCCCATCTACTTAGACACTCCCATTCATTACATCCGTATGTGCTTCATTGATTCACCTCTCCCAAGGTCATTAATTTATAAAGCATTTAATTGGATTCAATAAAAGGTGATAAAAGGGAAAGCATTACTCCCATGTACCATAGACATAGACTATACATTCTATTTGATTCCCAGAACCAAGACATGCCTCACCCACTCTACAGAAGGGACAGATATCTTTTTTTTTGTTGTTTTTTTGAGTGGACATCCATGTTTTCAACCCATCACCTGCCTGGGTCATACTATAGTAGGGAGCAATACCTGTTCATAACTTCCCTATTCCCAGTGAAACTGAAGCTGGTTATACATTTAGTTCATTCTTCACTGGCTTAGAGCACTGTAGAAACTTGTGGTGTCTGTCCCAGTTTGTAGCTGTACAGGACTCACTAGGTAGGCTATTGTAAAGTTCAACTTCCTCACTTCTCTTCTTATCTCTATCCCTTTGCTATTGAATAAAGTCTATTGGGCTTCTTTTCAGGGAGGTAGCTGTTGCCTGCTGTCAGAGTCCCTTCAATGATAAATGGCATGGAGGGGTGATGGGGCTTCCCTTGGCCATCCTGCCATCTGCCCTGCTGAGGCCCTACTTCTCATCACCTAAACCAGCATCTCTAGATCTATGACCCAGTCCCTAGGGAAGTTAGATTGACTTCTAGCTTTGGAATTTTGGCCCTGGGACTGACCCAAACCTATTGGTAAGTGAATGCTAACTCACCTAATCCATTGTATCTAGGCAACCCCAGATCAGACCAACCTTCACATCCTATCTAGTCAATCAACCCAGCCTTCTTGCCATCTTATCCTGTTCTTGTACATACCATCCCCCAACACACACACATACACACACACACACACACACACACACACACACACACACACAGAGCTTTGAGAACAATAACCAAATTGTTTGCCCTATAGCTCCACTCACCATTCCTGAATCCCTAGACCACCACTCTCATCCATAACTACCACTCCTATGTTAGAATGTCAACCCCTTGAGGGTAGGGACTTTCTCACTTTTATATTTGTATTGTAAATGTTTAGCATAGTGTTTAACTCTTGGTAAATATTTAATAAATGCTTTTTCATTCATTTACTCATTCATTCATTCATTCATTC
The DNA here is from genome assembly GCF_900497805.2 of Vombatus ursinus. Lineage (NCBI taxonomy): Eukaryota > Metazoa > Chordata > Mammalia > Diprotodontia > Vombatidae > Vombatus > Vombatus ursinus. The sequence continues at coordinate 7,223,802 of NW_020954571.1, read as the reverse complement.
ATCCATTCACATGTTCAGTCACCAACCTATGTTCTGGCGATGTATCTTACATAAACACACTTGAGTATAGCTCCCTACCCTCCACTATATTCTTTGATTTATATAATAGATACAGTTCTAAGAAGTTGAGTCAAAATATAATTTTGATTTATTACCAAACTATATTTTAAATTTACCATGGATGTGTACTAAAAAGTAACTGGGGAAAATTCTTTTGTAAAAGGTAAATACATCTTTTGGAATGTGAATAGTCACTTCCAAAATTATCTGGTTTTTCTAAGTTTGGATTGTCACATATTTGATTTGGGAAAATCCAGACATACTAACTAGTAACAGAAGTGCTGATATATTGGATAGGGTGCTGGGCTTGGAGTCAGAAAGACCTGGGTTCAAATCCTACTTTAGATACTCACTAGCACTGTGTACCTGAGCAAGTTGCTTAGACACTTTGGGTCTTAGGTTCCTTGTCTATAAAAAGAGGGTTTTGGAGTAGATGTCTTTTGAGGTCTCTCCCACTTCTACATCTATTAACCCAGTATTATTTAGAGGGAAAAAATATAAAAGGGAGAACATGATGTAGAACAGCTTCATAGAACATTTGGAGTCTTAACCGATGAGTAAGATTTGGATAGATGGAGAATAAAGGGAAAAGCATTCCAAGAGAAGCAATCAATGGACCAATACATAGGGAGTGTCAAAAGACGCTGCTTAATTTGGGCTAGATGTCACATCTTTTATTTCGGCCATATAGTTCTGCCTTAGGAATATTCTCTCTACTGGAGGACCACTAGAACCTCTGAAAAAGAATACAGACTCTGAAACTCTACATAGTATTCAAACAAGTGGTTTGATAGTCAGTTTTGTAAAACAACTAGTCAATTTAGCTAGGAGGGATAGAGGAAGGAATCAATCAAATCATTCATTCATTAATTTCAAGAATCATAAAATTTCAGAGTTGAAAGGGATCTCAGAAATCATCTAATCCAATCCACACTTACATTGTTATATTTGCTGTGACATCCCTCACAAGTGGTTATCTGGCCTCTGTTTGGAGTTTTCCCATGATAGAGAATTCACTACTTCCTGAGAAAGCCAGGTCTACTTTGGGACAGCAATGATCATTAAGAATTTTTTTTTTGCTTAGATTGAGCCAAAATCTGCCTCTCTACAATTTCCACTCTTTACTCCTACTTCTAATCTCTCCTCCACATAACTCCTTTCAAATACTTGGAGACAGTCATCATGTCCTTCCTGTCTCCTTTCCTCTATTTGAAATATCAACCAGTCAATCAACCAACAAGCATTCATTAAGCCTTAGCTATATGCCAAGAGGAACTGGAGAGTAGAAAACAGGGAGCAGGCCTTCAGAGTCCAAAAGATCCAGGTTCAAGTCTTGATTCTGACCCAAACTCACTGTTCACTTGGCCTCTCAGTGCTCCATGCAATTCTCAAAGATTATAAATTACAAAAAAGAACTGTCCTGCATTGGTAGAAATTCCTTACCCTAAAGAAATTACTGATCCAGTCCTTATGCTTCTTAAGGATGTGCCCAATACTATGCTAGACACTGTGGATACAAAACCAAGCCCTCAAGAAATTTAGACACTAGTAGGGGATGTAAGCCATGATGCTGATAGTCATAATATAGTTTGGTGGGAGCCATAAGAGAAGTCTGTGATCATGCATACAAAGTGCTATGAGAGATCAAAGGAAAAAGAGAATCATGGAGAGTGGAACTTCATGGAGAAAACTTCATGGAGAAAATGGGATTTGGCTGGGCTGTGAATGATGAGTAGGATTTCAGCAGATACAAATATAGGGGGTGGGATACTCTAAATAAGAGGATAGCTTTGAAAGAATAGGACAGGTATAGATTTAGAAGTAAAGATAATATAAAAATAAAATATGTTAATAAAATTATTTCTAAAGAAAGTACAGCAACATGTCCAGGCAATAACAAGTTATACAGGTTGATTAGAGCATGGACTATACACAAAGGAAAGTAATGTGCTGTGAGATTGGGAAGGACCTTGAATACCAAGCTAAAAAGTTATTCAATAGGCAAAGTAGAGCCATTGAAGATTTTTGAGCACTGAAGTGAGACAGTTGGAGCCATGTGTTAGGAACATTATTAATCTGACAACATGTGTTGAATGGATTGGAGTAAAGAGAGATAAGAATCACAAATTTGAGAGCTAGAAAATATCATGTAGTCCAATTCCTCTCCTTTCACAAATGTGGAAATTGAGACCCAGAGAAATTAAGTGACTTGTCCAACATGACACAGATAGTAAATAATAGAGTTGGGATTCCAATATTCTTTCTATGTCGCCATGATGCCTAGAAATAGGAAGAAGGGTATTGTGTGTGTATGCATATGTGTGTATATGTATGTATGTATGTATGTATGTATGTATATAAGATAGCAATAGTCCAAGGGAGAGATAATTAGGTCCTGGGCTAAATTAGCAGTGTGTAATGGACAAAGTACTGGATTTGGAGTAGGGAGCCCTTCGTTTGAATTCTGGCTCTTGTGTAACCTTGGGAAGGTCATTTCACTTTTCTAGGCCTCCACTTCTTTATCTAAAAAATAGGGAGAGTTGAACTGGATACTTTTTATGATCACTTCCCTTGCTTTATGGTCCTGTGGCTGAGAGAATAGAAAAGAAAAAACAGACAAGAAGAGTATTTCAGAGGTGGAAATGTCAAGAATCACCTATAAACCAGCTATTGTTTCCATATAGGTTTAAATAAATAACTACCCCAAAGAGGTGGCTTCACTGAATTTTTCACTTCTTAAAATGATTGTGATAGAGACATTTGGACACTTCATCTCTCTCCCTACCTTCCCCCCACCCAAGTCCTAGCAATCAATTCAATAAGGGAAGGGAATAAATATTTATATAGCACCTACTATGTGCCAGGCACTGTGCTAAGTGTTTTACAAATATTTGATTGATAAATGGGTTCATGTTCAGCTACCATAGTTTTCTGCCTATTATACATTCTTCAACACATCATGTACCCCCTACAAATAGCTTTGGAATTCTTCCATACTTATACAGAGCATGTGTCTCATTCATCAACTGGGGCTAGAGTTACCACAGTGCTTTGGCTTCTCAGTATGATTACAGAGTCACAGAAAGATGAGGGATGTGGGAGGTCAGCTGGTCTGGCCCATATCTGGGTAGGTATCCTTTCTACAGTGTCCTTCAGTGTATCACGAAATCTCTACCTGAAAAACCTCCTGTGAATGGGAGCCCACTTTCTCTTAAGGCAATCCATTACACATTTGAACATTTCCACAGTTGTCCAAATGTACACACACACACACACACACACACACACACACGTGTAGATGATAGATAGACAGACAGACAGCTGGACGGATAGATGGATGGAAAGACAGACAGATAGATAGATAGATAGATAGATAGATAGATAGATAGATAGATAGATAGATAGATA